>NC_092810.1:15080801-15396727 GCF_040954645.1 Diabrotica undecimpunctata
GGTAGTCGTGTTATACCACTTTCGTAAATTTTGAAGCCAGGAAATGCGTCTTCTTCCCGATGCTCTCTTACCATTTACTTTCCCTTGGAGAATCAGCTGGAGAAAGCCGTAACGTTTTTGATTTCTCATTACATATCCTAGATATTCCAACTTTTTAGTTTTGACGGTCATGAGAATTTCACATTCTTTCCCCATTCTACGCAATTATATTAAATCATCAAACGACACAAACAAGATCATATTTAATATAAATTTGACAAAGTGCTGCAAAAATGTGGACATGTTTCTTTAATACTCCCGCCATATCATTCAGACTTGAACCCTATAGGAATGGTTTGGGCGCAAATAAAAAAAGGAGGTGAAAACAAAAAGTTTATTTTAAGTTAGAAGACGTAAAAGTGTTGGTGGAACAGGAATTTGCTAGAGTAACTCTAGATAACTGGAAGAAAGTGTGTGAACATATATTGTCAAGGTTGAAGATAAGTAGTAATTGCTGAGGAATTAAGGATAGATTTAAATGATGAAAAGTTTTCCAAACTGTCCTGTATATATCTATTATTTTTTTACTTTATTACAATCATTTCGTTTATTTTCCTATTTAACTTTGTGACGTTTACGTGATTAATAATATAAATAATAAAGGTTTTAAAGTTAAAACAATCTTTGTGATTAATATTTGTTAATACTATAATACTAACAGGTAAAAAAGTGAAACAAGCATCCATAATAAAGGACAAAAAAGGTAAAATAATTACAGATTTAAATGAAAAACTGGCAAGATGGACAGAATACATTGAAGAACTTTTTGCAGACGAAAGACTAGAAATAAGAAGCAAAAACATCGACAGTCGTGACTTTAACATCATATCCAGGTTGTACTGGGGACAAACAGCAAAAGTCAAAGTTGATAATGAGTTAACCGAAGAAATTTAGATTCGTCGAGGTGTGCGTCAGGGTTGTGTGCTTTCTCCACTATTATTCAATATATATAGCGAAACAATATGTCAGGAAGCGCTCCTAGAGCAAAACATTGGTATGAACATTAACGAGGAGTTAATTGACAATACACGATACGCTGATGACACGCTAATAGTAACAGATTACCTATCAAATTTACAGTTTTTGATGGAAAACATAAACACAAAAAGTATGGTCTAAAACTGAACATCAAAAAGACTAAATTCATGATAGTAACAAAGAAGCTATACACCAATGTGAATTTAACCATAAATAATCAGCCAGTTGAAAGAGTTACGTCCTACAAATATTTAGGGGTTTGCTTCACTGATACTAATGACCAGACAAGAGAAATCAAGAGGCCAATAGAGATAGCGAGACAATCGTTTGTCAAAATGAAAAAGTTCCTATGCAGCCGGGACATAAATATAAACTTAAGAACGAGAATGTTAAGGTGCTATGTTTTCTCCGTTCTGCTGTACGGCATGGAAACCTGGACACTGAAAAAGATAAACATCAAAAACATTGAGGCATTCAAGATGTGGTGTTACAGGAGAATGCGGAAAATACCATGGACAGAAAGAGTAACAAATCAAGATGTTCTGCTGAAGATGGGGAAGGAATGCGAAGTCATAAAAACCATACAAACGAAAAAACTGGAATATCTGGGACACATAATGAGAGGAGAAAAGTACTCTCTACTTAGACTCATAATCAAAGGAAAAATCTCGGGAAAAAAATTGTGGGACGTAGGAGAATTTCCTGGTTGCGAAATTTAAGGGAGTGGTATGGGTGCAGTTCAATACAGTTGTTCAGAGCTGCAGCCAATAAAGTAAAGATTGCTGTGATGGTAGCCAACCTCCGATAGGAGACGGTACTGCAAGAAGAAGAATACCATAATCTGTAATACGTATTTATGGTTTCACATACAGACAATATATGTATGTGATATATTATAATAATATGTATCAAAATGTATTACAATATTGCCAAAAATATAATCTAATATCATTGTTTAATAAATTGTGTGTACCTATCTTTAACAATTTGATTTAAATCATAAGTATTTTTGAAACGCCACTGCTTTATTTGCCGAGGTTTTACTGTTCCTAGAAATTTACGCCACTACAGTTGAAACATACTATATTTTTGGTGAAACCAAAAATTCATAAATATCGTTTTTTTGTTTTGTTTCAAAGATATTTAGATGGTTCCATAATTTATCCCAACACTGCATAATATATTATTAATTGCCCATATATGTTAAATATAATTTATAAGGTGAATAATATAATAATTTCAGATAATTTAATAATAATATTATATACTAAGAAATGATAGTTCAGCCGCCACTGATCATTTAGTAACAAGTGGGTGTGGTAGCTGAGCTTGGCAGTAACATGACCCTTACCTGTGTTTACACGTACAGTTATTAAGTCAGGTTCGCCGAGGGATATTTGGGATATTTTTTATCGGAAATTGGTGGCCGAAGGTTAGGTAATTCCCCGAATCATCCACTAGAGGATTCGCTGACGAGGTTTCTGACAAATATGCATATTTGTTCTCAGCTTTATTGAAGTTTTCGATGAAATGGGGGAGATAAAAAATTAGAGGTTATACGGTTT
The DNA here is from genome assembly GCF_040954645.1 of Diabrotica undecimpunctata. Lineage (NCBI taxonomy): Eukaryota > Metazoa > Arthropoda > Insecta > Coleoptera > Chrysomelidae > Diabrotica > Diabrotica undecimpunctata. Next base: position 15,083,384 of record NC_092810.1, read on the forward strand.
TACTTTAGGAATATTTTATTTTTATTTATATTAAAATATAGCGTAGGTAATTAGTAATTTTAAAGCGTTATCAATAATGCGGTGCTAAAAAGACAAAAATGTAATAACATTATAAAATATTTAATTAAAAAAATTGTTATAGGATTTGCCATGTCAGTGTAGTTTAATAAATTGGATGTGAAATATTCAATTCTACTTTAGTTGTATAATTCCACGTTCACATTTTTTAACATTGGTACATCAACTCACCCTTTGTTCTTGATAAAAAGGTAATTTTGATCTATCATTTTGCCTTTCAAAGTATAAATATTTTGTTAGTGTTAGTTAATTAAGTTAGTGTAAAGCTGGTTTCTAAAAAACTGATATGACTCTTAAAGCATATTTTGTAGAAAATTTAGCAGTATATTTTGAAGGACAAATACTTATTATTTAGAAACTGTCACTGTCACTGCCAAATCCTAAAATTTGTCAGATAAGTTATTCTGTTTAGCCCCAAAAACTGGTTCCACATGCTAGCAAAGAACTAAAAACAAGAATTGTAACGAAATTAGGAGATGGTTGGTCTCTCTCTGTCGTAACGAATGATTTTAACGAAAACAGAACAATAGTTTTTAATATTAATAAAATATGGAGAGAACAAGAATCTCTCGAAAGAAAGCAAGGTTCTGGAAGACCAAAAATATCTACCGTTTGTAACAAAAACAAATGTGGAGTGATGTAACAAAAACAAATAAATTAAAGCTGGCTAGCTGAATGTGCCGGAGAGTGACTACTTAACACTCAAAAGAGGATTCGGCCAATTTGCATGCCCTACAGAGACCGTAGAATAAGAAAATGAATGACAGGATACTTAAAAAAAATAGAAATAACGTAAACGAAATTAGTAAATTATAAAAGTTGCTCTAAGATATGATTGGGCGCCAGGAAAGTATTAACATATACCTTTCAAGGTATCTTGTAAAGCTGTTTGCTACAATAAACGGGAAATAGGTAATAATTAAAATATTTAGTTTTCACCACAAATTTTAATCCCTATCCAAATATATACAATATAATTTTTTTATAGCTACCCACCACCAATTATGTACAGTTAATCTAGTTACTTATATACAAAGAAAAATACCCTGGTTACACACAACTGATCCTTGATAAACTGAATTTACAAATAATAAAATATAGGAACAAATTTAATGACTTTACCTAAAAAGGTAATTTACTTGCCTACTAGAGATGGAACTCTGTATTTCGGCTTTCAATTAAATGTCTTAACAAGTAATAAGGACACTATCCTGAAGGGATAGATGTCCAAAGGTTTAAATATATAATAATAATAAAATATCAAAAAATAACTCTCAGATTAAATGTGCACACAAGAAATCGTACAAATGAGTTAAACGGGAGGATTTAAAACCTCAACCTACTTGGTCCCTAAATATGATTAAATATTATTTTAGAAAAAAAAATGATGGTTTTTTTATTATTATTTTAAAATAGTATGATTTAAAGTTAAAAAAAAAATAAAAACCTACTTAGTCCCTAAATATGATTAAATATTATTTTAGAAAAAAAAAATGATGGTTTTTTTATTATTATTTTAAAATAGTATGATTTAAAGTTAAAAAAAAAATAAAAAAGATTAAAACTAATAAATAAACTTAATACAGGTTTACGAGATTTTATATTCTGACCGAGGAAGATACTTCTCGCTGCTTTCTCAAATTGTCCGGGAATAACAAGGCCAGATTTGGACCTCTAGGGAACAGCCACGTCAAAAAAAAATCAACTCTGGAACCAGGTGTAGTTCCGACCAGGTATTAACTTAAAAATTCTTCTTGAAAACATCAAAAAAAACAAAATCAAACATTCTTCCCTCGACTTCTGCTTGACTCCCAGAGGTAGGCTAAAAAAACATTTGTTTTAGAGTTCTTTCTTACTCTTGATACAGAGTATGGAAAAAACACAAGGTTTATTAACCTTGAAAGGTTTTATAAAGGTTACTTATGAAGTGTGGAAGCAAAAACTTAATGATTTTGTAAATGATGTGACCGTCGTATGGCTTGACCGTATTTTAAATAAAATGGATTAATTATATCGACAATTTTAACGAAAAGCATGATATGGATAATATATTTTATAATATAATGAACGGTATACGACAAAATATTTTTATCGATACTCTTAATAGATAATAAATTGTTTTAAATATAGATAATTATGTTTTTTTAAGGCCGGGAAGTAAAATTAAAATACATATGATTTTATATCAATAACACCTTCGATTTACATGTTGAAATTTCTTAATGAAATGATGGGAAACATTTCAGATAAATATATCGAATCAAATGAAAAATGACAATACTGTAGGATTTTAAAAATGGCTGATGGTTTTTATATTTTCATTTTATTGATAATTGGATAAACTTACCGGCTCAGAGTGGTTATAAACCAACAGGACACAAAAAAAACCAAACCAAAACTTCCTGCAACTTCTTCTTAAAAAAACTTTAATATTCTAAATAAAAACCTTTTATGCCTTCTCTGGCCCCTACCTCTAAACCCAAGTGTCTCTACCGAACGTCGAAGCAGAAGTCAGCAATCAGCACTTGTTTTGAGTTAGCTAAACTATGATTGCAAATATAGACGCTTGGTGTCTCTGTTGAATACCAACTTAAAATTTAAGAATTAAAGAAATTATTAAGAGGATATGGATTTAAAAATTTTATTTAAAGTGAATAAAGAACTATTGAAGTGACGGACTCGTTACACGTTCATGAAGATCGTACGCTTTTGGAGAGATTAGAAGAGAATCCTTTTATAGATGCGAAAACTGCCAGAATTATGTCAAAGTTTTCGGGCAGAAAGACAACAAGTTGGCGCAGAATTAAAGAATCGCTTCTTAGGTACTGAACTGCAGCAAAAAACAAGCTCTTAAACAAAACAGAAGCAATCAAGACATATTTGCATTAAACTATCAGCTACAAAATAAAAATTTTTGAGACAGGGTACTATTTACGGATGAGAAAATTTTTCAATCTTCTAAAAAGGGCAAAATTGGAGTTTATAGACCACATAATCATAGATTTAATACTCTATATGTTGATAGATATCGAGCAGCTGGTTATTTTAGCGCCAATTTATGAGGATGGACTTCATCTAGAGAAATGAGATTAGTATTGCGTATTGACGACAGGTTTGTTGGGCAGACTTATCTGAATATTCTAGAAAACATCATGTTTCCCAATGTAGAACACTTGTATCCAGAAAATAATTTTATCCTCCAACCAAATAATTGCCCTGTTTACACTGTAAATATAATAAACCAGTGGCTCCAGAATAACAACATCGAAACCTTACCATGGCCAAGCTACAGTCCAGATTTAAACCCAATCGAGAATGTGTGATGGGTTATTAATTATAAAGCAGTTGTATCGGCGTTATTTTATACCCCAAAATGCTGAAGAGCTGAGGCACGGTAAACAACAGGTTTGGGAAGAGCTCTCTGAAGAAGACAATTTCATAGTTCCTTTGACGCAGATGGACCTAAGACTACAAGCTGTTATCAATGCTGATGGATAAACTACAAAATATTAATTTTATTTTTACATACCGAAATTTAGTATAGCTTTGTATAAAATTTTTTTCTGTACCTGATAGTCATGGACGCCCATATATCAAAATCCAGGGGGGGGCAAGTCAACTCAAATTTTTATTTTGATCCATACAACTTAATAAAAACTAAAATAGCCGATTGAAAAATGCAAAAATATAAAGATGATTTACAAACAGTAAAGAAATACCAGAAAAGTAAAAGTAATCTTAAACAAAAAATTATTAACAACATAATATTTTATGGTATGACTTTATACATACAAATTTTATTGTACAAAATTTTTTATGTAGGAATAAAAAAATCAATTTTAAGCAAAGATGTTAAAAAATAGTAATAAAAAAAGCAGGTACTCTGAGATACGAAATGCAACACAAGCAATAGTGTAGTTTAAATAATATGTAAGTATCATAATATCTGAATTGAAAAATTTCTTTCACTAGGAAATTAAAACAAACATTAAAACTGTACTACGTTGAAAGGGTTAGGGTAGGGTGTACACCCTTCTACTACCATGCTTAGCCGAAATTGTATAATAGTCAAATGTGTGCAATCTTCAAATACTTCGCTGGGTGCCAACTTATTTATATTTGACATTAAAAATTTGTACTATGTTGTAAACAATTGAAGAAATTTAATTAAAAATTTTTTTGTTATAATTTATTATAAAAAAATTAACATTTTTTTTTCAGTTAGTATTGTATGTATTATAATTTATTGAAACGAATAATTTCCCAATAGAACCTAAAATGGTAAAATGTTAAACCCAACAAAACGTAAAAAGTAAACTTGATATTGAAGGCTCGTGCTCTGTATCTTGTGAAAATAAAAACTGAAGGTTTCTGGGCTTTTGTCCAAACTCATCTATTACTTTTTTAATAAAATTATTTTGATTGTTTTCTATTTTATTTCTATGAACGCTCATCATACATAGTCCATCTAATCTTTGTTCACTTATAGTGGACCTAATCCAGGTTTTAACCCTTCGAAGAGTTGAAAATGATCTGTCAATCGTGCATGTAGTGGGAGGAAGGCACAGAGAAATTTCTATAGCTTGGGCTATAGCTGGGTAAAATAAGCAATGGTCTAGTAGCTCTATCATTGAAATATCTTCTACATCTAAATTGGTTTGATTTTTTCAATAATAGAGCCACAATGATGCCTGTTCTTTTAGATTAGTAATTTTGTATAAATTATTTATGATTTCTATTATTTTGGCGAGGTCTTCTTCAGTTAATTTTATTATGTTTTTGGGATGCAAGTTATACAATAACATACCAGGATTATTGTCTTCTGAAAATCTGACACCAACCGAACTAATTAAAGAATCTAGTTACGGAATAAATAATGACACTCTAAAAAAGTCTTCAGCGGAATTAACCGCATGGTTTGACCGTTGTGTTTGCTTTCTAGGAGCGATTCGTGGTTTTTCAAGGGTAATACTTAGAGATTCGGCATCATTTGTACTCTTTTCAAAAATTGTTTTAAAAGTTGTTTCCGCTTCTTGTCTGTGCTTTGTTATCATATCAAGAAATAACTGTATGTGATTTTTAACTGCCAGCATATCTATTGATTTAGTTTGTAAAATGTTTACTATGGGTTCTAAGAAAGAAGAATATTTGGAAATCAAATTTAGGGAAATTATAAAAGTGGAATCAGATGTGGCACATGAAATCTGCTGTGCTCTTGATCTTGTTGAGCAATTAAATTTGTTATCTGCTATTATTGTTTCTAAAACATTTTTGATTTCAATAAAATTTTCTGAAAATATTCGAATAGATTTGTATTTTGATGACCAGCGAGTTTCGGATAACAAAGGCATGTTTGGTGCTAATCGACGTCCCAAAGTACTATCACGAAAAAATTTGATGACATCTTTAATAATTCCCACACAATTCTGAATTTCTCTAACTGTATTTAAATCATTTGGGATGTTTTTCTCTAATTATTTTTTGAACACTACCCTCTTGACCAGCCATAGTCGCGCATCCATCAAATCCCAACCCCACCAATTTTTCCACATTTAAATCAATTTTTGAAAGAAATGTTAAAATTTCAAGTGCTATTGATTTAGCATTTAATTCATTTAATGGTGCGAAACTCAAAAAATGATAGGGGGGGGGGCAACTGCCCCCTCTTGCCCCCCCCCCTATGGGCGCCCATGCTGATAGTGCCCAGTTATCTTTTAATTTGGTTGCAATTCTTGCTTTAATATATTGTTGAGTTAAGTCGTTTGTTTTATTCCTTAACAATAATAAAAATAATAATAACAACCCTATTTTATGTAAAAACTATCATTTATACTCTTTATAAAATGCAGGAATTCAAAATAATATAAAAATTTAGACCTTAATAATTACTACAATTTATTAATTAACATATGTAATCAATTGATTATTTGTTTATTTTATTATTTTTCTGTCATAATAAATATAATATAATGTAAGACCAATCAAATATACTGCTCAAAATGATCAAATCTTACTAAGAGTCGTATCAATTATTTTAGGAACCAGCTGTACCTCATTTTCAAGTTTAATTTAAATAGTTAAAAAAATAATAATCAAAATATAAATATTCAGCTTTTACAAGGACCCGGCGCTTTCTTTATATAAGTGGTTTTAGTTAAATTGGCTGAAGCTTTGCAGGGCTTTGGTCATGCTGATCAAAAGTATTGTATACAGAGTTTTAGAGAATACCTGCAACTAATTTCAGGGAGTGATTCTGCATAAAAAATATTGACAGTTTACTATATAGACTTCTTGACTGGTTTTTTAATTTGGGGTGCGTCTTCGCCAAATTCACTATAGCCCTCCATCTTCTACGATCTGCTCTTCCATTTCCCATTTTTTTACTCTACTTATCACCCTACTGATTAATTATTATTTTAATCTAGTATACACAACTAGAAAATCAAAAACACTCTTTGAATTTTATATATATCCATAACCTAAACCTAATATCTAATTAGAAGGGTTTGGTTTTAATACAAAACATCCCCTTTTACAGTCAGAAGATGATGTATTATACATAAGCCTGCAAATATTGTCATAAGAAAAGGTAATATTAGGTAAAGACCTGTTCCATTTTCTTCGATAAAATAAATTGTACTATAAAACTAGGATGTTCCGGAAATATGAGAGCGTGTTTTTCCTTAAAGATATACTTATTTTTTATTTTATGACCGTTCAGCTAAATAACATTTTTGTTTATATGATATATAGCAACCAATATATTTACTTATACATTTTTATTGTTTTGCTTATGGACTATCTAAATTAAAGTAAAAATATTAAGAGTATTATTAAGAATAGTAACGTTTTTAAAATTTGGTATCTTTTTTGTTATCGGAAAATGAAAATTTTAATAAGAAAAATCATGACGATTAAAACTTTTACGGAAACACCAAATAGAAAATCATGAAAAAAGTAAGAAAGAGAAAACGCTCTTTTCCGTTCTGTACATCTAATTACATGCCTATTATTGATTATGAGTATTTAGGTCCTTTTAACAATCGTATTGATGGTTTTCTATCTATCTATCTATAGCCCAAAATCTATTCATGTGTTGAATATAGGCATCTCCCATTTGTCTCTGTCTTCTGTTTGTCTTTTCTACATTGGACCTGCGCTTTGCTCAATGTCATCTTTCCATCTCATTAGCGGTCGACCTCTTGACCTTTTTGCAGTATATGGTCTCCAGCGGCCAATTTCTTTATTCCATCTTCCATCCTGATATCTTTCGTTATTCCCAGCCCATTTCCATTTTAATTTCAATGCATGTTTGACAGCGTCTGTTGTTTCAGTTTTGCATCTTATCCACTCGTTCCTCTTTTTATCTCTCAACGATATTCCCAACATATGTCTTTCCATAGCTCTTTGAGTTTTCTTTATTCTATCTAAGTTGCTCTTAGTACACGTCCACGTCTGGGCACCATATGTCAGAACAGGTAAAACGCATGCATTAAATACCTTCGTTCTTAATTTTAAAGGTATTTTTTGGTTTTTGATAGTATATGAGAGTTTTCCGAATGCAGCCCATCCCATTCTTATTCTTCTGGTTATTTCTTTAGTCTCGTTATTTTTGTGTCTGCTCTGATAGCTTGTCCTAAGTCCTATTGATGGTTTTAGTTCCTACATATTTATTGAAGGTACCTACTTTACCCACAAGAATACGCCTTAATGATTCTGTCATTAATACGGACTAAGGATGAATTCAAAGAAAACTAAATGCATCTTCTTCTTCTTAACATGCCATACACCAAAGTGCGTAGGCGACTATCTCATTACTAGAATTCTGTTCTTGGCGGCGTGACACAGCTCGCCTGTATTGTGTATTCCTGTCCATTCTTTAATATTTCTTAACCAGGATAATTGTTTGCGGCCGGCTCCTCTCCTACCTTCGATCTTCCCTTGTAGGATTAACTGAGGTATTTCATATTTTGCTCCTCTCAATATGTGCCCAAGGTAACCAATCTTGCGTTTTTTAATTAATTTAAAGAGTTCTCTTTCCACGCCGGCTCTCTTAAGGACGTCATCGTTTCGAACTCTATCCACCCAAGGTATGCGCATCATTCTTCTTAATGACCACATTTCAAATGCTTCAAGTTTGTTGATAGACAAGATAGTTGTTTTTTTCAAAGTCCACGTTTCCATGCCATAAAGCAAGATGGACCATATGTAGCACTTGACCATTCTGTAGCGTATTTCGAAATGTAGGTTTTGATTACATAGAAGCGGTCTGAATTTCACAAAAGCTTGTCTTGCCATTTGTATTCGGGTTTTTATCTCTTGTTGTGGATCCGATTGGTCATTGATTGTGGTGCCAAGGTATTTAAAAGTTTTCACGCGTTTTATGCGATCGTCACCTATGCATATTATCGGGTTTTCTGGAGGGTTTCTGCTAATGACCATATATTTCGTTTTCAAAATGTTGATTTTGAGGCGATATTTTTTACCTATGCTATTCACCCTATCAAGTAATAACTACTGATCTTCCAATTTATCAGTTATAATCACTGTGTCGTCTGCATAGCGTAGGTTGCTAATTGGTATGCCGTTCACCTTAATGCCTAATTCCGTGTCTTCTAATGCTTCCGCAAATATATTTTCAACATATAAATTAAAAAGCATCGGAGAGAGTATGCAGCCTTAGCGGACACCTTTCCGGATTTCAAATTCATCAGTATATTGGTCTTGATCAATCCTCACCTTTGCCATTTGGTTCCAGTATAGATTCTGAATAATTCTGATCTCCTTCTGGTCAATGTTGGCCCTATGTAGTAGTTCCATCATGATATCATGTTTAACATTGTCAAATGCCTTCTCGTAGTCGATGAAGGTGAGGTAGACATCTTTTCGTTGATCTAAACAGTTTTGTATTAAAGTGTTCAAACATAAAATTGCCTCTCTTGTTCCTAGTCCTCCCTTAAAACCGAATTGTGTTGACCCGCTAAGTTCTTCTAGTATCTTATACATTCTTGAGTGTAATATCCTAAGGAAGAGTTTCAGCAAGTGACTCATTAAACTGATTAAGCGGTGTACATTGCATTTTGTAGCATTAGCTGTTTTTGGGATCATCACAAAGGATGACTGCAGCCATTCTCGCGGAATGTAACCAGTATCATAAATTCTATTGAACAGCTTTACCAAGATTTCGATATTCTCCTCGTCTAGTAGTTTTGTTGCTTCTATATTAATTTCATCTGGACCTGTTGCTTTATGCATCTTTGTGGTTCTAACTGCATATTCTATTTCACTTCGCATTCACTAAATGCATGATCATGGCTAAATCAATTGTTGAAGATACCGTAAAAGCTATATCCCACTAGGCCACCACGTTAGCGCAACCAGTGGAGACACCATCCAGAACACATGTAATCATTACGAACATATCTCACTTGGTGTCGATTTGGTTCCTCCAACAGTTTGGTGGCGTCACCAGCCGCGTAGCTTTCGTATATTTCGAAGTGACCAATCACACCGGCCAAGCACAAACAGTTTTATTAACTACGTTGTCATTGGCCTCCCGGCGGAAGATTGCTGCTAAATCGCAAACACGAAGTGTATAAAAAGGCAGCACATCTTCAGATCGGGATCTAGTCGTCTTACACTACTAGCCCTGCTAGACCTTGTTGGCCGAGTGCCATTTGAAAACTCAACGTTTATTATTTAATATTACCCAAGATTGAACCTTTGTGAAGACTTCGCTTTGAAGAAGAGTCCGAACGCTTTTTATACTGAATACAAACGAAGACTTTTTGACTACGAAGCATTCACTAGAAGGTGTAGGAGCCGAAGTAGCAACTGGTGCGACTTTCGTCGGGGTGAAGAAAAGTTTGATAGTAAACTTGTCACCTAACGAAAGAAACTGTCGACTCGGAGTGAACATTACCTACCTGGGTGAGCATCGATCTTTAAGATAGGAAAGACAGGTTGCCTTATATCTATCTCGGCGCGTGCCGAACTGGCACAGTATTCCACTGGTTCACCGACGGTTAGGAGTAAATAAAAGGCCCTAGTAGACTTAGAATCACTCCTCACTCGGTGGGCGAGTCGAAGTCCCGCTTCGCCGTTAAAAACCTTCTCTACGGCAATAATTGACGTCTTTACAAGACATAAGACTGTTTCTATTGAAGGTAACGTGCGAGGTATAGCACCAACATCTGAGTCGCCACTCCGACGATGTTATTACACACCATGTGGGGTGTGTGCTCGACCACACGTCGAAACGTAAAGAACTGACATCTTTGTGAAATCTAAACCGTACACCGCCCTTAGAATTCTCACATTCAATAAATGTAAGAAAATAATACACCGTCAAGTAACAAACTATCGAACTGTTAAGTATTCTAAATTGTCGGTGGACTTTGAGGACCACAGAGCCACCAGTGAACTTCAAGTGGTTCGTGCACACATCATTACCACAAGGTCAAGGATGGAGTCGGAAAACCTTCGATCCTCTTCTAGAGCAGCGGTCGCATATCATCCAGATATGCAGGATTTATGTACATAATTATTATACAATGCATCACTCACTGGCACACCAGTTGTTCTTAAGAGTTTAGGCGCAAAATTTCGGGCCAATGCTTTTTAAATGCATTCATTTTTTTCGAATCTTGAGAAAACTTATAAATATTTTTGAACAATTTAAACGTAAAATGAAAGATATTATTACCGAGGGCCGAAAGTCCCTGAAAACTTCTATAATGTTTATTTTCGTAAGTTACAGCTGTGAAAAAAAAAGAAAATTAAGTGTGATTTATAATTTCAAATATCTCATTCAAAAGAAACTTTTTGTTTATTCTAAGAGACTCTTGGCCCTCGATAATAATGTATTCTTTCATTCTGCATTAAAATTTTTCAAAAATATTTATTATTTTGCTCAGGATTCGAAAAAAATTAATGCATTTAAAACGAATTGGCGCAAAATTCAAAAAATGTTTTTACTTACGAAATTGTGTTTTTATCGTACCTACTATCATGAGTTTTGATACTGAGAAATTTAACATAGAAATTGAGTGCATATCTTTAATTTGAAATACTTCATCAAATGATTACTCTAACCCAGATCTAAAAAAGAAATGTTATAAGGAAGTAACTAATCTATTTGGTTGAGAAGAAATGGCTTCTGGAGAAGAGAAAGTGTTGGTTAAGTTTTCATTATTTTTTATTAGATAAACGTATGTAATTCATTCATTTATGTACTTCTATTTTGCCAAAAAAGTACATTTTCGGTTACAAAACAGTTTGCAAATTTATCTGGAATTGATTGTGTTGTTGTAACATTTTTTTTATATAATGCTTTTTTAATCCCTTTACCCCTGTTGCTGAAAAGCCCATGGCCATATCCGCAAATAGATACGCGGGTAGGCTTGTTCATTCTTAGCAAATTTTATTGGAACATACCGACTATCAAAATATGCCGAACTAGAATATTTTATGGTAGAGCTTTGTTGACCTTGCTCGGTTCCAGGCGGGTCCTTTTTGATAATTTGTAAAACAGTCGTAAAAGTTCTTTATAGTTTCTTTCTGAAAGAACCTAATTCAAAAGGTTCTATCGCTTCTCACGGTTTCCAACAAGAGTTCCATTACTTACCTAGAACTTTTCTATATTCGGGTAACTTTCTAGAAATGGAAACAGTCTGGCGTCCTTTTAGGCAGGCTGTCATTTTTTGAGTGGGGGATATCCCACTTTTTTTTTGGAAGCTTGTTAAATTTTAGAAGAAAGAAAAAAACTTTGGGCAGGGTAGTCTTCGAGTAAAGACGCTTGCTTATTTTACCATTCTCTGTGAATTTGTTCTTTAAATGTGTATACGCTTAAATATTTGAAATATCTTAATCTAATACCATATTAGATTAAATATTGTTATAAAGTACCTTTATTTTAATTAACTTCAGTGCTTGATGCTATTAAAGTGTAGTAGAATCAGTGCAATAGTCCTCGAGATTTATTGTTATCTTTATCATGTTACCTTCAATTATCTGGGCGACTCATATTGTAATAATATTACCCAATTCTGGACGAATCTGCGTCAACCATTTTTTCACCTGTAGTTAAGGTTAACTACCGATTTAGCAATTCAAATAAAAGAACATTTAATATTTTCATTTGAACTTGACAGCTAACTTACAACCAAGTGCGGGATGGTTTAATTTTTAGACTACAGAATTCTTGTAATTTTTGTGTATCTTTTTGAATTTAAATTTAATTAATTTTGTTATTTGCTATAATTGCTATCCATTTTTAAATTTACTGTACACGTTATCTCGAGATAAGCCCATAAACAGGGAAGAGAGATTTCTTTAATCAGCTTTAGTTCAAGTTTTTTAAATACTACCAGTCTCTCTTTGCTGATAATTTATTTTGTGCATGACTTTACTATATTGTATCTGTAAAGGTATGTCTTAATCATAATACTGTTTATTTCCATATGTATACAACTATTTATTAATTGATGGTGCATTTTTTTTACTTGTGTCTACCCTCAGCCGCCTATTTAATTGTGTTGTTGAATATATTGTTTTGTTTTATCCATCAATTTTATTTCTCGACTCTTAATAAATTTCCTAATAAAATAATACCTCTAAATATTTGCTTATTACATTCAATTGTTATCATACCATCGACCAGAAGAAAGATCAAGCTGATTAAGTTTCGTAGGTAAGTAGGTGGACGGAGTCCACCTAATATATTTATTATTTGTTTATGTAGTGTGTTGACAAAATTTATTTAATAATTAACTGTTGATATCTTTCCTTGGATTTGGTCTCAGAGCCTAAATATATTTCCTTATGTCTTTTCTTTTCTAAGGTTTCTTAATTTTCCCCTTGAACCCCAAAAAGTTAAGTGGCGTCCTTTTTGTATCTTATCTTATCTTTGGTAATTTTACCCATCTATCTTTTTGTTTATTTTTGTATCTTTTCTAATATATCTTACCATGTCCTATCCTATACTTATTTCGTCCGTTGGACCCATTCCAGGTTCCAATAGCTAGTTTCAAACCCACTCTCGACTCGCTCTCCACCAAATATCTGGCTGTCGTCCGCAGTGTCTCCAGTGGTGACCTTTCTAGCGCCATCCAAAAAGGTTTCCGAGGTAACAGTATGCTAAAACGTTTGGAAGCCTTTGATATCTGGGCATACAGACAACTGCTCAGAATAATCTGGATCATTAAAGTTAGAAATGAAGAGTTTCTTAGACGGCTAAACCAATCCTTAGACGGCTGAACTGGTCAATATAATACAGATACATAAGCTGGAATACTTCGGTCACATTAAGAGACACCCTGAAAAATATGCATCCGCAAAAACTTTTGCATCTGATCACTCAGGGAAAGATTCAAGGTAAACGTGGTTCTGGTAAAAGAAAAACGTCATGGCAAAAAATCTAAGACATTTGTAAGGAAAATCAATTGCATCATTATTTAGAGCTGCTGTCAATAAAGTCACTATAGCGAATATGGTAACCAACATCATAATACCTTTATATAAAAAATTTATTTAATTTATTAATGTCAGCATCAGATCCAACGGCTAACAATATGCTTGTAAAGTCTACTATGTTCCAACATAAAAATATTTATAAACAGATTTGGGTCTCTAATGACCACTCCAAGCGGAACCAAATTGACCACGTAATTATCAATGCTAGACATGGAAGTAATGTGCTGGATGTAAAAAGCCTCAGGGAAGCAGATGGAGATACAGACCATCACCTAGTAAGAGCAAACATTAGGTTGAGATTATCTTCACAGGAACCTAAGGCCAATGAACGCATTGGGACAGTGGAACATCGAGAAAATGCAAAATGAGGAAATCCAAGAAAATTACAAACAAGAAATTAAACAGCATCTAAATACAGTAGGCCAGTGCAATGATGTCAAAAGGCTGTGGTAACAAATGGAAAAATCAATTTCGGTGTCAACAGAACTAATAATAGGAAAAAGCAGAAAGACAACAAGGAAATGGTTTGATAGATAATGTCAAGAAAAACTACACGACAGACAGATAAACGCTTCACGCCGAGAAAAAAAAAATTTTTTAAAGGGAGAAAAAAAGGAAGTACGAACAACCGAAATTTAAAGAAATGGAAAGGAATAGACAACAGTCAAATAGTCGAGCATTTTACAAATCAGTGTCAAAGGAAAAGAAAAGCTTCAGACCTAGATGCGTGTCTGTACTCAGAAAAAATGATGATGTAATAATAAATGAAAAACAACTGCTCCAAACATGGCAAGAATACGTTAAGGCTTCACCAAACATACATTAAGAGGAAGAACATGGAGAAAATATATATTTTGAGATGGACCTACCGGTAGACGACCCCAAAATAGATGAAATATTGCAAGCAATTAACAAACTGAAGAACGGAAAAGCTCCAGGCTCTTACAATATACTGGCTGAATTCCTTAAGTACGGAGGAGAAACTTTACATAAACAAATACACAAACTAATAACACTTATACGAAACGAAGAAAAAGTACCAACAAAATGGCACGAAAGTTATAATCCCCAAGTAGGGAGGCATCTCCCTACTTAATACGGCATATAAAACCTTATCGAACATCTTATTAGATCGTTTGTAGAAAATTTCATGGGGGAATACCAAGCCGTCGTCAGAAATTATAGATCGACGATAGATCAGATATTCACTCTTAGACAGCTGATTTAAAAAGGATGGGAATTCAATAGAACTATCCATAATCCCTTTATAGATTTTCGGCAAACCTACGATAGCATTAAAAAGGATCAGATATGAAATGCAATGGCAGAACTTTCAGTTCCAAAAACACTTATCCAGGCTGTTAAGTTATATGTGAATAGCTGTAGATCCAGAGTACGAATAGGTAACAAACTCTGAAAATGTTTCGAAATAAGCAGTGGCCTAAAACAAGGAGATGCGCTGTCACCTCTCCTCTTTAATATAATTCTGGGATTGACATTGTGGGAAACACAGTCACCAATGTGAAGGAGACTTTTAATAAATTGGAGGTAAAGGCAAAGATAACTGGTTTAAGGGTAAACAAAGAAAAAACCAAGTACAAGTGCATCAACAGACAAAAAGGACAAGATAGAATAGGGCACAATGTTACAATAGACCCATATAACTTTGAACGGGTGAAGAGTTGTAAATATCTCGGAGCAACAATCACTGCAGATAACGATATCGCGGAAGAAATTAAAGGAAGAATTCAGGCAGCAAACAGATGTATGTACAGCCTCCACAATACTATTAAATCTAAAAGCCTAACACAAACATCAAAGATTAGAATATATAAAACCGTGATTAGACCGGTGCTCATGTATGGGTGTGAGACGTGGACCCTGACCAAAGAAACTGAAAGAAAACATCGAAAGATGTTTCGATATGAAAATCCTCAGAAGAATCTTTGGGTCATATCACGACATTATTAGCAATCAATAACGAATGAGAACAAATGCCGAGGTCAAGCAGATGTATAAAGCGAGCGATATAGTCCAAGGGATTAAATCCCAGCGTCTAAGATTGGCTGGCAATGTCCATAGACTCCCTAATAACCGCCTTGCCAAGTTAATATGGGAGAAAGCCCCCATAGGAAGAAGGCCCTTAGGACGTTCACGAATGCGATGGAGAGACAATATATGGTCAGATCTAAAAACAATGGGGCTACCCACTGACCCAACTATTATGGACGACCATTCAAGGTGGAAGCAAGTTGTGCAGTCAGCCAAAACCCATCCCGGGTTGTAGTTCTACGAGAAGAAGAAGAAGAAGAAGAAGATTATATGCAACGGTCGATAACAGTTATGGAACTATAAGAAGAAATAAATTATAAATACTAAATTATTTGTTACCAAGTAAAAGTCCCAAATAGTTTAAGCTATAAATAAAACAAATACTACGTTATTTATTTGCACACTGAATATCCCGAGTACATTGTATTCAAATATAAGCACCTTATTTCGCTAGACCCTTCGTTTTTTTTTTTAAATCTGCTACACGAAATGATACTCTTTTATCTCCCGCTCAAAGACAAAACTTCCTGAATTATTCTTAGCCACCTTTCACATACAATATATCTCACGACAAGCCCACATTAGTGCCTACTTACAGCTAATGAACATAAGAAGACAAAACAAATGTTCATGTAAGGTTAACGACTACAAGAAAAGTGATAATAACGTCTATGTGGCGGACTCACAGCTTTTACGATTACTCATAAAACGAAAGATGGACGTAAAACAAGAAAATGATAACACTAACTCCGTCTTCTGCGGGTTAAGTACGGACACGATGGAAATGTATACGGCTTGCACTTTTTTATTTTTTTGTTTACTGCCTGCTTGCTTAGGTATGCAGAGTGCTCTGTGGCATATAAAATAAAACAATAAAAGAGCACGGCTTGTAATAGGGTAATATCTAAAGTAGTAAACACTCGATGGTAATTGTAATTAAATAAATAGAGTCAGCTTTGGCAAGAGTTTATTTATCCTAGGTTTATCTTAATTTAGCAGACAAAAACAGACAGTCTCGCATATTTTGTTATTTTTAAACTATTAAAACCAGTTTATATAGAATGCGGAATATGCCAGAAATCGGAGATATCTTCGGACACTGCTGGGTATGTAACTCAATATAACTCAATAAAGTATATAACTCAATAAAAGTAATAGCCAAAGATCTCACTGCAGGATCACTACGTTCATAAATTCATAAACGTTCACATTTAAAATTAGGTGAATACGTTAATAATAGGTTACCAGTCAAAAAATGGCCGGAAATATTTTTAATTTAATTAATAGTGTACCATTTTTAAATAAAACGAGCGGTTCTTAATTTATGTACATATATTTATTTATAAGTTTACAGCACGAAAATATCTTATCAACTAAACTCAACTCATTACATCGTTACATATATATACCAAAAGTATTATTCTAGAATCATCTGGAGGTGGACTACTCTAATTCGTTTTTTTCTTCGCCGTTTCTTTCTTCTTAGATCTGAGGGTCCCGATCAGAAACTCTATATGTAGGCCCAGGATGGCGAAATCTACAGGACTCTCCAGCTCTGCATGAACTCCTCAGAAAAAAGGATAAATTTGGATTAATGCAACACATAGTAATTCGTACGCCGGTTTCTCGAAAGATCACTTTAAGCATGCTTCTGACAATCTTCCAATCCAGATTTTCTAGTGCATAGTCTATCTTGGTTAAGGCCAAATTCTGAATGTCATAATTGCACACGACTTTCTCCAAATTAGTTAGAGCACGCCATATATCCTCGTAGTCCTCGTATATCCTGTCTGTCATACAATATACAGCAAAGATCGAGGACCATCTTCTAATCTCAGTACTCCAACTTTAGGCTGCTGATTTTGTAACTCGTCCAAACGACCAAACTTCTTATAAAATACGGATAAGATTCGTTTAGTCACCCCAAGATCTTAGGCAATACAGTGGGCTAGAGAGACGTTATGCGGAACACTAAAAAGATCCTGCTGAACTTCTGTGGTCACGCTGAATCTAGCACTCTTTCTCTCTGCATAATTTGACATAAATTCATTAAAGCTTGGTCGCCGGTCATCTTTGATTTTATGTTGAAGGGTTCGTGCTTCTTCTGTTTCATTTGAGCTAGCATATGGTGCAAGACGATTTATGTGAACTACTTTTGGTTTATCTTTCGGCAACTTCTTAATTCAGTATATTACGTCATTTATTCTCTTTTTAATTTCATACGGACCGTCCCATTGTCTTTGCAGTTAATTTTCATTTTATTATCGCTTATACCTTGAAAAATTAAAAGATCCCAGGATATTTTTAAATGTCATAGTTCTACGCCAGACTCAATGATATTCCTATTTAAATACACGGTAAATGTGGACGAGCCACGCACACATGACTAAAACGATGATAAAACCTGTGTCCATTATATGTACACATGGCAGAGAACTAGAATTGCCTGTGTTCATATGTAGTACCTCCTCAGTCCTAATCCCTTTTGGGATGTGGTGACACCATCAGGCCTTTACAGTTTTTTCACGATTTTTCTCCATCCTTCTCTGTCCTGGGCTAGTTCTTCGGCTTCATGTAAACCTTGGTTGATCAGTATTTTTGTTTGATCTACCCAACGGCTTAAAGATCTTCCCCTAGATCTCCTTCCTTCAACTCTACCCTCGACTATCTGTTTTTCCATCTTACCTGCTCTTCTAGCAATGTGTCCAAAGTACTGCAAATATCTTTGATGTATTTTTTTAAACATCTCTATCCTTTACTTTAAGTTGTTCTAATATCGAGTTGAGTCGAGATTAAGTTGTGCCATATGTGGTACACATGGCAGTTAAAATGGTAAAAAACAATAATAAACTCCAAAAACGTATTTGGCCACAAATTATTAACAAAAAAAGCCACCCAAAAAAACTAACAAAACTCAAAAACCAGACAAAAAGGGCTCACATCCTCTAGCGCCGAGTGACCAAACCGGGCGTAGCCCAGAGAGGGGACTCAAGGCCCGAGCTAGCAATTTCTGTTTGAAGATAAGTCTCTAAAGAAAGCAATAGTGGAGCGTTTCTAGCTAGCCCGCATTGATCGGAATAGGATATCTTGTTAGAGTTATTTTAGCCAGGCCTTTCACACGACGAGCTCTTTGCTGATAGAAAGCCCCTATCGTGCACCAGAGTGCTATACGGGGTAAAGGGATCGTCTAGAGCTTTGGGCGTGGTGTAGTGATTCCTGTCTATACAAATTATCTTTAAGGGGTTCAAGTCTCTTAGGCTGGGTTAAATTAAATTGCTTGCTTGTTTCGTATTTTATAAATGCAACTCTTTGATCTTTTCTATACATTCTCTGCTCTTAACTCTAACTTTATACATCTTTACAATTGTTTTATTAATCTTGTTTTAAAAATGATTTCTGGAGTTAACTGTCACTCAATGGTATATTAACATAATATTTATCTGAAACATGCCACAAGAAAACACTTTCATGAACTTTCTATTATACGTAGTGTTTAATTTCTGTAATAGTACATTACTATCTTATAGTGTTTTACATTTTATTATTTCTAAATCGTTGAATGTAATATTTTTCATGAAAAATTTGACTTTTAGGAGTAAACAAATTATGAGGCAAAAAAAGAATCCTCTATGTTTATTTTTTTACGACACATGCAAGCATGTAATAAAAGAATAGAACGCCGATAATCTAAAATCGGCTATCGATTCTTCTTCCTCCGCGATAGCTAACAAAATTACATAACATTTACATGTAAATCTCTGTAGTGTGTCCAAGGAATGATAGTCGTTTCTCGTGAAATGCATCGGGCGTGGAAATTCCGGATTTAAAAAGACATCAGTGATGGAAATTGATGGTTGTTTATGGAGGATTGTAAAACTATTCAGCAAGATATTTACAGAAGTCTTATAAATATTTACGAAATTGTTTTAGGTTTGTTTGAATTCGATTTGATCAAAAACTTTAGAATAAGCAACTTTATATATTGAGATTTAAATAAGATTACATTAGACAAGGGTATTTTGAAACTTTATTAAAATTATTTCCATTACGTACGTGACTTGATAGATATTTTATTTTTCATCATCATTCATGGGCTCCTAATTAAGAAAGCATAAATAAATAATATTTGGTTAATATTCTGGACTTGCTTCAAGTCACCTTAACACGTATCTGGGCAAGGTTAGTCCAACGGGTCCGAGGCGCCAATTCTTTTATCATAAACTGATAAAAAAGTGTTTATTGAATTTTATGCATCGCTGAATTTGTTTACTGAAACTTTTTCTGAGAATACTGCACACTAGATTGTTTAAGAAATGTGAAGAGGTCAGTGGATGGAGTCAGTTTGGTTTCAAAAATGGACTTGGCATGAGAGAAGCGATCTTTAGTACGCAAACATGAATACAGAATTGTTTAGATCAAAGAAAGGATATTTTTGTCTGTTTCATCGGTTATGAAAAAGCATTCGATAATGTAAAACACAAATTGATGATAAAATACCTACAAGAGTTGGGATTGGACGACAAGGATATAAGAATTATCGCCAATCTCTATTGGAACCAGACAGTAACAGTACGTCTTCAAAATTTCAACGAAACAGAAGATTTCTTCATTAAAAACGGAGTAAGGCAAGGTTATTGACTGTCTCCAATGTTGTTCAATTTATACGTAGAAAAAGCCTTCGCAGAAGCAGTGGCAGACTCTAATAAGGGTATTAAAGTTAACGGCATATTTATTAATAACATCAGGTATGCCGATGATACAGCCATAGTGGCAGATAACATCGAAGATCTTCAATGCCTTTTAAATGATCTAACTCTTGCAAGTGAAGCTCGGGTTTTGAAAATAAATATCAAGAAAACAAAAACAATGATTATAAGTAGAAATGATTACCCTAACGCAAAGATATATGTCTCTGGAGAAGAAATCGAACAGGTCAGGCAATTTAAATACTTGGGTTGTTTGCTAAACGAGGGTTGGGATACCGAAAAAGAAATAAAGAGCAGAGTTGAACAAGCCAGAAATGCTTTTTTGAGGCTTCGTAAGTTTCTGACTGATCGCAAATTGGACTTCAACCTCCGATACAAGATGCTTAAGTGTTACGTGTGGCCTGTTCTCTTGTACGGAATGGAAGCATGGACGTTGAAGGCCAGTTCCAAACAAACATGACATTAACAAACTTGAAGTGTTTGAAATGTGGTGCCTGGGTCGAATGCTTAGAATATCATGGACGGACAGGGTCAGAAATGAGGAAGTACTCAGAAGAGCGGTCTTACATGATAGGGAACTTTTTAGTTATGTAAAAAGTAAGAAGACTGCATACTTGGGACACATATTACGAGGAGACAGATATACTTTTTAGCAGCTGATACTCGAAGGGAAGATAGAGGGTAGGAGAGGTCTGGGACGTAAAAAAATGTCATGGCTGCGCAATATTCGACAATGGGCAGGAATCCACAGCTATGAAATGCTTCGCAATGCTGCTAAAAACAGAATTATTAATTCCTGACTATTTAACATCTCACCTGACAAGACGATGTACGGTGGACGCCTACGCAGAAATGCACGGCACCTTAAGAAGAAGAAGAATTTGTTTAGAAGTATGTTTTCTTCAACATTGTCATGAGATATTCAAAATATTCATTATCATTTTTGAAATTATTGTGTCGAAAGAATTTTGTTACGTAAAGGGGCAACACAGGCCCGTCGGGTCAGAAGTTAATCTGGCAGTCAGGTAATGTTTTTGTGGATTATCTATCGACTTTTATGATTCCGGAAATCCAATAATAAAGTCTAAAAGTGTAACAAGCAATGTAAACATCTCTTTGATGTGAACAATTGACAATGTGACAATTTCTACTAAAATATTGTCCAGACCATTTAATTTTCAATAATGAACAAAAATGTAATACAATGATAAGTATGAATTTCATGGTAGTACTATCTTGGCAGTCGCAGTACATATTTACTTGTCGATAACAGTTTTTAGATAACATGAATTATTTTTCAATGATATGTGTGGATTTCAGAAATTCATTCGGTAAAAGCTTTAAGCACAAGAGGTGCAATATAACATCAGAACAGTTAAGTATCGTTTGAGTAAATCACAAAAAAAAACAATTGTCTATAATACATACAATGTTTTACCAAAGAATTTAAAACAACTTTCGATGAATAAATTTAAAGTAAGTCCGAAAAGATACCTTTTGAGATTTGCTTTTTACTCTGTTAGTGAATATTTTGATCACTTCAAGGCAGTCACATGAACATGGATGTACTCACTATGTTGGTATATGTCTTATTTTGTATATTTTATGTTTTATTTTATGTTATGCACATTAATGTATTTTTATCTCCTATTATATTTTGTGTATGTTATATATTATCTTTTTTACTTATACATTAAATTGACTGGCTACAAACAAATGTAAAATTTGTAAACGTAGTTAAATAAATCTTGAATCTTGAATCTTTAGTCGTAAGAAGTCACGTACCTACCTATAATGGTAAGGTAAGATCGGGTTATTGCGAAATTCACAGAACGACAAAGACACTACCAGAGACATAATGATAGAATTAATTTGTAATAAAACAATTTAATTCTAAAAAAACTAATTAAATAACCACGCCGCTGAAATTGTTTGATATTCCAACAGGTAGCCTTGACGACAGCAGTGGGCTTTAGAGCAGTTGCTACAATTACCTCAATGTATATTACCTATGTCCAGCTGAAAGATTAACGTACTGTATATATATATATATATATATATATATATATATATATATATATATATATATATATATATATATATTCATAACTTTACAGGATAGCAAGTTTAAACTTTTTTTTACCAAAAAGTGTTATTGCTGCAGCTATTTATTGAGATATTAAAACATATTTTAACAGAACATTCTATTTACAGTTATCTACACAATGCATTAGTTAAAATTAGGAAACAATTTTTTTTCTGTGTATTTTAACCGTTTTAATGACCATCGTGTTTTATCCCTCTAATAAATTTATTGTAGTGTAAGACTAGGTTTGGGGTATTCAATAATAACTACAAGTCTATTTGACTTTGAGAACAATTATTTAACCATACAATTTACCTTTACAAATACATACAAGTAATACATCTATATATTTAACCAAAATGTTATTTTACATACAAACGACTCAGTCATCGTCAAGTAAGTCTCCTGGATGGATAGTACTATTAGTATAACTATAGTTTATTTTTATGAACGAGAGAGTAATTAGCATAATTTTAACTGGTACCTCCGACCACTCTATGGGCGTGGTCAAGATTAATTGAAAAATTACTTTGAATAATTGTAAAAAACAAATGAATTATTTTAGTGTTATAAAGTGTTATGTGTATGTAAACAAAAGTGACCTCTTTTATCACACACTATATTAGAACTGACTGGCCTACATTAAAAAGGGTTTTAAAAAATTCACATTTTTTTTAATTTTTAAAAATTACAAAAGAGAAAAAGAGTTTTTAAAACCGTCTAAGGTATGTTAGATAGATGAATAAAAATATTAATATAAAACTTACAGCTACTTGTTACAAATCCAAATCAGATTCAGAAGATGAACTTTCAGAACCAAGATTTATAATAACTGGCTCGATCATTTTATCAGTAATATTGTCCAGCTTCCACATTTTTTCCTCTTCTTTAATAGTGTGATTTACTGCCTTTTCCCAGTTTTCAGGTTTTACATTATTTACGGCCTCCAAAAACAACTGTTTAACATCATGAATTTTAAAAGTGGTATTTTTTCTTGAAACTACACTCTTTATCTGTGCCCATACCAGTTCAATCGGGTTTAATTCACAATGATATGGTGGGGATCTTAGTACTGTCATTCCAGGATTTTTGGCAATTTCATCAATTTCGTATTTTTTAAATTTTTCTTTATGAAGGGCACACAACGAATAAAGTTCCTTTCTTATAGATCCGGGATGGTACGTAATATTTTTTGAACTCAGCCAATTCTGCAAGTCTTTTTTTAACGACTTGGTTGTGGGCAGTCCTTCTATAAGTCTGGAGTGATAACTTGCATTATCCATTACTATTACACAGTTCTTAGGAAGAAGATCTATCATTTGTTCGAACCATTCTTGAAAGACATCAGCGTTCATGTCTTCATGGTAGTCACCAGTACGAGTTGATTCATAAGTTAATAAACCACCTTCAACAAAACCGTCTGAACTGCCAATGTGTACTATTATCAGCCTGCGTCCCTTTCCTGATGGTGGGTTTAAACCAGTAGATAAGTTATTTACAAAAACGTGCCTTTGACTTGTAACAGTTTCATTCTGCCAAAATTTATTTGGTGTATGACCCTCGTTGATCCATGTTTCATCAAGATAAAATATTTTTCTTTTTTGGTTTCTCATTTCCTTTATGGTTCTTATAAAATGTCTTCTCCATATGACAATATCGCTTCTTTCTAATAAAATAGACTTTCTGGGATTCTTTTTCCAGCGGAAGCCTATTTCTTTTAAAAGTTTCCATAACGCACTTCGACTCATTTCTGGGTAATCCTTATCATCTCGAACTGAGACAAGAACTTTATCCAATGTTGGAAATTCTTGTCTAAAGAAGAATTCATGCACTTTCCGTCGAAGTACTTCTTTAAAATGATATTCTATTTGAAATTTTGGTTTCCCTGGAGCATTACGTGGCATTTGAAAACTACCACATTTCTCTTCTTTAATAACTCTGTAAATCGTAGATTTCCCAACACCAAGTGTACTGCTAACTAACTCAACGGTCTCATCAACACTTTCACATAAACGTTTGTCTGTAAATGATTTAAAACAATTAAATATTAATGTTTTTTCATTAACTGTTAAAGGACCAATTTTTCGGCGTTTACACGGCACTTCCAAATTTTCCATAACACTAGTATACACAATAAACTGCACCTTGCAACTGAAGTACCTACTTTTAGTGAACTGTTAAGAATTTTGAATACGCCACTTGGACCTTCCTACAAAATGGAAAAACCCACTATCACATTTTCTGTGGAATAAGTTTAGAAGGTAATTATCTAGTCAATTACTGTCGTAAATTCCTGGAATTAAAGAATTAAATGTTTGATTGTTGAAACCCTTACTTCGTGGAATGCACTCATTTCAGATAAAATAAAACGTTTTATTTTATCTAAAGAATTAAACTTTATTTTGCAAATAGGTAGGTACTTATTAAACTTTTATTGGTTATATATAACCAATAAAATAAACATCTTACATTTCTTGCAAATTCATTAGTACCTGTTAACCTCCATCACTCCGACACTGGCAACCTTATTTCGGGATTAGTAACCCTCACAACTATTGTATTCTATTCTGCTCCAACCTTTATACCTGGTGGTCATAGTCAATTTAAAATTGTTTTTCTATATACTTCTGTAAACTTGTTGACAAATATCTGTTTTTCATTGAGTCACCCGTATCAACAGTTTAGGGATTTGCATACATAATTTATTGTTTTATTACTCTCTCATACATAAAAATACACTATAGTATGCTTTAAGTTTTTATAAAAATCATGACAAAATTTAGGATCAGATGGCAGTAATACCAATAAATCATTATACTTTTGTTGTAATATAGGTATTGGACTTTGTAATACCAGTTGTTGCAAATCTTTTGGCAATGTAAGGTATCGCCTTCGAAACCTAACAAGGTCAATCTCCTGATTTTCATCATGAAAATTACTTTTCAATAACAGCTGTTCCCATGCTGTTTTGTTTTACTTGTAGTTAAACACAGTTTACACAAGAACTTGTTGTTTGTTAATATCTCCTTTTCTATTAATCAAAGGCGGATCTTTAGATGTTTTGATCATACAAAGACCTAAAATTTTTAAAATCTTCTAGTTCCATATCATGTACGGTATATTTCATTGAGTTTTGTCTGACTAACTGCTGCCAGTCCTAGGGCGTTAAAATAAAAATTCTGTTAAGTTTTTTCTCTTTCACTCTATTAGCGCATGGACAGTGTCCGCCTCCATGTGGGTGTGATACTTTAGTAAAAACTTCTGAGTAATGATAATACATTAAATGATCCGCCTATTTAATTTAAATGGGTCAATTTAAAGCAGGTAATTGGTTATTTACTTGACGAATTACTTCCTGATATTGCCTATAATGCTTTCTATATGTTTTGTTGTCAACTAATTAAATCCAAGTATGTGTCATTGCAAGTTTTTGCTTCAAAGAATATTTTGAAGGTTGGACGTTTAAAATTACTGCTTTTTGTGATTAGTTGATAACTAACCTGTCTCTAAAATAAATAAACTAGGTAAAAAAGAAAACTAGAAACAGTTGTTTTATGATTTATATATTAATTAAAATATTTGTATTGTTTGATTGTATTTTCTAATATAATGTGAGTTTCGTTAATAGGAATTTTCATTCTGTTATATTTAATTTTGTTTTTATTAATTTCGTAACAGATATTTACCAGAGATTTACTTTGGTTATTATACATGGAAGTTTGTAGTTTGTTTTTCTTAGATATTTCGAATCCTTATGGCTCTGTTTTTTATTAGAAAAGTTGTTTATGTTAGTAAAATATAACCATATCAAGCAGTAATAACATTGGATTGCGAGTATTTGTTTGTATACTTCATTCACAATTATAAGAACTGACTTATGCAGAATTTAAAAGTATCCCGCTGATAAAGTCGAAGCCATAAATGGATTTGCCTCTTCAGGTAAATAGTAAAAAGGGCCAGCTTAACGAATTTTATATTTTATTTGTCATTTACATTGCATATTTAATTTAAATAAATATCTAGATGATTAAGGGAAAAAATACATAAACTGATGGAGTATTAGAATTAATTAATTATTATATTTTCTGTTTCGATTCTTTATTAAATATATCCAAATTTTGAAAGTCATAAACAATTTTTGTTTTGTTAAAAAAATTGCAAGTGAAATAATAAAAAGGTGAAGTGAAAATTAAAATAAATTAATGTAGATATAATATACATATAGCTAAATATGATTATATTTTATACTTCATGTAAGGAAAGAAGTGTTTTAATTGTTAGTAAGGTATAAAGTATGTCTGAAAAAGTTGGCAACAAATGGGAAATTTCTTTATTATTAATTTCATGAAAAAAACTATTCTTCATAAACATTTCTGCATTTCATAGAAATCAATAATCAATAATCAAATAATTTATAAAATTTTAAGTGGTATACACCGAAAATCAAAAATATTGATTTATGCTTAAAAGTGAAGTGCTTTTAAATTTAGGTGCAGCACAAAATGTTATTTTAATTTGGTTGTAGGATTTAAAAATTATTTTTAAATTTAGATTCATGGCCTTTTAATGATGTATCAGTAGGTGCATTAATTTTTAATTTTATTTCTAATTTACCTTATTCAATATACAAAATCAACAAATGCAAAAGTGTTTTTTTATTTACTTTTTACTTTAAATGTATTATTTAATTATTAGAAGGCCATGAATCTAAACTTGGACATAATTTTTAATAGCTACAAACATTTTAAAATTACATTTTCTTGCATATCTAAATTTAAAATCACTTTCCTCTTCAGTATTAATTAATAATTTTGATTTTTCCTATCTACCACTTAATATTTTATAAGATTATCTATTAATGATTTCTATGTGATGCATAACCTTTAATAAAGAATAATTTTTTTTTCGTAAAATTATTAATAAAGAATATTTCCCATTTTTTGCCATTTTTTTCAGACATGAAAAGGAAAACTTAAACATAACAAGTCAACATGCATAAATATGAACCTTTTAAAACGAGTAAATCGGTACTCACCGAAGGGACCTCAGACGTTCAGATACAATTAGCGTCTCTTTGTAAAGACAATGAAGTCGACTTTACTAAAGTAACAAGACATTTACTTAACACAGACACTACACAATACTCCCCTGAGTTAGTGATAAGTTATAGTCTAAAAAAATCATTATGAAATTGACTGGCCAGTGTGAAAACTAGTGCCAATAAAACACAAAACACACACAAAACATTTTCTTCGTTGAGACTTAAAATAATGATTAATAACAATAATTATGGGAAATTTGTATGTTTATAAAAAGAGTTTTTTGACATTATGCTTGAATGATAATATTTGATCTGATTATATATACCTATATACACTTGTGCTATGCTTGGCTATTATGCCGGTCCTGGCAGCTTTGGTAGCTGTGATAATTATACAACAATAGAGTATTTACAAGGGATTATTCAGTTTTACAGCTGTTATTAAAATAACTTTTATAATGAGACACTAAATTTCTGGAGACAGTATACCTTGCTAGTACAGTTATATGGCAACTCGATTATATTGGATTATTTTGATCCTAAACATCGTCGCCGTGGATGTGAAGAGAGCTAACCAACAAAAGTCGGTTTCGAGATAATGAGCATTTTAGATTACCATGTCCAGGAAAAAATACATTTTAGCTTATAACTTTGCTGCTCATTGAAGTATTCCTAAAATTTTTTTAGGATTTATCAAACAAATTGTTACCTACTTTGTACTGAACCAAACACTAATAAAACATTGATTTATATGAGGGTAGTAGGGTTTCGTTCACTTAGCTCCATTCACCACTAGATAACTTTTCACGAGTCATACTGTTTTTTTGTTGTGTGAAAAGATCTAAGTCTACGAAATTAAATAATACAAGGTGATAGTATGCTTAAAATGTTTAATTTTGGATACAAAAATAACACAAAAGTATAATAAATTTAATTTAGTTTTTAGTCTTTAACATTGAATATTATTTAACATTGAATATACAGAAATCTTATTATTTTATCGCTACTCGGATTCCGAATCGTCTGCAGTGATTCTCTCTATTGGTTTTAAAAGTCGGAGGTAGTAATCATGGAAGGTGGCTGGGATAGTACCTGACCTACAAAGATCTTGTAGATCTTTAGTTTCTTAGGCTCTATTCCTAAAGCAGAATGATACAGTTTCAGAACCTCACTAAAAACATTGTTGTCAACTCGAGTGTTTCTACGAATGCACAATTGTTTGAAGTCTACCTGACTAAGTTGTGTTTTATACAAGATTATATCAAGGTGTTCTTTTGTATATTGCAGCCATTTGATATTTAGCCACTTCATAACATCGCCATCGACTGTCTTTGTTTTGTTAATAATTAATTTTTCGCTGTAAGTTTTAAAATCTATAAAATAGCTGTAATCTAATTCCTTAACGACGTGTACAGAGTAATTTACTTTGGCTGTTCTTGCCACTGTGTACCACCCGTCAGGCACATATATATTTATTTTTCGTCCCCTACTTTTAATCGCAGAATGAACGCTGTCGCATTCCATTTCGGAATGTCCGGATTCCATGAATTTTTGATTAATAGTTTGTAAATTATCAAAAGAAGACAAAGCTTTTATAAACATTGCAGATAAAATGGAATTTCTATTATGACCTACTGCAGTATCAGAATAAAATGTTACTTCACTCACTTCAGATGGTAGCTCAGAAAGCATGTTCCATAAGCATGTAGCTACTTCTGATGATCCTTTTGTACCATTCAATTCATGCCACATGTAGTTAATAGCAACAGTAGTTTTATACACCGTAAAATTATAGGTATTTAGTTTCCGTTTATAATATAATTGCCCCACTTCTAAATGGGGGAGTCAGTAAAAGCTTTTTCATATCCATAGTGAAGGTGCTGAAAATATTATCAATTTTAGCACGATCTTTGTCAATTTTCTTATGCTCTCTAGCCTCCTTCTTTCGAAGTTGATTTAAATTGTATTTATCTTGATTTTTTTCTTTTTCGTCTTCGGTTTTATTTGTGAATTGCGTGCAAGAGCTACATTGGTCTTTTTTTGGTTTATGGAAACCATAGTTAAATTCGGTGCTGAATATATGTTTATAATAATAAAACGACACTGAATCTTCCTGATACCCTTCGCAGTATTTTAAATAATCCTGGTAAAGTCGTTTTTCAGATAAACCAGAAGGTAAGTATTTCCTTTTGGTTGAACTTCGACAATAGTGAGAATCAATCACCGGTAGTGATTTAATGTGATTACATACTACCTCCTTTTGATTATCTGGAATTTTATTATTACTATTTATGATGAATACGACATTGTACGTTTTTAATTTGATTAAAATTTTTTTTTGCAACAAGATTTTACACCCAAATCAATGTACCCAATCAGAAATATTATTATCATCTGCAGATCGTACACGTACACCTACTTGTCTTAAACCTAAGCTCAATTCCATAAAAATTGTATATCAATATAAATGAACAGCAATAAAATTATCTTACGATTATAACTACTCGCAGACAAAGAAGCTTTCAAATAAAATAAATTTAATACTTGTTACAATCGAGTACCATGAGATTTTGCTTTAACAGCAAACCCCAGCTAACGATAAGGTGACTAATCGACTGTGTCATAATAATTTATCTGTCTGTTGTTATTTTCACACTAAGCTCAAGCGTCTGATAGCTCTGTTCACCACTGACAATATGTTCAGTACCCGGTGGTGGTAAGTGGCATAGATCACTTCACTCCAAAAAATAAGGATTGTGAATTCACTTAGCGTCCTTTCACACTTTAGAATATAAACCATTTGAAACAACAGATTCACTTAGATCTCTTCACTACATTATAAAATCTTTCTTTCTGATTGCGATGCTGCAGTTAGCTCATTTTTAAGAAATTGTGGGTTAGCTCTCTTCACATCCACGACGACGACATTTTGGTTATTGATTTTCATTTAATGAAACAACAAATCCTGAAGATATTGTTGAAAATCGAACTGATATTCTACCGAGGCTCATACGAGGATTGAATAAACTTCTGAGTGATGATTTTTACTTAAGAATACTTATTGAGTATCCAAACATAATGCTAACATTTTTATTCCGTACCGACAATAGTATGATTTCTTCTATCTCACTACCATATGAATGACGGTATCTGCCCATTTCAGTAATGCAGATCGGGTTTCATTTCCATCACGAGTAGTTCATCATAACTTTTGTCTATATAAGACTTATCTTCTTCATCAAAACTCAAGGCATCTCTAATAATATGCTCTTTATTTAAAACTTCATTGCTTGGTGTATTATTTGATTCTGAAATAAAACTAGGCTTATAATATTGGTTTTAGAATATATTTTATAAAATTGCTAGTCTAAGGTTGGTACTAAATCACTACATTAACTTTTTGAGGTTACACTTTTCAATAATTTAAAAATATTGAGCAAAAAAGGTAGCTTACCTGTAGATGCAGTAGAATAATTCGCAGAACTTTTCAGTAGTTCAAGAATCTTTCTTCCACGAGAATTATGGTACATTATTCTTATTATTAGTGATAAACAACACACCATAAATGGTAAAAGTACTATTATAAGATCACTAACAGCCTACCTGTCATCATAGAGATATGCAACACTATGTGAAGGGGTAATTTATATGTGTAGAGGAATAAAACAGTCCACATGGTGTTCTATTCCTCTAAGTGAAAATGGACTTGGTATTTTTGTAAAGGTCACTATTTCAATTAGCAAATGATTTAGGACTTAGTGCTATATTTCTTTAAATAAAGTGATGAAAGTTGATTATTAGTGAAAAAAAAATGTCAAAGGTAAAAAAAATTGATATAGTATTGTATCCCTCCGATGTAAGTACCTCCCCTGTTCCAATCTAAAAGTGTAAGTTTAAAAATATTAGGTGTACCATCATTAACCTCATTACTGAGTTGTAAAAGAGTTTTGTTTTTTGGTGAATCAGATAACCTATTACAAATAAATAATGAAACACGTGGAGACGGGGTCATAATTTGACTCATTGAAATCGACACGCTCCGACTTAACGCGTTCGGTTAACATCATACGGATCAATTCCCGTAGAAACCCAATAATACATCAGTCATTTAAGTTCGCAACAACATTGCAAATGGATACCACACCCGTCAAAGCACCTAGCAGTAACATTATTGATTGACAGAAGGCCTAAGCCAGAGGGCCGTGACAAATCGACTAAATTTAAGTCAATCTGCTGTGTCCCGAGTGTATCGACGGTACCAATATACTGGTGATTATATCTTCTGATAAGGAAGAAGCCTAAAACTAATAATAACAGAGAGAGATTTGTTGTATCGAAATCACTGAAAAATCGACATTTAACTGGTGCTAATATCAAAGAAGAGCTTAGAGAGGTCCGAGGTGCGGTTATCAGCATTTGGACAGTCAGAAGAAGACTGAAGGCAGCCAACCTGACACCAAAAAGAACAGCTACGGGTCTCAAGCTAATTGCAGCACAGAAGCAAAGGCCATTAGAATTTGCTCGTGAACATCTGGATTGGGACAAGTTTTAATGGGGCCAAGTAATATTCTCCGACGAAAATAGGATCTGCCTACATGACAATGACATGCGGCGTCAAGGCTATAGAAGGTCAGGAGAGCAATTTGCTCAATGTTGTATACCAGAAAATGTGTCATATGGAGGTGGTG
The DNA here is from genome assembly GCF_040954645.1 of Diabrotica undecimpunctata. Lineage (NCBI taxonomy): Eukaryota > Metazoa > Arthropoda > Insecta > Coleoptera > Chrysomelidae > Diabrotica > Diabrotica undecimpunctata. The sequence goes on from NC_092810.1 coordinate 15,115,508, forward strand.
CTTGTATGTTTTGGGCAGGCATTTCCATGGATGGTAAACCCAGTTGGTTTTCGTGCCTGGTGGAGGACATGGAGGAGATTTAACGACGGATCGTTACATCAGAGACATTTTGAAGGAACATGTGGTTCCACACGTGGGATTTATTAGTAATGCCTTTATTTTAATGCACGATAATGTACAATGCTATACCACACGAGTCACCACCACTTATCTGACTGAGATCGGTATACCTACAATAATTTTCCCGCATTGAGTCCGGACATAAATCCAATAAAGTGTTTCGAATAAGCTTAAACGAAGGGCCCGGGACAGAAATGATGCATTAAGGAGTACAACGGAATCGAGAGCTGCCCTTAATAATGAATGGGGAGAAATGCCTCAAGAATTTATTAAAAAAGTCATTCAATCCAAGCGAAATCTATTGGAAAGTGTAATTAGGAGTAGCGGTGTTAATATCAAATACTGAAAAATAAAGAAATTCAATTTGTAATTGATGATTTCACTGTTTATTATGACAATATAAACCGAGAATTCTTAATAAAAGCAATGAAAGGATTTAATATACCAACACAACTAAAAGAACTGATAAAAGAATCTCTAAAAGTAGAAAGTAGAATCCGGATACAAAATGAATTAACGGAAACAATAGATGTGAAAAAGGGACTACGCCAGGGAGACGCTCTATCATGCATCTTGTTCAACATCGTACTCGAGAAAATACTGAGGGACACAACAGTCAATACACGAGGAACAATCATTAATAAAAGCGTGCAAATACTAGCATTTTCAGATGATGTTGACATAATCGCAAGATCAAGAAGAGAAATGATAGAGGCATACAACCAAATAGAACGAGCTGCACAAAATAGTGGTCTTAAAATCAATCAGACAAAAACAAAATATATGCAGGTAAGTAAAAACGCAGAAATAAGGCAGCCACAAAATATAACAATAGGAGAATACAACATAGATGGGGTAAAAAACTTTATATACTTGGGATTCCTAGTCACGTCTGATAATAACGTTACGGAGGAAGTGAAGAGGCGAATATTTATTGCAAATAAATGTTACCATGGCTTAATTAGACACCTAAGATCAGATAACGTCGCAAGAAAGACAAAATGCCAAATATATAAAACCCTAATAAGACCGGTACTCACATATGGCTCAGAAACCTGGACACTCACTAAAAGAGAGGAAACGTTGTAAGCCACCTTCGAAAGAAAAATCTTGCGACACATATATAAGGGCACAAAAGAAAACGGAATATGGCGAAGACGATACAACTCTGAACTATACAAAATATACCAGGATCCGGATATTATCACATTCATTAAAATAGGACGGCTGCGTTGGATAGGACATGTAGAAAGAATGGAAGAAGGCGAAATACCAAACAAAATATTCAAACAGATGCCAGTAGGAAAAAGAACAAGAGGAAGACCGAAACTGAGATACTTAGAACAAATAGAAAATGATATAAAAACCTTAAAAATAAAAAACTGGAGAAAAAAAGCACGAAACAGATCAGAATGGAGAAGAATGCTGGAACAGGCCAAGACTCAAAAAGGGTTGTCGAACCAGTGATGATGATGATGATGATTTCACTGTTTATAACATCTTTCTTGCGTTAGTTCCAATGATGAATATTTAGGAAATCCTATTCGTATTGCATATTGTTTTTATAATGCATTTTATGAATAATGCAATAGCAGTTTTTTTAACTTCAATAATAAAGTTACTGCTTGCACATCTATTTATTTTCATACTTCTTACATTGAAACAGAAGGTGTAATCTCAAATATTGCTTTTGGGTTGATTGTTTTGCACTCAAGCGTATATTTTTATATGGTGTGTATTAATTTCTTAGACATTCAACCTTGTCTAAATCACTAACTTATCTGAAAGAAATTTCTCTTGTTTGAGATTTTTACAAAATCTTTTTATAACCTTATAGATGTCTAGACTAAGGAATGTAAATAATCAGCTGTTTGATAATTTGTAAAAATTTATTTTAGAAACAAATAATAATTCGATTTTCTGTAACAAACTTTATATATCTAATTAAAATATTTAACTAGATCTGAACTATTCACTATGTGCAAGCGAGGCCAAAGTTTCTGCTCAAGTTTTTCCGTGACATTAGTAATTAAGTTTATAATTTAAGAACAGTTCCACAGCAGGAGCTTTAGTGGAGCAGGCAAAATTAAACGAAATACGTAATATATTGAGAAATTCCTGTTATATTAACTTGAGTTTTAAAACAATGGAATTAATATGACTTTGTGCAGTTCTTAATAACTTTTATAGAGGAAGTAAAAAGTTCACTAAATGGCTTCGTTTCAAAAGAGTGGCTTAAGGCTGTCTTCCTTCAAAAAAATATAACTTCCCAGTTTATGTCATACTGAAGATATAAATAATTTCTTTTGTTAACCTTAATAATGAATATTTCCTAGAATGTATTATTCAGAGATTTTAAAAAAATTAAATTTCTTTTAAATAAAGATTAAAATATTATCTAACGAGAATCTATATTATTATCTTTATTAACTTTTTGTATAAAATATCGTTGAGAAGAAAGCTTAACTATATACAATGATTATCAGTGAACACAAACTATATAAAAATGGTACGTAATTGAAACAAAACATAATTTAAAGATAAAAATCGATTATGAATGCTATACCGTTTCGCAAAAATTAATAAATCTTAATATTCAACGTTTATTATAATCAAAACAAAATCTTAAAAGTAATGAAATTATTGCGAAAGACAGGAGAACGATAGACACACTGTGCAAACTCAGGGACTCCAATAACATCTTCGGAGCAGTTAAAGACTGTTGATGTCGACATTCATCGATCAGATCAAGCACTCGGTCCAACACTCAAGATCCAAAGCACTGGCGGAAATCCCAAGTGTTTGCCTTGCTAACACTTGAGAAAGATCCAGTAACACCTAGCAGCTACAGATTTAATTAGCTGAAGCACACTTGTTTAAGCTATTTGAAAGATTGATCATGCAACGCGTCTAAAAGATTATCGAATCAGAACCTAATCCCACACCACACCAGATTCATGCCCGGAAAATCATGCACTGTACAATCACTTGCATTCATTAACTACAACGAGAGTGGCTGCTAGCAAAAACAGATAATGTGTTTGGTATTGGCTTAAGATATCATAAACCAACTGCTCTTATTAAAAATCTTTGAAACTACTAGAGACAATGCTAGCAGACAATGCTAGAGACTAGCACAGATAATCGGATCTTTACTGCAGAACAGGCGATTTTTGGTCAGATTAAATGGTAAGGAGAACAGTTAAAGAAACCAAAAAAATGGCTTTTTTTAAAGAAGTGTGCCTGCATCAATGCTGTCCAATATGTATACGATCCATCAGTCTTGCCCTTTTTGTTATCGCACCATATATTTTTCAAAGTTGGCGATCCAAATAGCAATTGTAGCTTTGGAAACTACTGCATTAAAGATTTCTTTGGATAAGCGGCCAAATCATTTCTTCAGGTCTTTAAGCCATGAGTTCTGCGTCTTCGAACTGATCTTTAGCGCTGCAGTTCACCTTCCAATATGATTTGGAGTAATTCATACCTTTCACCTCTCAACAGTTCCTCCGACTCAATATTTTCTTCTTCGTAAGGATGTAGTGGCATCATGTAATTTGTTTGGCTATCTCTGTCCAGTTATCTCTCTCCTGTGTGTATTGTTTTGCTTCGGAGAATGAGTAACCAGAGATCTCCTTTATTTGGGCCGACCATCGTACTGGAGATCTTCCTCTGGGTCTTTTACCCGCTGCGTTACCTTCAGCTATCATTCGCTCCATGACTTCTCTTCTTCTAGTTATATATCCAAAATATCGCAGTATATTTTGGTTGATAGTGGTGATGAGTGTAGTTTTTATGTTAAGTTCGAATAGAATTGTGCGATGGGTGGTCCATGTTATGCGCAACATTCTACGGTAGACCCACATTTCAAATGCTATTATACGCTTTAAATGGGCTTTTTTCATTGTCCAAGTTTCTGAAGCATATGTGGCGATAGGAAATGTCAATGCTCGAACAAGAAATAATTTTGTGTTTTTTGTGATGTCAGTGTTCTTCCAAATTTTTGTGAGTTTGGCTGTTGCCGATCTGGCCATTGTGATGCGTCGACGGATCTCGTCTTCGTATCCTCCACTGTTAGTAATAAAGGAGCCTAAGTAATTAAATTGCCTGATCACTTCGTAATCTGCCATGATTCTTATTTCTGCCTGGGTGTTTCTGATTCTATCGATGATCGTCACTTCTTCTGGTGATGACGCCAATATATCAGTGTCATCAGCATAACGTAGGTTTTTGATTTTTCTTCCTCCTATCATTACTCCACCTTGCCATTCCTCAAAAATTTGACGTATAATATGCATTATAAATGTTAAATAGAATAGGGGATATTATGCATCCCTGTCGAACTCCAGATTTTAATTTCAAATTTTTAGAATCCACATTTTAACTCTTACATTAGCAATATTATTTACATAAAGTTTTTGTAATAAATAGATTACATGCTACATTTTATCCCATTTTATGACATCGAAGGCCTTGGAATAGTCAACAAAGCATGAATATGTTTATATGTTAAACTCTCGAGATTTTTCGATAATTTGACGAATATTAAGAATATGTTCTCTTGTTCCTCTACATGGGACGAATCCGGATTGTTCTTAGGGAATTTGAGGTAAGAAATTTGATTTTAGTCTTTTATTGATGATGGTTAGAAGTACTTTGCTTGCGCGTACTCTCAACATGACCGAAAAAATATATTTTCCCCTCTTTAATTATGTTGAGTAATTTTTTTGTTCACTCATGCGTCGAATTACCTCACCGTTGGTAACTTTTTGTATCCATGGAATTCTCAGCATCCGTCTATATATATATTGTTATGCTATGTAAAATTGAGAATAATATTGGTTTGTTTTTTTTTTAAATATTTCAAAATACAAAATATAAGTCAAATAATTCACCTAATAAACTATAAAAGATATTTCGAAGAAATGAAAGTCCATTATCTTTGGATTACCTGTAGTAAACAAAATTTAGAGATATGCATAAATTATTTTCTTTGTAAAATATATTCGAGTGACAAAGTAAGTGAATTGAACAATACGACCGGGTCTTCCAAATGGACTTGTACAGTGAATAAAGACAATAGGGTAGAATTTAGAAATTATATTTCTCCGTTAGTTCTTAAGAATTTGTAGAAACCGATTAGCATGTTAATAGTTTTTAGGAAATTTATAATTGTAGGTAAAATTGTTGTTTGTCATCTAAATGGTAGATGGTGGGAAGTATGAGGAACTCTGATTGGAGGACATTGGGAGGGGAACAAAAGGAGGGAGATAGCTATGTAGGAATGAGAGTTTAGCTGGATTTTTGAGAGAGAAAATAGAATGAGTTGTTTTCCAAGGGTGCAAGGCGAAGAGTCGTGTTTCTTTGGTGGTTCCCAAGTGATAGTAAGCATTAGAAGTGAATGTTTGTGAGTTTTCGTGGACTAAGTGTATCCTGACGGAAGCTGATCCAGTAAAATATTGTAAGTCATACTTTTCTACTTATATATTCCAAGAGTCACTGTTCTGGCCGGAACGAGATATTCAGTTTATCGAGAGGAGAAGAGGCTAGCGTCTTTTGAACGATACGTGCATCTGAAGGAGATCATTGAAGACGAGAGGCTCGCAATAATTTGTTGTAAGATTGCGGATTACCTAGGAAACTGCGAAGAATAGATAGTGTAGGCTACCAGGAACAAGGATTTGGACAACTCATCTTCAGAGAGATAGTTTTTTTTTACCATTCGTCAGTTTTTTCGTTATCAACAAAGTTTTTTTTTATTGCTTCAGAAAAGATAGAAATATTTATCAGGAGATATAGAACAACAATTTTGATTTAAAATTTTCATTTATATAGTATATAACATTAATTTTTAAAGGTTCACGTACGTAGAACAAAATTTTGATAATCCTTATATGAGATATTTTTCGTTTAAGATATTTTAGTGTAAATTTTATTTCAATATATAATTTTGTATCATATATGTTTATTATTCCGGTATCCCTCAGACCTTACCTATCATATGTAAAGCATAGATATTGAAGCACGAATATAACCCTGAGGTAAGAGAATTAAATAGTGTGATAAAATCATAATTGCATCATTTAAATAAGTTTAATTAATTAATTAATTAGCTAATTAATTGCGTGGCGCACCTCTAACTTATAATATCACATTAATATATGTATATATATATATATATATATATATATATATATATATATACATTTCAAAGGCATTTATTCCTTTTCCGTTTTAAACTCCATTGTCCAACTTTCACAGCCATACAGCTAAAGCGAGAAAACGTAACATCTGATAATTGTAATTCTCAGCTCTAGAGTTTTTATGTTCATCAGTGTTTTCCACGCTTGTTAAATTTTTAATAGGATTTTTTTGCACTGGCGGTTGATGTTTGCTATCAAATATTTTACGGAAGTTTCTATTGTATTATTTGTCACTTGGCATATAAATGTACGTTTGTTAGTATCTTTGAAAATACTAGAATTTTAGTTTTGGAAACGTTCAGATGTGAACCGAACATTTCGATATCAGCAAACTATCGCATTTATTATGTTTTGTAGCTCTTCTGGGTTGCTTGCTTTTAGGATAATATCATTAGCGTACCCGATATTGTCTATGCTGGTGCCGTTAAACTTGATTTGACCTTAAACCTCGTCTAATGCTTTTCTAAATATAGATTCCAAATACAGATTAAATAATGGCGGTGATAAGACGCACCTTGTCGCATGTCTACCCCTGCCTAATCAAAACACTTCCTATATGCAGTGAATCTGGCCATTGCTGTTCAAGACAGGACCTTATATGGAGTAGAGGCTAAGCTAGAAGCAAGACTATCCCTCAAACCAAACCCAAATAAAACTCAAAGTTGCATTAACCTTTTACCTTAAAAATCAGGATACAAATAGCCAGGTCAAAACATCGTAGAAAAAATGGTCCTAGAATACACACAACATAATTTCAAAAAACAAGGTCGACGGGGGACAAACCCTACAGTTATCAAAACCACAGCACAAACCTTGTGCTACTTGGCAGAGGAATACGCACGCCCGGTGTAGAGCAGATTTGTAAATGCAACACAGACAGATGTAGCATTAAACGTAACATAAGAAATAAGTACTGAGTGCACACAACCTTTCGTGTTCTATTCCGTTTCTCTATAGATCCGTGGGGTTTGCCTCTCCACAAGTACGACAAAAGGCCGTACGACAATTATATGGAGCACCATTACATAGTCTATTTAGAATAAGATCAAGGTCGCACTAAAGCCACCTGATGACTACCCATTACGACAAAATAATTCTGGTGGCAGACGTCTGGACTAGAAAGCATGAAAGTTTATCATCAGTTGGCGTTACAGATTTCCATCCAAAGACATAACGTGGCACACCCATCTTAGGCGGTTTATTTTGATGATTTTGACGATATCTTGAACATAAAAGTTACTAAACAGAATAAGATTAGGTAGAATACTGAGCCGAGAAACTTTACTTTAAGGCCGTTCCTCGCGATTCTGGGCATAGCTAAATTCCAATGTAAAAGTTTATATCAAATAACGCAAAAACTATGGCAGATATTGAGATGATTCTTTTTTTATATGAAAGGTCTTAAAAAGTTCTAGTGCACTATTTGGTTGTAAATTAATAAATTGTTTAAATAATATTTTTTTTTCAAATATTTTTGGGGAAAATAAACGTACAATTTTTTTTGAAATAGGGCACTACAGAATTTGACCCACTTTCCGAATCTGTTTTTATTTTTAATATAAAGTATAAGACAAAGCAGCTATTTGGTATAAACTTTTTAAAAAATCTCAAAGTTCTGCTAAATGTTACTCTCTCTCTCTCGGTCAGTACAGGCTGTCCTTGTCGATAGTTTCTGGATTCTCGTCGACGGGTAGGTAAGAATGAGGGAGGGTCATAAATAATGTTGAATAACATTATTAGGGCTTATTCCGACTTTTGACAAATCAGTTTGTTAATTGTTTTTAATATGGGTAGTAGTACCTATAATTTGATTAAATTTTTATATGAATTGAAATATTTTCTGTTGATTTGTGACATTTTCCTTCTAAATGTTTATACTGTTTTTATAATAATACTATTGTTTCAGTATTTGCTTATATAATAATAATTTATTATGTAGAAATTTTGGTCAATCAATCAGTACATTTTTTTGCATTTCAATCAGAATTATTATTTTCTTTTCTTCTGAATTTTACCGCTAGGATTTTCGAGGATAAGCCTTAAGTGCCGTCTTTCAATCGTAGGTTCGATATCATGATTATTCTGTTTACTGCTGCTTGAAAAAGTTCTAATGAACTAACTACATTCAAACCAGTTTCTTATATTTTTTAATCACGGTACTTTCTTTCGATACTAATTCCCCCTCTTATATTTCCCCATATTATTAATCTTACTATTTCATATCGCTCTCCCGTTTATTACAGTGGCCAACTTTAAGTCTATATTGTAGTATCAAAAACAACTAAACGTAACATCCTTGAGCTCTTACACTCAGTTCTGACTCCTATTTCTGTTGCTTGATAATTTTGTCTGAACTCCAAGTTCGAAAGTATTTATATTTTTCAACCTTCTCTATCGGTCCATCTCCCAAATGTTTGTTTCTGTATTCGTTTTCTTTGTGATTATCACATATTTATTCTTTTTTTAGAACAAGCTAAGAAACAATAAAATTATAAAATGTTATAAGATGACGACCATAAGTACTTTGTTATATTGGTGTGAAAGCAGGAAAATAATGGAGCAGAAAGATATATCTAAAAATCAAACTATTAAAATGAGATTTTCAGAAGAGTAAAAGACCTAAAAGACTTGATAGAAAGAGAAATGAGACGCAATAACAATACTGAATTAATTAGAAAATAAAATACTACAAAAGACAATCGAAAAAACGTATAAACCAAATAGATAAAAATCGACTAAACAACAATACTAATAAACCGAAAGGAATGTCAAGGACGCCCCTTAGAAAGAGTTTATTATCCTTGAAATAAAGAAGAAGAAGTAAAATTCACCAAAGTATAAATGTAAAGAAATACCTGAAACCGCGAAGGTCACTTCAAGGTCAATCAAGAAGAGATTACTTCAGTTGAACGCATTGTTGCAAAAGAGTAAATATCGATTTAAAAAGCACTGTGCACGAAATAAGTGGTTTTGTGATATTGCCAGATAAAATCTGGCGAATAGGCGTTTACTTAGAATACATTTAATAGTTCTTTATTAAACATGAATAATTCATGCTATGTCACGAATTATTAAGACTTCCCTCATACTATCCTGATTTGAACCCGATTGACATAGTTTGTACAGCTTTAAAGTCATATTTAAGCTGTAAAAATGTAAATTTTATATTTATGTCTATACAAAAAGGTAGCAGAAGAATTTTTCAAGACATTTACTGTACAGCAATGGAAACAATAACTGACAAAGTCATCGACATTGAACGCGAATCAATCTCTTAAGAGCCACTAATAGATGCAACTAAAGATAATATTAATACTAATTTAAAGGATGACTTAGACAGCTAAGATTTTCAATTAGATTCCGATAGCAATCACAGTGACGATGATATTTAAAACAAAGTAAGTATGTCAATAAAATCTCATTACAAATATCGTTGAAAATAATTTATTAATCAAGTATCTATAATTATGCAAGACATTTAGTTTTCTACCATAACAGATTTTTGTTTGTTAAAGTAATTAATAGATAATATTCCTCAATTGTATTTAACTAAAGTAAATGAAAACAGGATTTCACCAATATACACTGTTACTTATTACGTCTTATTACGAAAATCATTTGAAACCGGATTGATCTGACAACGTCGCGTAACCAAAGCTCTCGACAGGTCTGACCTTGGCGATTTCAGATATTTCTGTCGACCTGTACTTATCTATGAAAGCATATAACAAGTTTTATAGTTTTTTAAAAAATATAACAATCATAACAATCTACTTTAAAATACTTTTAGTACTTTCTTTATTTTAGACATTTATTGAAAAATGCACTTTTTACCAAGGAATTAAAGTACAGTTACCCTTAAAGTGCTATTTATTAAGATGTGCGTCACCTGAAGAATTTTTCTATTATTTTTAAATGGAAATATTTTAATGCATCAGTTAGTTTTACTGGTCTAAAATTCCATACGCTTTGGCTGCTTACAAGTAAATAGAGTCCAGACCTAGTGCACAAAATTAGAATTTAATATATTTCTCTTACATACAATTATGTTTGTCCTAACTTAACGCTAGTATAATATTGACAAAAACAAATATGTTAAGAAATAATAATTGCAGTGACGCTCTCGATACGCTTCTGTTATAAGCACTCACTGAAAATAAGAGAAGATAATTAGTTTTATAAAATTATCAACAATCTTTGATGTTTTGATCATTGTTTATAGATTAATACATAATATTAAAATAATGGCTTATTTAATTTTGACACCTGATATCGACTAATGCAACGAAAATTGTAGTAACTCAATTTTTGTGTAAATTGGAGTTACTACCTTCTTCTGAATTCTATACATAGCTGTAACACGGAATATTGTGGTAACTCCAGCTGCTGTATAGGCAACTTGAAATACACAATTCAGTTTTATAGTATCTCAAATAACCTACAAAATTTTCAACAATAACTGCATTAAGTTGAGTTACTGTAATCTTCGCTACATATTTAGTGTAGTCAATACTCGAGGTTATCAAAGCTCTTGTCTTCCATCTTCTATTTCTTCTTTTTAATGGAATTTTCAGATTGATTTGTACATCAAAGTGTTCACGAAATTCTGCTCAAATTGTTTTATGGTTATATAGAGTTGTTTGCCTTGATTTTTCGATAATTTTATTGGTCAGTGAGGTTATGATTAGCTAGTAATCCGAGGATAAATCTAGAGAAGATCTAACCTGAAAATAATTTTTACTGATACCTTTTATGATCCAAAAATCTAGTAACTTATACAGAAGTAAAACACGTCAAATTTGTATCTTGGTATAAAACATTTAACCTTCCAGCGGTCGCGCGTATGTGGTAGATACACGGTAGATTAATATAATATCTATTACCTACGCTGCGCTGCGATCGGGTGCTTTTCGGTATTCCTACTCCATTACTAAAGCAACCTTCCAGTGCACAAATAACCTGTAAGTTACATTATTCTTATTGTAATATTGATAACATATTACTATTTTATGCATTTTTTTGTGTTGAAAACTTTCTACGTTGATATAAGAGGTCTGTATCTCTCATATACACGCGACCATTTGTGGCTATTAGTTCCATTTTGTTTATTTTATTTTAGAAATGGTGGATAAAAAGGAGACTTTCAATCTCAATGATCCCACTGATATAGAAGCTGTTACAAATTTGATGTTTGCTGAGTCGGATGACGATATACGTATGGATGATACCGATACAGACGAAGAGGAACATGTTTCGGAACATGCTGACGATTCTGAGTCTGAATTGAGTGATGGAAGTAATACCGAAGACGAAGCTGACAGTTCAAACGAGGCTTATATAGCTTATCTAAAGAAAAATGGAAAAGTTTTCGACTCATGGATTTGGCAAAAAAATCCAAACAAAAAAAAGTAAACGACCACCTCGCAATATATTACTCCGTCTCCCTGAGGCAATTGGACCAGCTAAGAATCTCAGAGACATCGTTGATATTTGGAAGTGCCTAATAACTGATCCTATGACTGAGAGCATCGTGATCTTCACGAATAAGAACATAAGTTCTGTAAGATCTAATTATTGTCGTCCAAGAGATGCCAGGAAGGCAGACAAACTAGAAATAACAGCCCTTTTGAGCTTGCTTTATTTGGCGGGCATTTACCATGGCAATCGGGTTAACATTGAAGAACTATGGAGAATAAATGATTTCAAAACAGTGATGAGTTGGAGAAGTTTTTTATTTTTAATGAGAGCATTACGTTTTGATGACATAGCTACGAGAGTAGAACGTAAAGAAATGGATCGCTTGGCCCCAATAAGGAATATTTTCGAGGAGTTTGTGTCTAATTGCCAAAAATGCTACTCGCTCATGAAAAATTTTACAATTGACGAGAAACTAGAGGCATTTCGTGGAAGATGCTCCTTTATTCAATACATACCCAAAAAACCCAATAAATATGGGATCAAAATTTATGCGATGGTTGACGCTCACATCTTTTAGACTTATAACATGGAAATTTAGGCAGGGACTCAACCAGATGGCCCATTCTCCATAAGTAACAAACCATGAGACGTGGTAAAAAGGTTGGCAACACCTATGTTTAATACGGAGAGAACACTGACCACTGACAACTGATTTTCTGATTTTGATTTGATAAAAGATCTTGATGAGAAAAAAAATTGCCTTTGTAGGAACGATGAAAAAAATAAAGCCCAAATTCCCAATGAATTTAAAGTTACAAATATACCAGTATTTTTGGGTTTCGGAAGGACATGACTCTTGTTTCCTACGTGCCTAAGCTCTATAAAAACGTAATATTACTTTCAAGCCTACAAGATGAAGCAGCAATCGACGTAGAAACAGGTGACCAAAAGAAACCCGAGATTATAACATTCTATAAGAAGGCAAAGGAAGATGTAGATACAGTAGACAAACTTTGTGCTTCTTACAATGTTGTCAGGAACACCAGAAGATGGCCGATGGTAGTATTTTTTCCATGTTCAATGTAGCCGCGATCAATAGTTATAAAATCTATTCCACCAATACTAACGAAAAAATACTTAGAAGAAAATACCTTCGACTACTTTCAAATTCTCTTGTAAAAGGACACGTCGAACAAAGAACACAATACTCCCTTTAAAATGAGATCAAAGAAAAAATTAAAAAAAAAAAACAGAATTAGGTATCGAGACAGTAGAGGCCACAGTAAGTAAAAGAAGATGTATGTCTTGTCAAAATGATAAACCTTCAAGGATCACGCACGTCAGCTGTGAAATTTGTCAGAAATTCATCTGTATGGAACATTCAAAGCATATTTGTCAAGACAGCCAATCTGCGATACAATAATATATATAATGTGCAATATCTAGGAGACATCTGGGATTTATGATACCTTTGTTATTTTTAATGAAATTCAATAAAAAATTTTAAGAAATACAGTGTATCAATCTTCGACCGAATATATTTTGTAATACTACTACTACTAAGGATTTCCACAGTTTTCACTGTCTTCCTTCACTCAACCGTTTTCTCCAATTTTCCCTGTCATTCCAGTCTCCATCTCGCAGGGTTCTTTTCTCCATAGCCTCGTCGATTTCATCTCTGAATGACCTTCGGGGTCTTCCTCTCTTTCTTCTTCCAATCGGGCTCCATTCTGTGATTTTGTTTATCCAGCGTCCTCTGTCCGCTCTTCTGACGTGGTTGTACCAGGATAGTCTCTTCTCCTCTATATAGTCGATTATGTCTGATTGCACTCCCATTCTCCGCTTAATCTCTGCGTTTTCAATTCTGTCTCTTTTTGTAAGTCTACAGCTTCTCCTCAGGAACTCCATTTCTACTGCTCTTATTCTACCTCTATTTCTCTTGTTTATTGTCCAGTTTTCGGACCCATATGTCAGGATACTTCTTGTCAGGGTATTATATATTCTCTTTTTTGTCTTTATCGTAATGTTCTTATCCCACAACACTGAGTTTAGTTGTCTTATACAGTTTCTTGTTTGTCTTAGTCTGTTGTTTATATCTTCTTCTGTTGTTCCCTGGTTCGATATTATGGTTCCTAAATACTTGAATTTATCTGTTCCATTTATTTGTCTTCCCTTGTCTATCTCTAGGTTTCTCATATCCTTGTTTTCTGTTGTTAGGTATTCGGTTTTCTCTAAGTTTATTTCCATTCCGTTGTTTTTATATTCTACTTCTAGTTTTCTGAGCATAAAGCTGAGATCTTCTTCATCTTGTGCGATGACTACTTGATCGTCGGCAAAACTTAAGGTGTATAGGTATTCGTCTCTTACTGGTATGCCCATTCCTTCGCACTTTCTCCTATTTTGTAATAATATTACAATATTTCATTACCTACATCTTAAAATAACTAACTAGCATTTAGCGTATCTAGGAAATACGCGCGACCATTCTTGTTGGTACAGAGGCCGCGACCGCTGAAAGGTTAATTTAAAACTTTTTAAAAGTGTCGTCCAAAATTTACAGGTGCATAACGGTCACGTTATCGATCTAGTTCAGATCATCCTCAGTGCCTTTTTTTGCACTTGAAGCTAACACTAAAATAGTAGCGGTGACATCAATATATGGTTTTAGATGTGTAAAACTTTAAATTCTAATGCGACCCTAGGTCGATGACAATGGATAAATATTTTAATACTTAAAAAGCAACATGTTTCTTTCTTTCAAAGAAAACATTATTGATTCTGAAAAAAATGAAGGAGATATTGAACATACTGGAGAAGAAGCTGATGATTGTGATGAAATTTCAGATTTGGTTGTTTAAAACCTTTTTGTTCCATCAGTATTTGTTTTCAGATTTTTTCAATAAAAATTTAGTTTCAAGGGAAATGTGTGTTTTTTTGTATTCATTTATTGTCTTTTTTGTTGCAAAATAGGCAATCTACACTTGTTTGAAGCAAAACTAGATTTTTCCAAACCTTAATTGTTAATTACTTAAAATTTAACGAAATAATTAAAGTAATTTTGTGAATAACTAAACCTAATGTACAAATAAATATAAATAATAAAAAAAATAAAACGCTAAAATTATATTAAAAAACTCTATTACCTGAAAAATTTATCAAAGTGGATATTGCTTGTTATGCTTACAGACCTCTTATCTCATTTATATCTTTTCATCGTGTGATGTTTGATATTTCGTTTAATTATTAAAGCAGTCTCTCTATGCGCGGTCTCATGTGTTTTTTGTGCATTTTTAGAAAGGTTATCGATAATTTTTAAAATATCACTTTTTTAACAACAATTAAGCCAGATATACACATGCCTGTTACTAGCACAATGGCATACCAGTACTTAGCAAGCACCAGCTACTGTTCCCAAACTGGCGTTAAAGTGTGTACGTTAACTGGCATGCTATTTCCTGGCATGCTAGCTAATCGCAAAAAATTTGATTTTTCCTGCTAGTAGGATGCTGTGAGATACAAGGCGCGAGCGTGGGAAGTGTCACTGGCATGTGTAAACGCACGCAACCGCTACGGGCAAGCCAATAGCTAACCGAGAATTATTGTCAGATAGATTTGTTGTGTTGGTGATAAAAATTAATCCTTTAATTTTTAAACTTGAGTAGAGAACTGGAGTGTCTTTTGTATACTAAATCATCTCTATATAAAAATAAAATAGCCCGTGACAATGCATTGCTTTTGCAATGCAAAAAATTCAACAGGAAATGGGTGAAGGTATTAATATAAAGAAGATAAAGGCCAAAATAAAAAATTTCCTTAAGAATTTCTCGCCTACTAATCCAATTTCTCTTTCCACTTTTTTTTTTGAAAACAAAAACGTTTTATTACAAAACAACTACTTTAGTTTCAGATGAAAATCACTCGATTGTTCACTAGCACTGGCATGTTTAAAAATCTACCCTGCTTTTTCGCCTTGCCAGTATAGACAAGCGAGCTACTGGTATGCTAATTACTAGCAAATGTGATTGGTGCTTGTGTGTACCCGGCTTTAAGCAACAAATTAATAAAAATAACTTTATAAACCCTCATTTTAAAGGATCTTATATGTTTTTTCAGTAAAATTGTGTCACTTTTTCATATTATTTACTGATTTTTACCTTTAGTATTTTAAATTAAAAAGCGACCTTACATTGTTTATGTGTTGTTTATAAGTATTTATTAATCTTTATTATATTAACAAGATTAATTATAAAAATATCTATTACAGTTGTAGAAATCTTTTAAATAATGACCAAAAACAGATCATCTTTTACCTCCAAGTTAAGAAAATTGTATATCTATTTGATGGATATCATTTTATTACCTCTTTCTGGGACGGGATCACGAACACTGCCTAACTTGAGCACAGCCTCTACATGGTAAATTTCTTCGATATCTGCAACGCATCGCAGAATCAACCGACCATCGTTAAAATGTTCCTCATATAATCTGATCTCTAAAGACAAGTCGCTCCAAGCTGATTCTTGGTACTGATGAGGACTGAGTGGTTCAGTATGGGCAACCTGCAACAAACATTTTTTTTAGTCCTTATATTTATTTAAAGAATAAATTTTAATTAATTAACCAGTCTAAAAACCTTATAAACCAGTCTATGCAATCAATGACGATGCTATTGTAATGTGAAAGATAACTTTTTTGAACAACTGAATGAAGAAATCACAAAGGTGGGTAACACAAGAGAAATAATAATCTTGGGAGACCTCAACAGCAGAGTCGGAAAAAAGAACAACGATAAAGTAGTAGGTAGATATGGAGAAGATAATACAAACAATAACGGAGAAAGGTTAATAGATATATGTGATCAGAATGGACTCAGAATCATGAATGGATATTTCCAACATAGAAACATTCATAAATATACGTGGACTCAGGAAACCCGAAAATTAAAATCAGTTATAGACTATGTCATCCTTAAACAAAAAAGTCGACTGAAAACAAAAGACGTAAGAGCATGTAGAGGACCCACTTGCGGCAGTGACCACTACCTCCTACGTTCAGATATTTCATTTCCACATAAAAGAGAACAGAAAACGCTGCAAGATAACCATACAAAGGAGCAAGTACAAGAAGTACGATACAATTTGAATAGTTTACACCAAGAAAGTGTTAGAAAACTATATAAGCGTAGACTGGAACAAAAACTAATTGAAACGGAAGATAATACCAGGAATGTTAATCAGTTATACAAAACCATCAAAGAATGTATACACGTCGCTGCCCTAGAAGCACTAGGGCGATATGAAAAGATCGGACAACAAAAACCATATTGGTGGGATCAAGATATTTCGCAGGAAATAACACAGAAAAGAAAATTGTATCAAAAATATCTGAACACAAGAAATGTGGAAGACAGAATCGAATACAAAAGAATGCAAGCGATGGTCAGAAGAAAAATATGCCAAAAGAAAAATGAATCCTGGGAAAAAAAATGCACCATGATAAATACATACATTGGTGGAAGCCAAAGTTCAGAAAGCTGGAAACTATTAAAAAATTTAAGAAACAACAGAAAAAGAGATATTATCCAGTCCATATCACCGCAAACTTGGGAAGAATACTTTAAAGATTTACTAACAGAGACAAGAAAGCCCTTTAAACAGATAGAGAACTATGGTTTACAAGACGTCAGGCTGATAGGGTCACCAATCAGAATAAATAAGAGAGAAGTCGAAACCGTATGCAGACATCTAAAGAATGGCAAATCACCTGGCCCCGGAAATGTAGCTCCGGAACTCATTAAACATGGACCCAAAATACTAATTCAACGACTACGACAACTTTTCCAGGAATGCATAAATAAACATGAAATACCTGAGGAATGGAAAGAATCGCATATGAGCACCATCCATAAAAAGGGAGATAAATCGAAACCTGAAAACTATAGAGGAATTGCAGTTACTAGTAGTATTAGCAGAATATATGGGAAAATAATAAAAAATCGAATAGAAGAAGAATACCAAGATATGGAAGCCGAAGAACAGGCTGGTTTTCGTTCAGGTCGATCTACAATAGACCATGTCTTCTCTATTACTCAGATAATTGAAAAGAAAGTTGCTCGTGGCCAAGAAGTCCATCTGACGTTCGTAGACCTTAGGAAAGCATATGATAGTATCCCGCTTGATAAATTATGGGAGGCACTGGGGAAAACAAATATAAATATAGAATTGATTGAAGCAGTAAAAACGTTGTACTACAACAAACAACAAGAATTAAAACAGGAAATCTGATAACACCGGGATTCAAAGTGACTAAAGGACTAAGACAAGGATGCTGTATATCCCCAACATTATTCAAAATATACCTCGAAGCAGCACTCAACAAATGGAAGAAAAAATGTACGAATATGGGCATACCACTAATAGACTTAACTTTGTACACTCTGTGCTTTGCGGATGACCAGGTCATCATCGCACAGGACTCTGAAGACCTTAGTTACATGATGCGAAAACTATTAGAAGAGTTTACAGAGTGGGGTTTGGAAGTGAATATGGAAAAAACTGAGTACATGAGTATCGGAGGAGATCAACATAACCTTCTCGTAGAGGAAAATCAAGAGATCAAATTATGTGATAACTACAAATACCTAGAAATACACAGGGAAGGAAAGGCATAGCCTTACTAAACAGCGTACTGTGGGATAAAAACATCTCTAAAGACAATAAAAGAAGAATATACAACACCATAATAAAAAGTATCACAACATATGGATGCGAAGTGTGGCCCCTAAAAGACGGATCAGAGAAAATGCTTAGAGCAACAGAAATGGAAATCTCCAGACGCGACAGAATAACAAACGAGAGAGTTCGAGAAATCATGGGGGTTACACATAATATTGTTGATGACATCAAAACGACACAACTCAGATGGTACGGACACGTAAGGGGAATGCCGGAGAATAGAATACCAAGACAAATTCTTGAATGGCAACCAAGAGGTAGGCGAAGACCAGGAAGGCCTAGAAGAAGTTGGAGAGAAGGAGTTGATAAAGAAATCAGAGAAAGAGAACTGGAGGACGATCTATGGAACGATAGAATGAGATGGAGATTGGAAATCGAAAGACGTCGAAGAACGTTGTAAACCGTTGTAAATTATTAATATTACCAGTCTAAAAAGAAATACAATTTTATAAACAAAACGGTTGCACCTAAGTGATCTCACTCTTATTGCAAATACCTTTAAAGACAAAGTAAGATAAAAACAAAACAAATGTCAAATTACATATGAAGACCACAGGAAAAGAACTTGATAAGTCCAATTTTTGACAGTTCTTGTACAAAATCCCTGTACAGGAAAAGAACTTGACATGTTCATTCCAAACAGGAGAAAACGTTGATAAGTCCAGGTAATCCCAGATTGGCAACAATGGCATGAGACATTGAGTAACATGATTTCTACAGTTTCTTTGTTTTAAAGGTTATGTTAGTGCTTAGCTTGTTTTACTTTAACGTGAAAATGATTATTTACAACGTTTTATACTTTTATCTGATAATCAAAATAATCATGGCAGATACTGGTGAGTGTTCGAGTGATCAATTACCTTTTGTTTGTGAGAAAAACTCTAAGAAAAAGAAAAGCTTTGGGAGGATGCAAGATGTTTCAATGAAACTAAAGTTACAGTCTTATGTAACTGGCAAAGCTTGTATATATGATCTATTATATGACGAAATGAACTTATATTTAGCGGTCTTTGGTTCCTGTACAACGAAAAAAGGCTAGAAGGCCAGAGAATCAGGATGGTTTTTAAGACTGCACTGTCTGTTACCATGTGAAAATGAAACGGGAAGCTACTGTGGAAGATATCCAGGTTTTTAAGAATGCTTTTGTCATTTCATGGTATAATACGAGGTAAAGTTGATGTTCTTGTAAATGAATTGAAAAAAATCAAACGAAGCTTCTAGGGGCTTACGAGATTTGAATAAAAATCGCTCTTACTAAATGGACGAAGATTTGAAAAAAGCAGTCCATGAGCACATAAGTTCTTTTTCTATCAGAAATAGTCACTATAGCCTCAAAAGGTCTTCAAGGACCTATTTAGATGACTCATCAATAATTAAAAACATGTTTGTAATAATTAAAAAAAAGTATTTCAATTTAATGTAAAAATCCTCTTACTGTTCTTATGAAAGCTGTAGGTACAATTTTAATCTTGATTTCAACATTGGATTTGGATATGCAACATCGGATACTTGTAGAATGTTTGATACGTATACTGCGGAAAAGAAAACGTTATATTTAAAAATAAACTTGGAAAGAGATGCAGTTATGCACAGATGCAGGTTTAGTCAAGAACTAGAAGCACTTAAAACAAAACAAAAACTTCACGTGAGAAAACAAGCAACTTTTTATGAGAGAAATGGGAATGCTAAAAAAATGCTATGAAATTGTCACAAATAGAAGCCATTACTATAGGTTATAGCAGGAATTGTCCATGTCCTAACATTGAAACCAACGATGTCTACTATAAGAGGCAACTATCTGTGTATATTTTTAATATACATGTGCTTTAAAATAGTGGGAGCTATTTTTATATATGTATATCCAAAAAATGTTGGAATAAACGGTGCAGACGAGGTTTGTTCATTCCTCTTACACTATATAATCCCCCTGATCCTAATGTTGAAGAGCTTTATGTTTAATATGGTTCGTGCTCGGGACAAAACAAAATCAGTGTTCTATTCAAGTTTTGCCGCTTTTTGGTCAGGAATCTGAAAAGACTCAAACTGATAAAAATAACATACCCTATGCGTGGACACTCATAGTTGTAATATCTTGGTCATGTGATTAGAGGAAAAAAGTACCGATTGCTCCAGTTAATTATCCAAGGAAAGATTTAGGGCAAACGAAGCGTGGGGGGACGATGTATATCTTGGCTGCACAATTTAAGAGACTGGTTCCAGTGCACATCTAACTAATTTTTAGAGCAACAGCTTCAAAGATACGAATAGCAATGATGATTGCCAAGAATTCGTGGACACTCATACCTTGTGTGTGACAAGAATACGTCTTGTCACTGTTGACAGAAAAGAAGTCTGTGAGCTGGAATAAATCAATGAGATAGCTTTAAATGTATAAAACATAATAAATAGTTTTGAATTTGGAAAAAAAAACAAAACAATACATCTTTGATCATGAAAAGGTCTATTTGTGAGAATAGATTCCGGATGATTGTTGCCATGAAGTTAAGTGTTTTAGAGTTAAGCCTACGATTATTAATTCTTGGACAGCGTACTTAGACTAAAACTTAAAAGAAGCTGTCCTGCCCAACCCGATCTATCCGAAAAATTTTGTTTAAAAACTCACGTACCCAACTCACATACCCAATAATATATTTTTAAAATTATCCTCAAAACTACCATTTTATTCGAAAGCCTGGTTTTAATTTGAATTTGAATTACCTCATCTTTCGTCATAATTTGTTAAATATACACAATACTTAATATAACAGACTTATTGACTAGCCTATTTTTATAACACTTACCGTATAATTGTTGAGAAAAAACGTCAGTGAGGTTTTGGGCCTAGAAGGCGAACACGAACAATTGGCCCGCAATATATCCCCGTAGTCCAACGGTTCACCGGTTACGCTGATTGTTGGAGGGTATTCTGGTAATTCTGCAACAAAAACGGCTAATTAAGCGACCAAAGAGGATTTCCGCTAAAATTAAATATGCCCGGAGTAATCCGCTGGCTCGATATTAGCCAAAAAAATGTAAAATGTTTAATGAACCAGGTCGAGGGCAATAGCGTTATTATGTTCTTTTAATAGCATTTCAAAAAGTTTATTTGGAAAAATTACATTATACAAAACTTTATATATATATATATATATATATATATATATATATATATATATATATATATATATATATATATATATATATATATTGTGACGATTGGGGTTTATAGAAAATAATTTATAAGTTATATACTACATAATATTAGATATAAAAAAGTATTTGATTGTTTTAAATAAGTTATATACTAGAGAATTTAATAAAAATTATTTATGTGAGGGCATTTTTAATAAATTAGCATATAATAATTGTAAAAAGTTGTATTTTAGTAATTTTAATGTTGTAAATAGATTTAAGTGAGCCATGTGCTTAGGCAACCAACTATACAGTGGATTGACAGATAGAAATTAATCATAATACGAATATAAGTGGGGTTATAATAATAATGTTGGTTTGAGGTGTTTAATTTATATATATTTGATGATTTAAATGTTTATTCTGATCTGAAAAGCCTAAATGTCAACAAAATTATCAATGGAACATTAACGAATTCTTCAGAGTGCAGAGTGTGACCATTGTTTACAGTCGAACATTCTCGAAATAATGATTATGGCGGTGGATCGAACAGATATTTTTTTCGAGAACATCTATATAGAAGTGATAGAACACATTGGAACATGATTTCTTACCAGATGGTTCTGGAAGATTGAAAAGATATAAATACACGTGATTTGGATTCAAGATGGCAGTTTTTAGTAAGAAGTCAGTCAGAAAGTTTTTAGTAAGAAGGCAGTTTTTGGCAGTTTTTAGTCAGAAGTCAGGCCAGTTTATTATGAAAGTTAGTAGAGTGAAGTAAATTGTTCAGAATTTTCAAGACAGTCAGTGAATCAGTTACAAATAGTCAAATTGTTTAATATAGTGAGTTAAATGAAGATTAAAAATTATGCATATATTTAATGCACATTTATAATTATACACAAATAATTATTGAAGATAAAAAAGGTATATTGGAAGAAATTAAATTATATTATGGTTGGAGATTGGTATAAATCAACTTATAATAATTGGATATTGGTATATTGAAAAGAAGAATAAATATAAATGCTGTTTGCTGGTTTGGTTGGTGGTGTATAAATGCTGGTGAAGAAAACTATATCTTAAATTGGTAGAAGCTGATAATTGGAAAAAGTAATTTCACAAAAAACAAGGATAACTGAAGTACGAAGACATTCAGTGGTGATTAGAATCTATATAGTGGAAAACAGTTCATTTAGGCATTCAGTGAAAGAAAGGTACAAAATTTTGTTAATATAATTTAGTTAGTGTCATAACAATTTCAATTTTGAAGATAGTTTGTTTAAATTTTAGATTGTCTATAGAATTTAATTAGTTTTATAAGAATATCAGTTTAAAGATAGTTTATTTTAAATTTACATTGACTAGGTTAGATATATATGTGTGTTTCATAATAGTTATAATAAAGATAATTTAAAAAAGTACTTACAAGCTAATTCTTTGAGAACCGCAATAAAAACCCTATATTATTAAAAATACTCATTGCTCATCATTCAAACAAAAAACACATCATAACAATTTGGCACCCAACGCGGTGGCTCTCTATTTAAAAGAATTAGTTTGGGAAGATAAGTGCTCTCATATAATTAAATTAATTATCAGTAGAAAGAAAAAATTATAGATTTTATTTTTAATTATATTTGAACAAGTAAAGTCTCAAAATGTCTCAAGGAAAGAAAGGTACAAGAAGCAAAAAGAATGAAGAAGATGTGGAAGTAGAAACACAACCTATACAAGAGGAGAGTTTAGTTCAAGTTCCACAAGATACTGCAGAAATGAATCCAGAAAGAGAGGAAAATGTCAATATGGCAGCTTTGATGTCATTAATGATGCAGATGAACAAGACAATGGAAGAGAATACAAAAAAAATAGAAGAGAATTCAAAAGAAATCAAAGAAGACATAAAAAAATTGGAAGAGAATTCAAAAGAAGTCAAAGAAGACATAAAAAAATTGCAAGAGAATTCAAAACAAGTCAAAGAAGACATAAAAAAATTGGAAGAGAATTCAAAAGAAGTCAAAGAAGACATGAAAAAATTGGAACAGAAATTGGAAGAGAATTATAGAAAATTAGAAAAGAAAATAGAAGATAATAATAATAAAATTGTAAAACAAATGGATAAAAAACTTGAAGCTGCAGAGAAAAAAGTAGCAAATGAAATAAAAAGTATACGGAATGACTACAAGAAAAGGATAGACAATGAGAGGACAGAAGTAAAGAGGATTATTCAAGATAATAAAATAGATATAGAACAGAAAATAGAGTTACAGAAATGTAACTTAGAAGTAAAAATTAACGAAGACAGGAGAAACACAGAAGAAAAATTAGACGATATACAACAAAATATCCAAATAAATAGTAATCAAATAAGAAATGTGGAACAGAGAATAGATGATATTTCACAAATGAGAGACATAGGGAGACCTTACTTAAATTTAACAAATGAGACTGGGATTAAATTCTCTGGTAATATAAAAAATTTGCATCCTAGAGTATACATAAATAGTTTAAAACATAAATTAAGATTTGTGAATAATATTAATGATATTAAAGATTATATTATTAGAATGACATTAAATGACAATGCAGCAACTTGGTTTGCTAGTATTGAGAATGATTTAGATAATTTTCAAACATTTGAAAATAAATTTTTAAATTATTATTGGGGTGAATTAGAGCAAGCCAAGTTTAGAGAAATTCTATATTTTGGAAAGTATAATCAAAATTTAAAATCAAATATGGTAGATTATGCATTGAAATTAATAACAGTTGCAAAATATTTAGAACCACCACTTAGAGAGGATGAAACAGTCTTAAATGTATCTAGACATTTTGATGCTGATGTTGTGCAAACCGTAACTGTACAAAATATTCAAACAATAGAGAGTTTTATTAATTTTATTCAAAGAATACAAAGAGGTAATATGACAAGTAATAATAATAACAACAGAAAAAACAATAATAACTTTCAATATAATAAAAATGATAATCAACAATACAGACAATCATATAACAATAATACTAGGTATGGTAATAATTTACAAAATTTTAATAATAATAACAGTAATCAAATTAGACAAAATTGTAATAACAATACTAGTTATAATAGACAACATGTTAATAACAGTACTAATAATAATAGACAAGATTTTAACAATAGAAGAAATACAGAGCGACCTAACTATAACAGACAGGTAAATTGTGTTCGAAGGAATAGAAGCTGCGAAGACAGGGAACGAAGTAGTACAAGGCAGGAAAATGTGAGTAGAAGTCATAGTAGGGAAAGACATAGGACATCAGATCCAAGTGGTCAGATACAATCTGACAATTCTAATAATCAAAATTTTGTGCAGTAAACTTTCTGAATTACAAGTTAGGCCATTGCTATTATGAAAAACCTTCTGAATTTATTTCTTTAGATGAAGAGAAAATTATTGAATCTATTAATTTAATTTATATAAATGCTTTGGCCAAAAATAAAATGATTAAGATTATGATAGATACTGGTTCAGAAAGTACTTTAGTCTCGGAGAATTTTATTTTTAATACATTAAAATTATCAGATATAATAAAGATTCCAAAAATTAAAATTATTGGTGCAAATAATAAGAAGTTGGGTGAAATTGATAAACTAGCCAATTTTAAAATTAATATTCTTAATAAAGAAATTAATATGCAAGGATTTATTGTCAAGGATTTATGTGTTGATATATTAATGGGAAATAATGAATTGGAAAAGAAGAAAGTAAAGACAGATTTTGAAGAAAAAATGGTAACTTTGGAAGGGCAAATAATTAAATTTATGCAGAAAGATGAGGTGGAAGAAGGAATAAGAGTTGATAGGATATTATTAAAAGAAAATAATGATGTTTATGAAGAAGAAATGTATTTTGATGATAGGGATATGCCAAAAAGAATGTAAAGAATAATTATTGTAGTGAATATTTAAGGAATGGAAGTTTTAAGCAGATGGATGCCTACGAGGCGGAGTGCGTAAAATTGGAAGCAAGGAATAATGAGTACATAATGAAGAATAATGTTATTTGTAAAGAAGAAGATATGATGAAAGTTTTAAATTGCCCTGAAGAATATAAATCAATAGTCATTTCCATATTGCAGCAACACAAGGGACTTGTCAATAAAGAAAATAGAATTGCACAGAATTATATCCATAGTATAAGAGTTAAGGAGGAAAAAGATTTTAAAACAAAATCATACCCAATACCATATAAATACAGAGAAGAAGTAAACAAAACAATTAATAATATGTTAGAAGATGGGATCATTGAGAAGGCAGACACACGTTTTATTAACCCCATAGTAGTAGTACGAAAAAGATCAGGTGAAATCAGGTTATGTTTGGATGCAAGGAATATTAACAAGATTACTGAAAAGCAATTTGAAGCACCAATGAGTATAGATGGAATATTAGGAAGAATTACAGGAATGTCATTTTTCACTAAAATCGATTTACAGCATAGTTTCTGGTTAATACCTCTAGAAAGAAAAAGTAGACAGTATACAGGATTTCAGATAGATGGAGTAGTATATCAATTCAAAGTAGTACCATTTGGACTTCAATCATCTTGCAATGCTCTATGTAGATGTCTTCATGATATTTTGGATCAATATGAACATTTTGTAATTCACTACATTGATGATATCTTAATTTTTTCTAAAACGGCTGAAGATCATGAGAAACACCTAAAAACTATAATAAATAGATTAGACAAAGTTGGACTAAAAATAAATCAAGAAAAATGTACATTTTTTCAAAAAGAAGTCATATATCTAGGTTATAAACTTAACACTAAGGGAATCGAAATGGATCCAGAACGGACACAAGTCATTCAGGAATATGAAACACCACACAATTTAAGAACTTTAAGAGGATTTATTGGAATAATTAATTATTATAAAAGGATGATACCAGATCTAAGTATAAAAGAAATTCCATTACTTGAACTACTGAGAAAAGGTGTAAAATGGAGATGGGATCAGAGAAGAGAACTAGCATTCCAAGAAATTAAAAACATTTTTCTGTCAAATTTGAAAATATACTATCCTGACTACACACAGCCATTCACATTAAGAACAGATGCATCAATAGAGAGATTATCAGGGGTATTATTACAAATACATGATGGGGTCGAATACCCAATACAATTCATTTCAAGAATTACAAAGCCACATGAAAAGGGTTACTCAGTTTCAGAATTAGAACTAGCAAGTATAATACACTGTGTCACAAAATTAAGATTTTATTTGTTGGGTAATGAATTTACAATAGAAACAGATCACCAAGCTTTAACGTCTATATTAAATAACAAATATGGAAACAGTAGAATACATCGGTGGAGTCTAATACTTAGTGAATACTGCTTTGAAATCAAATACATTTCTGGAAAATCCAATATAGTGGCAGATGCTTTATCAAGGTTAGAAAATACATCACAAAAAGGGCAGCGAACAATAAAAATTGGATTAAATCAATTAGTAGACAGTACTGGATTATATTCTAAAGAAGAAATTATAAGAGATCAGATCAATTTGAGTGAAAAACAAAAAGTCCTTAGGAAAGATGGGGTATATTATAAAATAATAAATGGCATAGAAGTATATGTAATAACTAGAACTTTAGCAAAGAAAATATTGAAAAATTTACATAACAATTATATGCATATTGGTTCAAGAAAGCTATGGATGCTATTTAGGGACAATTATTTTGCAAAGAATGACATAAGTATAGCAAAAGAAATTACTACCCAATGCCCAATATGTCAACTAAACAAAGAAAAGAATTTCAAAAACCAGAACACATCAAAAAATTGATTTATTAAATTTAATAAGGTATGAGAAAATTAATATTTAAAAAAATAATAAATAAATTATTTATTTTAAATATTATTTTTGGGGTATTGTGACGATTGGGGTTTATAGAAAATAATTTATAAGTTATATACTACATAATATTAGATATAAAAAAGTATTTGATTGTTTTAAATAAGTTATATACTAGAGAATTTAATAAAAATTATTTATGTGAGGGCATTTTTAATAAATTAGCATATAATAATTGTAAAAAGTTGTATTTTAGTAATTTTAATGTTGTAAATAGATTTAAGTGAGCCATGTGCTTAGGCAACCAACTATACAGTGGATTGACAGATAGAAATTAATCATAATACGAATATAAGTGGGGTTATAATAATAATGTTGGTTTGAGGTGTTTAATTTATATATATTTGATGATTTAAATGTTTATTCTGATCTGAAAAGCCTAAATGTCAACAAAATTATCAATGGAACATTAACGAATTCTTCAGAGTGCAGAGTGTGACCATTGTTTACAGTCGAACATTCTCGAAATAATGATTATGGCGGTGAATCGAACAGATATTTTTTTCGAGAACATCTATATAGAAGTGATAGAACACATTGGAACATGATTTCTTACCAGATGGTTCTGGAAGATTGAAAAGATATAAATACCCGTGATTTGGATTCAAGATGGCAGTTTTTAGTAAGAAGTCAGTCAGAAAGTTTTTAGTAAGAAGGCAGTTTTTGGCAGTTTTTAGTCAGAAGTCAGGCCAGTTTATTATGAAAGTTAGTAGAGTGAAGTAAATTGTTCAGAATTTTCAAGACAGTCAGTGAATCAGTTACAAATAGTCAAATTGTTTAATATAGTGAGTTAAATGAAGATTAAAAATTATGCATATATTTAATGCACATTTATAATTATACACAAATAATTATTGAAGATAAAAAAGGTATATTGGAAGAAATTAAATTATATTATGGTTGGAGATTGGTATAAATCAACTTATAATAATTGGATATTGGTATATTGAAAAGAAGAATAAATATAAATGCTGTTTGCTGGTTTGGTTGGTGGTGTATAAATGCTGGTGAAGAAAACTATATCTTAAATTGGTAGAAGCTGATAATTGGAAAAAGTAATTTCACAAAAAACAAGGATAACTGAAGTACGAAGACATTCAGTGGTGATTAGAATCTATATAGTGGAAAACAGTTCATTTAGGCATTCAGTGAAAGAAAGGTACAAAATTTTGTTAATATAATTTAGTTAGTGTCATAACAATTTCAATTTTGAAGATAGTTCGTTTAAATTTTAGATTGTCTATAGAATTTAATTAGTTTTATAAGAATATCAGTTTAAAGATAGTTTATTTTAAATTTACATTGACTAGGTTAGATATATATGTGTGTTTCATAATAGTTATAATAAAGATAATTTAAAAAAGTACTTACAAGCTAATTCTTTGAGAACCGCGATAAAAACCCTATATTATTAAAAATACTCATTGCTCATCATTCAAACAAAAAACACATCATAACAATATATATATATATATATATATATATATATATATATATATATATATATATATATATATATATATATATATATATATATACAATGTGAGTGAGATTAAAATCTCACTGTAAATAAGGATATCGGTCAAGGAGAAAAAAAAAATAAAAAACTATTTCAAACTTTTAATAGAAAATGTTTCGTGCAATATTTCTGCACTTCTTCAGTTCTAATGATAGGAAAGTCATGTAAAGATGTCAAACAATGTCAAATGCATAGACTTAGGTGTCAAAATATACATTTAATAACTACAATAAAATTACAGTAAAAACACATTCATACTCCTCTCACTCGTGAGACAGATTGAGACTCCAAACTCGAACGAAACCGTATCCTTCTTGAAAATAGCTCCAAAATGGGTGCCGAAACGTCGAGCTTTAAATTCTCAACGCGGTTCTTCCCGAGAACTCAGTAACATTTTCATTTATCTGATTGCGGAAATTTATCCGAACATATATATACATATATATAATACAGGGTGAGTTAATAGTTCGACATCAGTAGATAATTCCATTAAGGTATAGAATATCCAAAAAACTTATTTAGAAACAATGTAGGCGATGATAGTAGTCTCCATACTTGGAAAATATGTGGAATTCTACAGGGTGAATAATAACTACGTGGTACAGCAAACATACAATTTTTTAAATGGGACACCCTATATATTTTTTCAAATTTGTATTCATCTCATAATTCTTGTTTTTATAAATTGGGCTTTGCAGTACTATACAGAGTATTTAACAAGTGATGACCGTTTTTATTTCGAAATCTCTATAAAATAAACACCATGTATATAAAGAAGTAATGCATTCATAAACAATTATTTATTTTATATAATAAAGTAAGCAATATGTTGTAGTATATAAATTAAGTTTAACTAAAACAATTCACAAAAGTTTGTATACAGAATGAACTACAAAACCAAATTACGAATGTCGTAATTTTTAAAATGATTCATCCTTAACGAATATGTTTTTTACACGACGGTGCTCCAGTTAACCGCATTGCTCCTATTAATTTACAATCATCTAAATAATAATTTCCTAAGAGGTGCATAGGCAGAGGAGGACCAACTCTTTGGCCACCGCGATCACAGGACTTCTTCATAATTGATTTTTTTATGTGGGGCTATATAAAAGACCTTATACCAGAAGCCTCCAACATTAGACTAGGCGGGATCTGTAGAAATTCAGACCATAATGGACATTTTCCATAGGAAGCTATTTTTTTGCCGAAATCCCTTCAGGATGTGCCCAATAATTGAAAAAAAAAGTACAAAAAATGAAGTTAATCCTTTAAATGTTTTCGACTTTCTAAACTTGACTTACAAGCTCCATATTCCACCTAAAAAAACTTTTTAATATATTTAAAACGTGTGCTAAATTTTGTTAAGATCGGTCGGATAGGTTTTGCATAATAATTTTGCAATCCAGCCTACTGGAAAAAAATCGCAAATTTTCAAATTTATAGTAGGCCCTAAATAAGGCTCTCAGATAGTTGCAAATTTTTTTACATATAAAGGAAGGCTCAAACTTTCAAACGCTTTTTGTAAAATTCAAATCGGTTTACTAGGAGAGCCTAGAAAGTTTTAAATATTTTTAAGGCTTATAAACAAATTGAATAACTTTACGAGCTTTAAACATATCCTTCCAAAAGAAGAAAAAGACTTTAAAAAAAATTATTGAAGATTGAGTCAAAATAAAGTTTAATTATGAAAAAAAAAAGTTTTTTTTTTTCGTTCGCCTTTGTTTTAACAACTTAAATTATTTATTAACAATTTATAAATACATATTTGTTTACTAAAAGTGACAATTTACTTCAATGTATAAATTGCAAACTCAAAAAAAATGCATGAAGAAAAAATGCAATTACTTGTTTAACATACAATCGTTTATTGCAAATTTCCCAATTTGCAATTAAAAATGTTATTTGAAAATATTATATTTGAAATCCTTGTCGTCCGAGACATCGATTCAAAAAAAAGAGCAAAATTGGTTAACAAGAAGCCAAGATAATGCAATTTTTAGCGCGCGCTATGATTTTGAACTCGCCGATTCACATTTCGAGTGAATGTCCCCCACCACCACCTCTCATGCATTTCGAGCGATAGTTTACGCGAAAACGGTTTTTTATTTGTCATTTTTATGAATGTTGGCATGAAGCGCATTACGTAAAACTTTTCATATAAAAGGTACTTGACAAGACGAAGGTATTTGTTTAAAAACGAGCCCTCTATCACTTATGGTTACACGGCAAATGTATGCCAACTTTGACCTTCAATATCTCGGCAACCAGTAAGCCGAATGTTTTTTTTTTTTTAAGAAGCTTCTTTTCATGTTCTTTAAGTGTATAAATTTTGAAAATGATATGTTTAAAGCTCGTAAAGTTATTCAATTTGTTTATAAGCCTATATATATATATATATATATATATATATATATATATATATATATATATATATATAAAAAATGTTTAAAATTTTAAAAAAATTTCTAGGCTCTCCTAGTAAACCGTTTTGAATTTTACAAAAAACGTTTGAAAGTTTGAGCATTCCTTTATGTGTAAAAAAATTTGCAACTATCTGAGGGCCTTATTTAAGGCCTACTATAAATTTAAAAATTTGCGATTTTTTTCCAGTATGCTGGATTGCAAAATTATTATGCAAAAACCTATCCGACCGATCTTAACAAAATTTAGCACACGTTTTAAACATATTAAAAGGTTTTTTTAGGCGGAATATGGAGCTTGTAAGTCAAGTTTAGAAAGTCGAAAACATTTAAACGATTTTCATTTTTTTGTAATTTTTTTTTCAATTATTGCTATGTTTTCAACAATAAACATTAAATTTTCAATTTCTAGCTACCGAAATATTGTGTAAAATTTAATAACGAAACTTTTAACTTCTTATAATTTTTTCTCTAGGATCAATATTTTCCGAATTCTAAACGGAAATAGGAGCAAAAAAATGAGAAATTTTCAATTGTTTTCAGATTTTGTTAAATAAAAAATTTAGCACAGGGTTTGCGACTGGCGCATATCGTGATTATCGATATTGGGCACATCCTGAAGGGATTCCAGCAAAAAAATAGCTTCCTATGGAAAATGTCCAATCCAAAACAGATCCCGCCTAGACTACATCGCCAGACGATATGAATAATAGAATGAGAGAAGCGTTTAATAAAATTGACTTACAAATGTGGCTCGGTCATTTAAATATTGTTGTAAATTTTTTTTCCGTTAACGGACAGCTCCCTTAAACGGACACTTTATGCGGAACGACTACTGTCCGTTCAAGGGACGGTTCACTGTACTGATATTGTAATAATGGTCCTCTATTGGTCTGTACCTAAATCACCTTAGATATGCGGATGATATACTCCTGATCTCCTCGGAACGACAAGAACTAGAATTAATGCTGAATGAACTTCATGAAAAATCACTGCAAAAAGGCCTAAAAATTAACTTCAACAAAACAAAAGTAATGACAAACACGGAAGAGCAAGAGGCAATAAAAATAAAAACAGAAAAAATAGAACAGGTAAATGAGTATATATATCTAGGACAAGCAATCAGAGCTAACAGAGAAAATCAAACAGCCGAAATATCGAGACGAGTAAGAATGAGATGGGCAGCGTTCGGCAAACTTTCTTACGTCCTAAAAACTCAAACAATCCCTCTATACTTACGAAGCAAGGTATATATCTCCTGTATAATACCGGTGCTCACTTACGGAGCACAGACATGGACAATTACACAGGCCAATTTAGATAGGATAAGGAAGGCACAAAGAGCGATGGAGAGACAAATGTTGGGTATATCACTTAAAGATAGAAAACGTAACCAGTGAATCAGAACCAGAACAAAGACAGTAGACGCGATAGAACAAGCAGCAAAACTGAAATGGAAATGGGCTGGACACAATGAACGTCTCCAAGACAGACGATGGAACAATGCCATCGGAAAGTGGCATCCATACAATGCAAAGAGATCAAGAGGTAGACCACAGATGGGGTGGAAAGATGACATCAGGAAACAAGGAGGTCCCACATGGCAGAGAACAGCCCAATATAGGGAAAGATGGAGAGAACTGGGGGAGACCTACATCCAACAATGGAAAATAGAGAATAGGTTCAAAAAAAAATTGGTCTGGTATAAGCTCATATGGTACTGGTCTGGTATATGTCAGAGGATCTTAAAGCTTGTCTGTTTTTTTTTTAATTTATTTAAGATATCTTTAATTTTTATTTTGTGATTTTAATGTAGTCTTTATCAGTTTCTTCTTCTATTTCTTCCCTATTTTTTGTGTTTAATATTTTTATTGTGAAGCTCTTATGTTCACTGTCCGTTTTTATATAAAATAAAGGATTTTCTTCGACTTCTAAGGATTTTGTCTTTATGTTTCTTTACTCGATTAAGCTCATGTAGAACTTGTATTTTGACATAAATTTACTTCGAAGTAGAAAATACTCTAATTTTTAGTTTACGAAATGTATCAATAGAAATATCAATGTCCTGCACGTCCTTAAACAAAGTTTCCATTTTTGTTTTGTAAAATAAGTAACGTTTAAAGAAATATAACACTTTTATAACTAACATATCACAAAAGCTCGAATATATCGAACTAAAGTTAAAGGTCGCATTAAATTTACATATAAAAGTTTTCAGAAACTAGCTTGAAATTAATAAAGTTTAAAATATGTACATATAAATTGTGAAAATTTATGATGAAAAAGTAAGTTTTGTAGTATGTTACATATATTTCAAAATTACATCACATAAAATTGGGAATAAGTGGGTTTTTGGGCAGCTTTTCACAGTAGTTCCATAAAAATATAAAAATAATTTTAATTAGGCACAGTCAGTAATACTAAAAGAGTAATCAAAAAACCCTCAATGGATAATGTTAATGGAGCATGTGAAAAAGAATATTTAGGATAGGAATTGAAATGTCCAAAAATGTCTTAATTGTAACAACGACGAAAATCGAACGTCTTTCTTATCGTCTATTTAAATGTTGGTGATTAAATCTACAAAATTTTAGACATTATGTTAAGTCAATTTTCTCGATTTCCCCAAAAAACTTTATTAATGTTTTGTATTTTGGGAATGATTTCCGAACTGAAAACAAACACATCAAAATAAACTTATTTTAAAGTTAAACTGAGGGCTTATTTCTAATAAACACAGTAAATTGTGTTAAAATGCCACCAGAAAAAAGGTTTAGAAAATTATTAAATGGCATCGCCGAGTGTCGTTATAATCTCGCCGTGGGACCTTGGTTTGGTAGGCGTGGCCACAGGTCCCTTTTGTTTCTTCTTATTCTTCTTTTTATGTAAACATGACTCTGTCTCTTTTTCAATGTGCCTCCAGTAAGTTGTTTTTCCATCGTTTTCGTGGTCTTCCTACTGATTATCTTCCTATTGGGAACCGTCCCTTGCCGTCTTTACTATACTATTTGTTGTCATTCGACTTATATGATCATTTCATTCTGCTTTTCTATTTCTTACTCAGTTTTTAATGTTCTCCAACTTGCATCTATGTCGGATATCTGTTGCTCTGTACTTTTATGTTTTTTAATTTCCTTAATGCTTCCTTTACCTCTTCATCTACAATATTTGTTATTTGTTATTTTATGTTTGGCTGTATATTCCGATGATGTTTAGGTCTTCCTTTGTCATTCTTCCCTTTTGTGGTTCAATCTTTTCTGATTTGTATGGACACTCTTTGATGTGATTTTTGTACTTTTGGTGTATTAGTAGGGCCCTGTTTTCTTTTGCTACTTTACTGTAGATTCACCTAATCTTTCCTTTGTCCTTTTTCTTTCTTTTTTATTTCCTGTAGAGCGCAAATGTCTACTTGTTTTTCTTTTAGCATTTAGGTTATTTTTTCGTCCTTTGAGTTAACCGACCTGATATTCCATGCAGTAATTCTCATTTGGGTTTTGGATATTTTTCGCTTGTCCTTATTTTTTGCCGTATTCATCTTTATATGATCAATCTTATGAAGGATTCCTGTACATTGAATCTTTGATCAATATTCGATTTAATGATTAGTAGGTTAACCTTGTCAATTACGCTCCACATTATTCATCCGGACTTGGGACCAGCTGTGGTAACCGCAAAGCTACTCAAACAAGCTAGTTTTTTTATAATTCATTAATAAAACCACAAAAACGTAACATTTTTATTTTATTTTCCATATATTTGTTACATTTTTTCGGGTATCTGTGAATACTAAATAAATCTTCTTTTTAAATATTAAATAAAAAAATTTTTAAACAAAATTTTCATGTTGGCTATCTTCTTCTTTAAGTGCCGTCTTCTGATCGGAGGTTGGATATCATCATCACTATCTTTACTCTATCTACTGCTGCTCTGAAGAGTTCTATAGAACTACGTTTAAACCAGTCGCTTAAATTCTTCAACCATGACACTCTCCTTCTTCCTATACTCCTTCCTTTTCTTATCTTTTCCTGTAGTATCAGCCTTAGCAGTTCATATCGCTTTCCCCTCATTACGTGTCCCAGATATTGTAACTTTCTTATTTTTATTGTGTTTATTATTTTGCATTCTTTGCCCATTTCTCGCAATACTTCCGTGTTAGTTTTTTTCTGTGTCCATGCTATTCTAAGTATCCTCCTGTAACACCACATTTCGAAGGACTGTAACTTATTTGTGTGTTCTTGCTTTAATGTCCAGCTTTCAAGTCCATATTGCAGTATCGAAAACACGTAGCATCTCAGTGCTCTTAGTCTCAGTTCTAATCTAAGGTCTTTGTTGCAGAGAATTATTTTCATTTTTACAAACGTATTTCTTGCTATTCCTATCCTGGCTCTTATTTCAGTTGTTAGATCATTATTGTCTGAAATCCAGGTTCCTAGGTATTTGTATTTATCAACCCTTTCTATCGGTACATTTCCCAAATGTATGTTTGTTGGTATATTTGTTTTCTTTGTTATTATCATGTATTTGGCTTTTTTTATATTCATTTTTAGTCCATATTTTTCACAGAAACTATTTGTTTTGTTTAGCAGTAATTGTTCAGCAGAGCTTGCCATAATCACGGTCTCATCTGCATATCTTATGTTGTTAATAGATCTTCCGTTAATTATTATTCCTTCACTTTGAGATAGTAATGCGTCTTCTAAAATGGCTTCACTATATACATTAAATAGTAATGGGGACCTTATTCCTCTCCTGATTTTAATTTTTGGACTGAGTTCGTTATCTATTACGATTTGAGCTCTTTGATTCCAGTAGAGGTTTGTTATTATTCGTAAGTCCCTATGGTCTATGTTTTTTGTCTTTAGAATTTGGACTAATTTTTCATGTCTTACTTTTGTCAAATGCTTTTTCAAAATCAACGTAACAAACATACACATCAACATTCACACCCATGCATCTTTGAGCTAACACAATAAAAGTAAATAACGCTTCTCTGGTTCCTAGTCCGTTTCTGAACCCAAACTGACTATCATCTATTCCTTCTTCCAGTTTTTATTTATACGACCATGTATTATTTTCAGGAATAATTTGAGAATGTGACTTATTAGTGATATTGTTTTGTATTCACTGCAATATTCACTGCACAGTAACTAGCGTTTGTATTTTTAAGGATAGCACAAAAGGTGGAGAGTAACCATTGTTTCGGTATGTGTCCTTTTTTATATACTGAGTTAAATAATTTTACTATAATGTCTAAGCTTTCATCATTTATGCATTTTAAGGTTTTTATAGAGAATTTTTCTGGAATTTTTGCTGTTTTTTATTGCCATTTTAATTTCCTCTTTTAATATCTTTAAAACCATATCCTCTTCTACTTGTTGACTATATAATTGTCAAAAACAATTAAATTACAAACTAACTATCTTGTAAAGTTGGCATTCATGGCATTAAGGATTATTTATACTTTTCTATTCTAATTTATTTACAATTTGTCAAAATTTATTTTTTTTATGTAAATAATTTTTTTAATTAATTTTTTTAAAGAATTTCGTTAACAAACCTAATTTTATTTGGTGAGTTACTACTTTTTTACAATTATTCGTTCCACTTTATCAAATAATTTGTATTTTTATTTTAGCTATTGAAAATAATTGTAACCCCAAATTGAAAGCTCGAGTAGTAAAAAATAGTTATCTTATAGACCCTTGTTATTAACTCCAACCCATCTTTCAAATATTATGGTGTTGGAGCACAAATATGTCAAACGTTTGACGTCTGAATAGGAATCAATAGAACGATATAACTGTTATTTTGGTATCTCTACCTCGTCAGCCGTTCGAGCTGATTCAGAGTCAAATCAAAACGTTAAACCAAAATCTCTAATGTCTTTTGGAAGACAGTTCATTAAAGACAATTTTTTATTGTTCATCATCATCATCAACCTGTATTCGTCCACTGCTGCACATAGGTCTCCCTCAGCTCTTTTCTTCTGCCTATGTCTTGTGCGACTTGCATCCAGTTGTTGCTAACTCGCTTTACGTCATCAGTTCATCTAGTTGGTGGGCTTCCTAAGCTCCGTATTGCTTCTTTTCTTGGTCTTCACTCTAAAATCCGTTTTATCCATCGCTCGTTTGATAATCTGGCGACGTCTGCTGTCCAATTCCATTTTAAGGAGGCGAATTTTTCGATAGCGTCTGTTGTTTTTGTTCTACGACCTATTTCTTCGTTTGGGATTCGGTCTCTCAGAGAGACACCCAACATCTGGCGCTCCATAGCCATCTGAGTCACGCGAATCTTATTAACTACCTTTTTTGTGAGTGTTAATGTTTCCACTTCCTAAGTGAGTACCTACAGGTAACACACATTGGTCAAAGATTTTCCTTTTGAAGCAAATGGGTATAAGATCTAAATACATAGTTTTATTAACCAAACGCTGCCCAAGCTAATCTTATGCGACGTGGAAGCTCACATATCTGGTTACCTCTGCCCACCCGAATTTCGGTTGGGCAGAATTGGAACAAAGTTTTGATTTAGCACCAGATTAGTCATTATTTGCGTATTGTTCATATTAATCTTTAGTCCGACCTCCAAGAAAGAGTGATGTAATTGTTCAAGCATTATTATTACATCATCCATACGATCGGCTATAAGGACGATTTCATCTGTAAATCTCAAATGACTGAGGTTCTCTCCATTTACGTTGATACCATGCTCGTTCAGATGTGCCTTCTTACAAGTATGTTCTAAAAGCGTCGCGAATAGCTTTGAAGAGACTATGTCTCCTTGCTTGGATGAAGAAAGAGAAACTTATTACAAAAAAGACTGTTGCTAGAGATGGCTTTCATAGCACAAACACAATAATATAATCAAAAAAACAAATATAAATCATCTCCGTGAAATTTATTCTATTTTTTTTAACAGTTGACAAATGACACATGAAATTTAAGAACTCTCTGGGCTTGATCTTATACTAAATTTGAGTTACTCACCATATTATCACATAGTTCGATAGGGTTTCAACAAAATTAAGTCTTTCACCTCATGTTTTAAAGTTTATTGGCGATAAATCCTTCTTTTTTCTTATTTTAAATTTTCACCTTGTTTCAAAACAACTTTGATAGTATCTAAAGAAATAACTATTTATGTGAGCTAAAAAATCATGTCAATAACATGGTCACTAAAATCTTTTTCGTGGCCTATACTGAGAAAAGAAGAAGTTTAATTTTTTTAATGTATTATATGATTGTTTGTAATTTTTTAATATATTGACCTGCTTTCTTTATGTCATTATCCTCACATTGTAAGTACAAGCATATCAAAAGATTGTGGTTTCTCATGTAACTATTGTAGCATTTCCTGATGACTACCAACGAATTTTTGACATTAAAAAATAAAGAGTACACATAGCATATATTGTTTAAGCGGTTTTCCGAAAAAAAGTCTTTATATAGGTATATAGGTATATATATATATATAT
This sequence comes from Diabrotica undecimpunctata, assembly GCF_040954645.1. Lineage (NCBI taxonomy): Eukaryota > Metazoa > Arthropoda > Insecta > Coleoptera > Chrysomelidae > Diabrotica > Diabrotica undecimpunctata. The sequence goes on from NC_092810.1 coordinate 15,154,432, forward strand.
ATATATATATATATATATATATATATATATATATATATATATATATATATATATATATATGTATATATATTATTGTGATATTAAAAGTCAGAGGTGCGCCAAGCAATTAATTAGCTAATTAATTAATTAATTAAACTTATTTAAATGATGCAATTATGATTTTATCACAATATTTAATTCTCTTATCTCAGGGTTATATTCGTGCTTCAATATCTATGCTTTACATATGATAGGTAAGGTCTAAGGAATATCGGAATAATAGTCATATATGATACAAAATTATATATTGAAATAAAATTCACACCCAAATATCTTAAACCAAAAATTTCTCATACAATGATTATCAAATTTTTGTTCTACGTACGTGAACCTTCAAAAATTAATGTTATATACTATATAAATTAAAATTTCAAATCCAAATTGTTGTTGTATATCTCCTGATAAATATTTATGTCTTTTCTAAAGCAATTAAAAGAAAAAACTTTGTTGATAAAGAAAAACTGACGAATAAAAAAAAACTATCTCTCTGAAGATGAGTTGTCCAAATACTTGTTCCTTGTAGCCTACACTATCTATTCTTCGCAGTTCCCTAAGTAATCAGCAATCTTACAACAAATTATTGCGAGCCTCTCGTCTTCAATGATCTCCTTCAGATGCACGTATCGTTCAAAAGACGCTAGCCTCTTCTCTCGATAAACTGAATCTCTCGTTCCGGCCTGAACAGTGACTCTTGGAATATATAAGTAGAAAAGTATAACTTACAATATTTTACTAGATCAGCTTCCGTCAGGATACACTTAGTCCACGAAAACTCACAAACATTCACTTCTAATGCTTACTATCACTTGGGAACCGTCAAAGAACAACGACTGTTCGCCTTGCACCCTTGGAAAAAACTGATTATCTTTTTTCCCTGTAAAATCTAGCTAAACTCTCCTTCCTACATAAATCTCCCACTTTTTCCACCCTTTGCCAATCAAAGTTCGTCATACGTATTCCTATCTGCCATTTAGATAACAAACAAACAATTTTACCTACAATTATAAATTTCCTAAAAACTATTAATATGCTAATCGGTTCTACAAATTCTTAAAAACTAACGGAGAATTATACATTTTAAATATTTCGATTCTATTGTCTTATTCACCGTATCGGCGTATAAGTCTATTTGGAAAATCCACTCTCGCATTGTTCTATTGTTTCTTTACGTTCATTTCACTTAAGCTATGTCACTCGAATATATTTTACAAAGAAAATAATTTATGCATATCTTAAATTTTGTTTACTACAGGTAATCCAAAGATAATGGACTTTCATTTCTTTGAAATATCGTTTATAGTTTATCAGTTGAAATATTTTGAATTATTATATTTTATAATTTGAAATATATTACGAGCAAACCAATATTAGTTTTAATTTTACATAGCATAACAATATATATATATATATATATATATATATATATATATATATATATATATATATATATATATATATATATATATATATATATATATATATATATATATATATATATATATATGTATATATATATATATATTTCCTTTATGCAATTATAGAAGACACGCCTCAGGATTAAAACTTTTTCTGAAAAACTTAGGAACAGAATATAGTCTTTTCTTTAGGCGGAATTCCTACAAATTCGCTAACAAAATTAACTCCTTTGACAATCGACATAACCCAACAGAGATTGTAGTTGTGACCCAAGAGTCCTCCAGTGTCGACATCGCCTCGTCGAGACACGACCCTTACAAGACGTGTGTAAGAGCTTAGGGTCTGCCCTGAAGAGCGTTGATATTCGATAAAAGTTTCACCACATTCCTCATCAAATATTTACACCTGGACGGTGCTATCTGAATTGAAAGAATTATTGAAAACAGGAACGGATTTACGTTATATTGCTGTTGAATTTATGTTTTGTTTTAGTTGTATTTCTAAATATTTTACCAAACCTGAAATTAACTATTTAATAATTTGGTTCAACCCATGTATATATATACAAGGATTTCCACAGTTTTCACTGTATTCCTTTACTCAACCGTTTTCTCCAATTTTTACTGTTTAGCCAGTCCCCTTCCTGTAAGTTTCTTCTACTCATTGCTTCGTCCACCTCATCTCTGAAAGATCTTCGGGGTCTGCCTCTCTTTCTTCTTCCTATCGGGCTCCACTCTGTTATTCTATTTATCCACCGATTTTGGTCTGCTCTTCTGACATGTCCGTACCATGTTAATCTCTTCTGTTCGATGTAGTCTATTATGTCGGAGTTCATTCCCATTCTCCTCTTAATCTCCATGTTATTTATTCTGTCTCTTCTTGTTACTCTGCAGCTTCTCCTTAGGAATTTCATCTCTGTTGCTCTTATTTTGTTTTTGGTTTTCTTATTTATTGTCCAATTTTCACACCCATAAGTGAGGATACTTCTTGTCATGGTATTATATATTTTTTTCTTTGTTTTCATGCTGATGTTCTTATCCCATAGTACCGGGTTCAATTTTCGTATGCAGTCTCTTGTTTGTCCTAGTCTATTTTTTATCTCTTCCTCCGTTGTTCCTTTGTTTGATATTATGAAACCTAAATACTTATACTTGTCTGTTCCTTCGATTTGTTTACCTTCGTCTATTTCCAGCTGTTTTATTTCTGTATTCTCCGTTGTTAGGTATTCAGTTTTCTTTAGGTTTATTTTCATCACATTCTTTGTATATTCCTGCTCCAGTTTTCTCATCATAAAACTGAGGTCATCCTCGTCTTGTGCGATCACTATTTGGTCGTCGGCAAAACTTAGCGTATATAGATATTCGTTCCTTACTGGTATACCCATTCCTTCGCACTTTCTTTTCCATGGTTTCAGGGTTTTTTCCAGGAATATTTTGAACAGGGTGGGGGATGTGGAGCAACCCTGTAGTAGTCCCTTTGTCGTCTTAAATGGCCTGCATATTCTATTGCCCGTTTTGATAGCTACTTCGTTATTCTTGTAGAGTGCTTTTACCGCGTTTATTATTCTTCGTGGAACTTCGATGTCTTCCATTGCTTCCCATAGCTTGGTTCTAGGTATTGAGTCATATGCCTTCTTAAGATCAACAAAAGCCAGATGGACGGATCTATTTTTGGCCATTCTTTTTTCTATTAGTTGTTCTACCGTGTAAATGTGATCTAAGCATGCTTTCCCCGCTGCCGTCCGAAACCTGCGAAACCTCCGAAACCTGCCTGGTCTTCTCCGATTTTATCTTGTATATATATTTCTAATTTTTCCTTTATGGTCTTTCCATACAGTCTGCCTATAGACGATATAATGCTGATTCCCCGATAGTTTTCGCAGTTTTTTCGCATGTGAAGGGCAAAATAAAAATTGTTATATGCTTGGCTTTTATTAACACTTAATACTAAATCAATTTTTTAAAGTGGCAGAGCATAAGTCTTTCGTGGATGGACACAGTTTTTTTTTTATTAGAGGCAGAGACTTCGAACGAATCAAAAAAGTACTCAGAAGACACCAAGAAAGCTTTTTCAGACCGAGCATACCAGAACAGAATAACAAGAACTTTAAATGGTGGTAAGTTAGTTAGATGTTTGGTTTACAGTCATTTCTTGCGGTTAGGGGAAGGTGGGGGAATATCGACCGAAGGGTAATATTGATCACTCTATCAACTGGGACCAAATTACTTTCACGGCACAGAGTGGCTAGATTGGAATTTTCCAGGGAACATTTACATTGGAATTTAGAACAATGGAGTAATGTTCTTTTTACGGATGAGTCGACATACAGTTTTCAACCATCAGATAAGAGAGAACGGGTATGGCGTCGAACTAGAGAGAGATTTGAGGAGAGTGCGCTTTCAGTCCCCGCGTTAGCCATGGAGGGGGTTAGGTGGTGGTATGGGCAGAAATATCCCGAGAGACGCACACTAAATTGGTATTTATTGAGGTTTCGTTGACTGCACACCGGTATATTAAGGAAATTTTAGTTAATCACGTAGTACCCATTTCTCAGTATATTGGCGATGATGCTACTCTGAAATGTGTGTCACGTAATATTTAGAGGAAGTTGGTATTATTAAAATCAACGGGCCAGCGTGTTCACCAGATCTGAATCCAATAGAATACGTTTGGGACATACTTGGTAGAAATATTAGAGGTCGTGAAGTCGCACCAGCCTTAATTAACGAACTTCGCTTGACTCTAGAAGAGGAATGGCAAAATATCCAGCAAGATAATATTTGCAACCTCATAGACAGCATGAGCCGACGTGTACAGGCAGTTATAGAGGGTAGGGGAGACAATACAAAGTATTAAGTTATTTTTTAGTAGTTTTTCTTTGTTATTTGCGTCAAAACTCAGATCATGTCGTTGCTTTAATCATTATTTAAAAACAGTGCTTCTGGGATGTCGATATAATAATTATTCGATATCAGTCACCACAGCTTCATCGTCGTATTACAAATTAATACAAAAGATAATGGTGATAATAGGAAAAGTCGTGATTTGTGGGTGGCAAAGTCATTTCGCTTCTAAAAATGAAGCAATGCATATTTTTACATAAAAACCAAAACCATATTATTTAAAAGACATAGTCGCAACCAAAAAACGAGGTTTTACAAAAATCAGTTAAAGGAGTTATTCCACAGGATGTTTTAAAGTTAGGATAAAATCCCACCTTTCGATTAACCCCGTATAATAAGTTAGGTACAAAATCATATTAAAAAACTTACTATACTAAATTAAAATTTATAGATTTTTACATAATGTGCTAAAAAAATCATCCAAATTGGGCTAAAAATAAAAAAAAAACTGAAATACTTTGAATTTGACCAAAATTTTCTCCGCGTATTTTTTGCATCTGAGTGTATATGTATATATATTCAAAACAGTTTAGAGTAAGATAGTTAAGTGGTTTTAAAGTTTGTTAATTGTTTAGTACCAAAGATGTACAAATATTTCAAATACGTATAGTTTATTTTTATGAACGAGAGAGTAATTAGCATAATTTTAACTGGTAGCTCCGACCACTCCATGGGCGTGCTCAAGATTAATTGAAAAATTACTTTGAATAATTGTAAAAAATAAATGAATTATTTCAGTGTTATAAAGTGTTATGTGTATGTAAACAAAAGTGACCTCTTTTATCACACACTATATTAGAACTGACTGGCCTACATTAAAAAGAGTTTTAAAAATTCACATTTTTTTTAATTTTTAAAAATTACAAAAGAGAAAAAGAGTTTTTAAAACCGTCTAAGGTATGTTAAATAGATGAATAAAAATATTAATTTAAAACTTACAGCTACTTGTTACAAATCCAAATCAGATTCAGAAGATGAACTTTCAGAACCAAGATTTATAATAACTGGCTCGATCATTTTATCAGTAATATTGTCCAGCTTCCACATTTTTTCCTCTTCTTTAATAGTGTGATTTACTGCCTTTTCCCAGTTTTCAGGTTTTACATTATTTACGGCCTCCAAAAACAACTGTTTAACATCATGAATTTTAAAAGTGGTATTTTTTCTTGAAACTTTACTCTTTATCTGTGTCCATACCAGTTCAATCGGGTTTAATTCACAATGATATGGTGGGGATCTAAGTACTGTCATTCCACGATTTTTGGCAATTTCATCAATTTCGTATTTTTAAAATTTTTCTTTATGAAGGGCACACAACGAATAAAGTTCCTTTCATATAGATCCGGGATGGTACGTAATATTTTTTGAACTCAGCCAATTCTGCAAGTCTTTTTTTAACCACTTGGTTGTGGGCAGTCCTTCTAGAAGTCTGGAGTGATAACTTGCATTATCTATTACTATTACACAGTTCTTAGGAAGAAGATCTATCATTTGTTCGAACCATTCTTGAAAGACATCAGCGTTCATGTCTTCATGGTAGTCACCGGTACGAGTTGATTCAAAAGTTAATAAACCACCTTCAACAAAACCGTCTGAACTGCCAATGTGTACTATTATCAGCCTGCGTCCCTTTCCTGATGGTGGGTTTAAACCAGTAGATAAGTTATTTACAAAAGCGTGCCTTTGACTTGTAACAGTTTTATCCTGCCAAAATTTATTTGGTGTATGACCCTCGTTGATCCATGTTTCATCAAGATAAAATATTTTTCTTTTTTGGTTTTTCATTTCCTTTATGGTTCTTAGAAAATGTCTTCTCCATATGACAATATCGCTTCTTTCTAATAAAATAGACTTTCTGGGATTCTTTTTCCAGCGGAAGCCTATTTCTTTTAAAAGTTTCCATAACGTACTTCGACTCATTTCTGGGTAATCCTTATCATCTCGAACTGAGACAAGAACTTTATCCAATGTTGGAAATTCTTGTCTAAAGAAGAATTCATGCACTTTCCGTCGAAGTCCTTCTTTAAAATGATATTCTATTTTAAATTTTGGTTTCCCTGGAGCATTACGTGGCATTTGAAAACTACCACATTTCTCTTCTTTAATAACTCTGTAAATCGTAGATTTCCCAACACCAAGTGTACTGCTAACTAACTCAACGGTCTCATCAACACTTTCACATAAACGTTGGTCTGTAAATGATTTAAAACAATTAAATATTAATGTTTTTTCATTAACTGTTAGAGGACCAATTTTTCGGCGTTTACACGGCACTTCCAAATTTTCCATAACACTAGTATACACAATAAACTGCACCTTGCAACTGAAGTACCTACTTTTAGTGAACTGTTAAGAATTTTGAATACGCCACTTGGACCTTCCTACAAAATGGAAAAACCCACTATCACATTTTCTGTGGAATAAGTTTAGAAGGTAATTATCTAGTCAATTACTGTCGTAGATTCCTGGAATTAAAAAATTAAATGTTTGATTGTTGAAACCCTTACTTCGTGGAATGCACTCATTTCAGATAAAATAAAACGTTTTATTTTATCTAAAGAATTAAACTTTATTTTGCAAATAGGCAAAGAATTAAACTTTATTTTGCAAATAGGTAGGTACTTATTAAACTTTTATTGGTTATATATAACCAATAAAATAAACATCTTACATTTCTTGCAAATTCATTAGTACCTGTTAACCTCCATCACTCCGACACTGGCAACCTTATTTAGGGATTAGTAATCCTCACAACTATTGTATTCTATTCTGCTCCAACCTTTATACCTGGTGGTCATACTCAATTTAAAATTGTTTTCCTATATACTTCTGTAAACTTGTTGACAAATATCTGTTTTTCATTGAGTCACCCGTATCAACAGTTTAGAGATTTGCATACATAATTTATTGTTTTATTACTCTCTCATACATAAAAATACACTATAGTAGTTTACGACTGTTATGATACAATTTATATAAAAAATATTTTCATCGTGAACTAGTCATATTTGTCGTGACATCGCTCACTCTTTTAAATTATCAAAGTTGAAAATTTGATCAACGTTCGCGAAAAGCCTCGCAAAAATAACATCAAAATATTTTATACGTTATAACACGCACGAGTTCTTCTGGATTCAATTTCAAGTTTCCACGTTCGCCCAAGGGAACTAAGTTCTGCCCTGGTCAAACAAGATCCAATTAGGAATAGAATATTGACTCTTCTGAAGTACCACACACTTGAGTTTGAATTCGATACCTGGAAATCGAATTATTTTCGAGTAACTTGGGAAATCTTGAATTTTCTATGCATTGGAATATTTGATAAGGACGATGTATGTGTGTCCTTGCTACTCTCTGTGCAGGGAGCACATCTCCTTATGAATTGAATATGAATGGTGTATGTTTACCTAGGGAATTATTCGAATGCGATATATGTATTACTCAAGGACAATGTACAAATTCGAGGATTTTGAAATTTAGTACAAACTGAACATTGAAGTGCACAAGAAAATATTAAATAAAACATAAAATAAAGAAATATAAAAAGCAAAACAGATTTGATTATAGAATACTCACAGTACAAATAAATTTGGAAATTTATTTACTATATTTGTATAAGTTTTTCAATAGAGATACTATAAAAATAAAACATTTCACCTCTTATAGCTGGTATTTTCTCATGTTTAAGGAAAACAAGAAGTTATTGAATGCTCAGAATGTGTTTAATAATGTAAAAACACACAAATACGAAATACTAGGTGATAAAAACGTAATGGTTTACCAAATCCTTTAAAAAAACGTTACTAAAACAACATCTATACTCGTTTTCATCGTTCTTGGCGTGTGCCTGAAATAAGCTACTACGGAATTTTTAATATTCGTCTCTCTCTGATACACAGATGCGTAATTCAATTGTGCAAGTCACGTTCGTCATGGTAAAGTGCGATGAGAAGGGAATGAAGAGACCACTCACGTCTCCCAGTATTGTAGCAATAACACCGATGCGTTTGGCCGATACGGTGTCGGTGATAAGTTCGGCCCCTTTACGAATACAGATAGCTGGCAGTGACGTATTTTTTTTAACATGTTACCCTGATCTGTGCAGGTTTGAAGTAGCTGATGAAATAGTTTTTATAAGTAAACAGTTTTTAATTAATTAATAGTTTGAGCTCTTACTGTGTGAAATTCCATTACATAAAATAATACTCTCGACATCTTAAAAATTCCAGTTTATTATAAATTAGTATTTTAAAAAAGAAAAAGAAAACAACGGACCTTTGCTTTCGTTATCGTCGGTACATGAACGAGTAGCGGACGCTTTGAAAATAAGTCTTCGCACAGTGACAAGAATAAAGAGTAAATACAAGACAGGGGCAGCTCTTACTACACCAGGAGAGTCACGTAATGTACAAAAAAAAAAGACTAATGATGTCAGCGATACTATAAAAGGAGAGATTAGAAATGTACTGTATGGCATGAAAGCAAAAAGAGAGCACGTTACAATTAAAGTTCTAAATACACAATTAAGAAACAAGCATCTCTATGACGGTCCTGATACAAGTTTGTGGCGTCTTATGAAAAATTGTGAGTTTTCATACAAACTAGAAAATAGTAGACGAGTGCTATGTAAGAAACCATGTATTGTCTCCAAACGACTGTATTTTTTGAGGCATTATATGAGAAATTTTTTAAGTCCAAGCCCACTTCAGTTTGTTTTTTTAGATGAAACATGGATATTCCTAAAAGGGGCATATAAACGTACTTGGCAAGATGACTGTGTGAAAAGCATCAGAAAAGGACACGAAAATACAGGTAAACGCTTTGTTGTTTTACATGCCGGAAGTAGGCAAGGATTTGTTAAAGAGGCTGGATGACTGTTTTTTACAAAATCGAAGAGTGCAGAATATCATGATTCTATGGATAAAGAATCTTTTAAAAAGTGGGTCTCCGAAAAGCTGATACCAATGTTGGAGGAACCATCTCTAATTATTATATATAATGCCTCATACCATAGCTCCTTAATAGAAAAGTTACCGAATGCCAGTTGGAAAAAATCTGACTTACAAGAATGGTTACGAGCGAAAAAAATAATTTTTTACGACGATTCGGGCAAGACAGGGCTATTGAGTCTTTGTCGCCAGAATAAACCACAAAATACCAGGTACGTTATAGACGAGCTACTCCAAGAACATGGGCATCAGGTTTTGAGATTGCCTCTAAAATAAAGGTACCAACGGTTATGTTCTTATTTGAAATAAAAAAAATAAGTCGGTATCTACTATTTTTTTTAATTTATTTCAGATGACACAAATTTTATACTATGAAATAATTAAATAATGTAAGATCAAACAAAGTATAACTAAGAAACACATGTTATTTACTAAAAAAAGTATTTTTATATTTACATAAATTCGCATTACAAAATATTTTTAGGTAATGGTTAATTTTTTATTATCGATTTTACTTACCTAAATACCTATTCTCCTTCTCTTGCTGGAGGTTTTAAAACATTCTTTGAATCCTTGGATTATTCATATTTAAATACAGAAGTAATGTCGCAGAAAAAGTGTATCTCCAATAATATTCTATACTAACGCACCAAAAAATTCATTTTGGAAGTTTTCACCAAGTAACGAAAAACAAATTTTATACAAGGATTTCCACAGTTTTCACTGTATTCCCTCACTCAACCGTTTTCTCCAATTTTTCCTGTTTAGCCAGTCCCCTTCCTGTAGGTTTCTTCTACTCATTGCTTCATCCACTTCATCTCTGAAAGATCTTCGGGGTCTGCCTCTCTTTCTTCTTCCTATCGGGCTCCACTCTGTTATTCTATTTATATCCACCGATTTTGGTCTGATTTCTGACATGTCCGTACCAGGTTAACCTATTCTGTTCGATGTAGTCTATTATGTCGGAGTTCATTCCCATTCTCCTCTTAATCTCCATGTTATTTTTTCTATCTCTTCTTGTTACTCTGCAGCTTCTCCATAGGAATTCTATCTCTGTTGTTATTTTGTTTTTGGTTTTCTTATTTATTTTCCAATTTTCACACCCATAAGTGAGGATACTTCTTGTCATGGTATTATATATTTTTTTCTTTGTTTTCATGCTGATCTTATCCCATAGTACCGGGTTCAATTTTCGTATACAGTCTCTTATTTATCCTAGTCTATTTTTTATATCTTCCTCCGTTGTTCCTTTGTTTGATATTATGAAACCTAAATACTTATACTTGTCTGTTGCTTTGATTTGTTTACCTTCGTCTATTTCCAGCTATTGTATTTCTATATTCTCCGTTGTTAGGTATTCAGTTTTCTTTAGGTTTATTTCCATCCCATTCTTTGTATATTCCTGCTCCAGTTTTGTCATCATAAAACTGAGGTCATCCTCGTCTTGTGCGATCACTATTTGGTCGTCGGCAAAACTTAGCGTATATAGATATTCGTTCCTTAATGGTATACCCATTCCTTCGCACTTTCTTTTCCATGGTTTCAGGGTTTTTTCCAGGAATATTTTGAACAGGGTAGGGGATGTAGAGCAACCCTGTAGTAGTCCCTTTGTCATTTTAAATGGACTGCATATCTATTGTCCGTTTTGATAGCTACTTCGTTATTCTTGTAGAGTGCTTTTACCGCGTTTATTAATCTTCGTGGAACTTCGATGTCTTCCATTGCTTCCCATAGCTTGGTTCTAGGTATTGAGTCATATGCCCTTTTAATATTAACAAAAGCCAGATGGACGGATCTATTTTTGGCCATTCTTTTTTCTATTAGTTGTTCGACCGTGTAAATGTGATCTAAGCATGCTTTCCCCGCTGTGAAACCTGCCTGGTCTTCTCCGATTTTATCTTGTATATATATTTCTAATTTTTCCTTTATGGTCTTTCCATACAGTCTGCCTATAGACGATATAATGCTGATTCCCAGATAGTTTTCGCAGTTTTTTCTATTTCCTTTCTTGTATATTGATGCCATATATGCTTGGGTCCATTCTGACGGTAAGTCTATTCAGTGCTTTCTCAAACATTTTATGTATCATACGGAATAACTTTTCCGATCCCTTTTTTATCAATTCATTTGTTATTCAGCCGGGTCCTTCTGCTTTTTTGTTCTTTAGAGTTTTGATCGTTCTTTTTACCTCAGCTAGGCTTAATTCGATTTCGTCATGTGTGTAGATTTCTATTCCGTCTATTTCTGATTCTTTGAATTTGGGGCGGTCTTCGGTTAGCAATTTTTTATAGTATTCTTGCCATTCGTTTTCTTTAATTAAACCGATCTTGATTTTCTCTGTCTTATTTCTTTGTAACGACTTTAAGATGCGCCATGACTCTAAATTTCTCGTTTCTCCTATGTGCTGTTCTATCTCTGTGCATGTTTTTTCCCATCTTTCATGAATGAATGTTTGTATTTTGAGAACGATTTTCGAAGTGGAAATTGAAACGTCAATAAACTTATTTTATCCTTCAATAGTGGATTTTTTCCAATAAAATAGTATCTACTTTAAAATGCCACAAGGAAATAGCTTCAGAACAATATTATTCTTTAAATTAAAAACTAGCTAATAAAAGTTTTTGAAAGTATAAAGCGCTGTCAAACATTTTGTCGAAAAATAAACACCCAATATAAACAATATCAAATTCGACCCCAACCCGATTCCAAATTCATAATGGCAGATGATTTATTAGTTTCGCATACAATTGGCAATATAAATTACGCTCGATATCCGAAAATAAATTGTTCTTTCCCTCCTCTGTCAAGCTTTATTATCATTTTTCCGCTAGTGTGCTGCTTATTCCGACTCACGCAAATACTACACTTGCTGCAAAACATTTACAGCTTCATAAATTTACTCATTACACAAGAGAACGGAATTAAGTTCTTACTTACTTAAATTTAGAGATATAATGATATAGGTAGCTGTCAGAAATAATTAATTAATGTCGTAAATTACCCAAACTTGTAAAGGATGATACCTACGGTTGGAATATTAACGAATGGTGGTAATAAACTGCTGTTGAGCTTGCACTGCTACACTATGGAACATTACGAATTTCTAATATTGGATAAAAGCACTAATTGCCTGAATAATAAATTTTAAAGATATATATATATATATATATATATATATATATATATATATATATATATATATATATATATATATATATATATATATATATATCTTAATATATATAAATCTCGTGTCACAATGTTTGTCTTCAATGGACTCCTAAACCAATTAACCGATTATAATAAAATTCGCACACCATGTGCAGTTCGATCCAACTTGAGAGATAGGATAGTTTAAATCTCAAATTATAGTCGCAATTTTAATTTATTGCTAATTATTTGTCTGTTATTATTTGACAGTCACAATTATCTGTTAACTCCAAATGATTCTAACAGATGTCGATACCTTTCGACTGGGTTGAGTAAGTAATCAATAGATGGCGCTGCTATGGTAAATCTACGAACGTGTCATATAAGATATAAGATACATTTTAATAGCATAATTACCACGTGTTGTTGACGCTATAAAATTAATTAAATTTATTTTGTAGTGAACGAAGCCGGCCACGTGTTACTTAGACTGAAGTATAATTTAAATATGTACATGTCAGTATTATCACATAATTATAAAAGTTAATTAGATTTTCATTATCATAGATCATTTAGAATGATTTTCAATTTTTCTTTTCTCATATTTAAACGATTAAATTATTATTTTCAGTCAAATGCCACCGAAAAAATCTAACCTCAACAACGCGAGCAGCAAAGGGTCACGACGCAAACGGGTTGAAAGAGCTCAGCAATTACCAGAACAAATCGAAACAAGAAATGCAGTTCAAAGAATCAGGACTGCAGAAAGTCGTGCACAAGAATCTCAAGAACAGCGTGACGAACGTCTGCAACAGAATATTACGAGAACAAGAGTGGCACGAGAACGAAACATAGCTACAGTACGAGTACTAGATCGACAAAGGCAACGGATCAGCCGCTCATTAACACGTGCATCATTCGTTCGGCTTGCCTTTGAATATGCACCAGATGTTAACTACTCAGCGCATTCAAAAATTGCTATCGGTGGAATGGATAAAGTATGTCAATATTGTCAGGCATTGAAATTTCGGAATGAAGCAGCCGGCATGTGCTGCGCATCAGGAAAAGTTGTGCTGTCACCTCTACCCGCTCCGCCGGAGCCTTTAATATCCCTTCTTACTGGCAATTCAGATGATTCCAAATTATTTTTGCGTAAGATACGCAAATTTAATTCTTGCTTCCAAATAACGTCATTTGGGGCAACTAAAATTTGCGATCGTGCATCCGATGTGGGAAACCGTCGAATCTATTTGTGTTAGCTAAAGACAGGTTAACCAAAAACATTGTGCACCGATTGGTGTTAAATTAAATTGAAATTGAAAGTATTTATAATTCAAAAAAATAGATATTAATGTTTAAAAGTTTAAGACTGTCTGCCTTGCCTACCTCATTCATGAGTTCAAGCTTCACATGTTATTTACTGTATTATACTGTAATACACTTATATTTGTTATAAAATTAAATGGAAATAATAAATCTGATAAATTTTTATTTTGTACCTATTGATTTCTGCTTAATATCAAGTGTAAGAACATTTTAATTAATTGTGTTCAACGTACTTCCCCTTCAAATCTCAATCCAGTGAATTTGTATACCAACATCAACATTTTCGTCTTTGTTCGTAAATAATTTCATTGTACTAAACGGTTATAGTAGTAGAAAGTCAAATAAGGAGATCACCATATTTTTTTACAAATACCATCTGTGTGAAAAAGCATAGTGGACTCCGTGACTGATGTTCTCTTATTGTTCCTCTTAGATTGTTTACTATAATGTAATATAACAAAAACTTTAGCCACAGCAACGCGTGGCCGGGACAGCTAGTAGATATATATATATATATATATATATATATATATATATATATATATATATATATATATATATATCTTTAAAATTTATGTTTTTATTTATGGTTTGAGCTCAATAGGCCTACAAGTTTTATATATTTTTGTTTGTAAATAAAGGAGTCGGATGGTCTTTTGATCTTTCCCAACTGCGACCTAAAAGATTTTGTGTCCCTTATACACTACATCGAGGGTAGCTACAGTACATCCTTTGGAGTCCCTTGGATTCTATTGGATAGTCCTTTTAGGGAAAGTAAATCAATCCTTGTCCTCCGCAGATTCCAGGAGCTTCTTGACCCGGAAAGCTAGCATCTGTTAAGGGTCCCTTGTCCAGGGTCAGGGATGAAGTCCATAACGGCATCCAAGGCATTGAAGAATATTTTCGGTACGGCGAAGATGGCGGAGGTGGCAACCCCTTATTTTAGGGATAGTATAAGATCACAAACCTAGAAGTGTCTGACCCGGAGCGGGCGGCTTCAAACAGCGTCGGTACTCTTAATAAGCAGCTGAATTAAAAACTTACCAACGCGCCTTGCCTTGGTGTTTTAAGGCAAATACCTCCTAACAAAATGTCAGATTTTAAAACAAAAATGGATGTACCACAGGTGAGTATAGCTAGAAATCGAAAGTCTTACACTGCTTTATCAGTCTGTCCCAAGTATTCTAGGGGGGAGGTACAAAAAACGGACGACGCGAAAGACGGACAAACCGTTAACACTCTTTATCTGTACCCACAATACCAAAAGAACAATATTATCTGAAAAAAAAGGTAACCGAAATGGCAATCGAGATGTCAAAAGTAAAATGGGATATCATAGAAGTCAGTGAAGTAAGGCGACATGCAGAAAACTTGACAACACTAAAATCAGGGCATATATTTTACAGTATAGATAGTGAAACCGAATCATTCAGGGGAGTCGGTTTCTTTATACACTAAAGACTTGCAGAGAACATAATAATAACAAAAAGCATATCCACAAGAGTAGCCTATTCAATCCTAAAGCTAAACCGTAGGTATAAAATAAAGATTATTCAAGTATATGCTCCAATAACGGACATAGTGGTGCTTTGTGCCCTCCAAATAAATTGGCAGGACTCTGGTCTACCTGGCCTTTCGGCATACGAGCGTTTGCGACTCCACTGCCCCTACGAGTCCAACACCAAAATGAAGGTGGCACGTTGCATAAGCATCAGCTATGTACCTGTGTTGCGATTACCTCACCTATCCGTTTTCCCATCCCACGGGCGGACAGGTGACGCAGGCAGAGGAATTTCTACCTTGCTCGTAGACAGGTCGCCGCCGAGGATCTCTCCTCTACCACTCTTAAATCTCCAGGCGGGTAAGTGCCGAGACACCGACACCATGATTGGTGGTGTAAGGCCAAAAGAGGTGTGTATGGGCCCAGATCGTTCAACCTTGCCTGGTTCTCTTGGAATAAGAGTATAGTAGTCCCCGAGAGTCTCGTCTCGGATACTAGGAATGTAGACCAGTAACCGTGACGCATAAACGTCTCAAGTCGTTTCTATAGACCCGACACCTCAAGCAACGGCTTTCCACCTCCCAATTCCTACCCATTAGTCGCCTCTTAGGACAGGCAGGGCCTTCTTACCTCGGCCGATGCTACTAGCATCGCATCGCATCGCACTAAATCGCGTGCTATTTGAACAAGGCGCTTAAGATACAAGTGTTTGATATAATCGCATAGCAAAGCATCGCATCACTGATCGCGCCATAGCAGTCTGTGTGAATGTACACTTAAGAAAATTTAAGAACAAAAAGGTCCAGCGAACTATAAAAGAGAATAAAAGTCTGAAAGTCCTGAGAAGACGGCTAAGCAATGGAAAATGTCAAACACAAAAACTAAAGAACAAGAAAGAACTCCCCATATCAAATAAAAAAGAATTGCTACACATAGTTAAAGACTTCTATTAAGAACTATATACAAGTCAAAGAGAAGACCAAACGAACTTGAATGCCGCCGCATCACGCAAAATCATCAACCAGGGTTCAGAGCTCATGCCAGAGATCACACTCAGCAAAATCCAAGACGCAATGAAAAAAAAAGGAGATGAAGTCGTAGTAAAAGCTATAAAGATGGGCGGACGTGCCCTTCTCAACCAAATAAAAATTGAATGTTTATGTAATTCTTTGTTTCTTAGTAACTCTAGTATTTTGCCTGGTATTGAATCAATGCCTGTGGATTTATTTTTCTTTATCGATTTAATTGCATTTTTGACTTTAGCGAGTAAGACAGAAGGTTCTCTAGGGTAGTCAGAGGGTCACTGATTTTCTGCTGGTACCTCGTTATTTTTATATAACTCATCACAGTAGATTCGCCATGTTTCCAATATGTCGTCAGTATCGGTCTATAGGTTACGTGCCTCATCTATTACAGATCACGTTTGAGATTTAAATTCCCTGTTAAAGAGTTTGATCTTTTTCTTTTTTTTTATTTCAATTAACGTGTCTCGACTACGAGGTCATTGACACGATGACAGTATAATACAATATAAGGTATATACAGTTTTACATTGACAAAGTACATAAAACACAATACTTATTTTTTACAAATTTAACCGTTACACATAATTATTAAAATTTAGAGTTTACTAATCACTTGAATGTCTTTTAAATATTTAAACAGGTTTACAAATTTCTGAGTTTCACTTAACATTTCTTTAATATTATCTCCCAACTGGTGTTGTTTTCTTTTAGCAGAAAGATGCAGGCATTCTTTAAGGAAATGTCTGACTGTTAAAGGACTGCTGAAATGTCCGCATCCAGGTGGATCGGTAGATGCCATTAGAAAGCCATGTGTAAGACGAGTGTGTCCAAGTCTTAATCTTCTTAGAATAACCTTGTGTTTTATGGGCATAGGTGGTAGCTCTAAGGAAGGTATAACTGGTTGCCATTTGTCATATAAACGCTTTTTAAACAATTTTTTAATATCATTATGCACCTGTATATTTAATATAGGTATATCCAAAGTAGAAGCTTCTTTTGCGGCTACATCTGCAACCTCATTTCCTACAACTCCTACATGTGAAGGTACCCAGACAATAGTGACAATTACTCTATGACCCGTAAGTTTATTATATATGTCAGTTATTAAATTTACCAGAGGATGATCTGAGAACATGTTTTTAGTTACTTGTATTAATGATAAGTAGTCTACAATACGGTCAGTTGGTTTCAACATACGAAAAGCCTCGACGATACCGTATAGTTCTGCAGTGTATACACTGATTTGATATATTTTTGTATACAGAGTTTGATCTGAAATAAATCTCTCAATTCATTTCCACAACCATGTTCCTCTATATATATATATATATATATATATATATATATATATATATATATATATATATATATATCTGCATATTTGAGAGATGTAATTAGCTTTGTGTTTGCAGCACGGTTTTCTGATTTTTTTCGATAACGCTCTGTATTCATCGTTTGTTCCGTATTGAGTTTTATGTCCTTTTCTAAGTTGAATTACACGTTACTTAAACTTAATATAAGAAGAAGTAGCTATTAAAACACTTAATAAGAAATAATAAGAAAAATATGTGTATAAAACCGAACAGGTTATTTATATTTTGGTCTATTTCGATAATCTTAATAATTTCGATGTATTTAATTGGAAAAGTGGAAAGGAACTCATGGATTTCCTCTTTAAATATAAGTAAAAGTTATACACAACCATAAATATATTGTGATTTTTAGAAATATTACCATAATTATTACGTTTTATAGTTACAGCAAATTGAGATAGACTTACCCACTACTAGCATAGCTTTTGTGTCAGCTCCAGTGGTGAGGTGTGTGGCGTCAGTGGTTACTTCGCACATGAAGTTTCCTGACAAATTAAAATCGATATCTCGAAGAACAACTTGCGTTGAATTTGATGCTTCCCTCTGAAAATAAAAATATTAAAAATTAAATATATTTCAACTTAGTTAATAGTAATCAAAAGTAAGCATATTGGCACCAAATGGCAACAAATAGAGTACACATAATCCGAAGATATACTAATCTTACGGGGAGTGCGACAAGGATGCGTCTCAGAACAGCATTAGATGGGGTTCAAGGTGAAATAAAGATTAACGGAACCAGCAAAAACAACATCAGGTACGCTGATGATACTGTTCTAATAGCAATTGTATACATGGAAATCTCCCGGTGACACAACGAATAGAATAATCCGAAATCAAATTGACTTTGTCCTCATTAGACAAAGATTTCGTAATTCTATACTGTCTGCTAAAACTTACCCTGGAGCAGACATCGGTCCAGACCATAACCCCATAGTAGTCACATTACGAACCAAATAGGAACTGGTTAAAAAACCCACACAAAGTAGAATTGATATTAAGAGATTTAGGGAACCACAAACAATGGAACAAACTATAAAAACTCTTACTGAAAATCGACGTAATACCCAAGAACTGAACAAGAGTTGTTATAACATTGGTCAGAAATGGGAAAATATAAAAGTAGCAATGATTAAAACAGCAAATGAAAACTCAAAACCAAAGAAAAGAAAACATAAAGACTGGATGATTGAAGAAATACTACTATTAATGAATGAAAGAAAATCGTTCAAAACAAAATATCCAAATCAGGAGATTGGAATACTTGGGACATATCATGAGAGGTGAAAAATACGAACTACTAAGAAATATAATGCAGGGTAAAATCAAAGGCAGAAGAAGCGTAGGAAGACGTAAAATCTCGTGGCTACGCAATCTCCGTGAATGGTTTGGATGCAGTTCAATTGAACTATTCAGGCGCGTAACCAACAAAATTATAATTGCCAGAATGATTTCCAATCTTCGATAGGAGCGGAACTTGAAGAAGAAGTTATGGTGAAAGTACACAGCCTGTTTAATACCATTTTTGTGTCTGTCAAGTCCTTTTCGCTTTAGACATCATATGAGAAGGCTATGTTTTACTTTGTCGAAAGCTTTCTCATAGTCTATAAATGCGACGAGAAGATCTTTTTGTTGGTCTCGATATTTTTGAGCAAGATTTGTAAAACAATAGAGAGTTTCTACTGTTCCGAAGCCATTACGAAAACCAAACTCTAACTGTGTAACTAAAGTATATCATTAGATGTCACTCAAAACCGTAGTTTTGTATGAATATTAAAACAAAAGCAGCTCCAACTCATAAAGTATATGTCTAAATTAACTTCTTTACATGGAGCACACTGATATACGACTTAATTTTTTATCCCTTGTAATTCATCACACAAATCCGGTTTTTTTAATTAAGCTTTTAACCAAATTCATTTTATCGCACAAAGTACGATTTAATTAAACGTATCTCAACTTCTCAAACAACTCAAACTCAACAAACAAGCATGTAAATACAGTAGCGCAGTAGACGGAAAGAACAGGGATGTGTTGGGTTGTCTAACGTAATTAACTTGCTGTATTAATCGATTTAAATTATTATGATGAGCTGTACTAAAAAAGTAAACCAATAAAGGCATTTTTTGTATGATTTATTACCTACTCAATTCTTTTTTAAATTTTTTTTTTAACCCTAGATTACCAGACATTCGTAAATTTTACGATCCGCATACTATACTACTTTAACCCTACGTTGGTAGCGTATAGTGTACTAACGTTGTTGGTCGCGTGGACTACAATCGTAATCCATTTTGTTTCAAACGTAAGATTTTTTTAAGTAAAAATCTTTTCGGTAAGATAGTTTCGAAACAAATTCAGATTTCTGCTTTAATCTGAACCTTCTAAAATTGCAAGGTATAACAGACGTTGATAAAGATGTTAATAGAGACATGGGGAATCTAAAATTTGCATTCCACGACATGTCTATCAACTAAGCAGAAATCCTTAACGAATTTGTTTCTTGTACTCATACAGAGTAGATCCGAATAAAACGAAAAAGACAGCAAAGATTTGATTTCACGCACAAAGCGTCTATGTATCTGTTGATACGTATTTCGACTTAATAAGTCTCATCAGAACGGTTATTCATAGGCGTTCTCAACGTGAAAAATAAATCTTTTCTGTCTTTTAAGAAGCAACAATAAAATGACTTCGTTATGGACGCAATAGCGACATCTGATAGAAAAATCGGTAAGATAGTTTCGAAACAAATTCAGATTTCTGCTTTAATCTGAACCTTCTAAAATTGCAAGGTATAACAGACGTTGATAAAGATATTAATAGAGACATGGGGAATCTAGCAGAAATCCTTAACGAATTTAGTATTGAACGATAAATTTGATCTATTATCGACAGCTACTCAACAGGATAGACTCCCCACTACGCTAGTTCAACGGTCACTATGAAAACAAGCAGCATGGGCGCCCATATATCAAAATCCGGGGGGGGGGGGGGCAAGTCAACTCAAATTATTATTTTGATCCATACAACTTAATAAAAACTAAAATAGCCGATTGCAAAAAAAATGCAAACATATAAACATGATTTACAAACAGTAAAGAAATACCAGAAAAGTAAAAGTAATCTTAAACAAAAAATTATTAACAACATATTTTATGTAATAACAAATACAATATTTGTATTATACATACAAATTTTATTATACAAAATTTTTTATGTAGAAATAAAAAAATCAATTTTAAGCAAGGATGTTAAAAAATAGTAATAAAAAAAGCAGGTACTCTGAGATACGAAATGCAACACAAGCAATAGTGTAGTTTAAACAATATGTAAGTAACATAATATCTGAATTAAAAAATTTCTTTTACTAGGAAATTAAAACAAATATTCAAAACTGTACTACGTTGAAAGGGTTAGGGTAGGGTGTACACCCTTCTACTACCATGCTTAGCCGAAATTGCATAAATAGTTAAATGTGTGCAATCTTCAAATACTTCGCTGGGTGCCAACTTATTTGTATTTGACATTAAAAATTTGTACTATGTTGTAAACAATTGAAGAAATTTAATTAAAAATTTATTTGTTATAATTTATTATAAAAAAATTAACATTTTTTTTCAGTTAGTATTGTACGTATTATAATTTATTGAAACGAATAATTTCCCAATAGAATCTAAAATGGTAAAATATTAAACCCAACAAAACGTAAAAAGTAAACTTGATATTGAAGGCTAGTGCTCTGTATCTTGTGAAAATAAAAACTGAAGGTTTCTGGAATTTTGTCCAAACTCATCTATTACTTTTTTAATAAAATTATTTCGATTGTTTTCTATTTTATTTCTATGAACGCTCATCATACATAGTCCATCTAATCTTTGTTCACTTATAGTGGACCTAATCCAGGTTTTAACCCTTCAAAGAGTTGAAAATGATCTTTCAATCGTGCATGTAGTGGGAGGAAGGCACAGAGAAATTTCTATAGCTTGGGCTATAGCTGGGTAAAATAGGCAATGGTCTAGTAGCTCTATCATTGAAATATCTTCTACATCTAAATTGGTTTGATTTTTCCAATAACAGAGCCGCAATGATGCCTGTTCTTTTAGATTAGTAATTTTGTATAAATTATTTATGATTTCTATTATTTTGGCGATGTCTTCTTCAGTTAATTTTATTATGTTTCTGGGATGCAAGTTATACAATAACATACCAGGATTATTGTCTTCTGAAAATCTGACACCAAGAGAACTAATTAAAGAATCTAGGTACGGAATAAATAATGACACTCTAAAAAAGTCTTCAGCGGAATTAACCGCATGGTTTGACCGTTGTGTTTGCTTTCTAGGAGCCATTTGTGGTTTTTCAAGGGTAATACTTAGAGATTCGGCATCATTTGTACTCTTTTCAAAAATTGTTTTAAAAGTTGTTTCCGCTTCTTGTCTGTGCTTTGTTATCATATCAAGAAATAACTGTATATGATTTTTAACTGCCAGCATATCTATTGATTTAGTTTGTAAAATGTTTACTATGGGTTCTAAGAAAGAAGAATATTTGGAAATCAAATTTAGGGAAATTATAAAAGTGGAATCAGATGTGGCACATGAAAGCTGCTGTGCTCTTGATCTTGTTGAGCAATTAAATTTGTTATCTGCTATTATTGTTTCTAAAACATTTTTGATTTCAATAAAATTTTCTGAAAATATTCGAATAGATTTGTATTTTGATGACCAGCGAGTTTCGGATAACAAAGGCATGTTTGGTGCTAATCGCCGTCTCAAAGTACTATCACGAAAAAATTTGATGACATCTTTAATAATTCCCACACAATTCTGAATTTCTCTAACAGTATTTAAATCATTAACAACCAGATTTAATTTGTGTGAGGCACAATGAAAAATTAATGCTTTGCGATGTTTTTCTCTAATTATTTTTTGAACACCACCCTCTTGACCAGCCATAGTCGCGCATCAATCAAATCCCAACCCCACCAATTTTTTCACATTTAAATCAATTTTTGAAAGAAATGTTAAAATTTCAAGTGCTATTGATTTAGCATTTAATTCATTTAATGGTACGAAACCCAAAAAATCTTCATGAATTATATTTCCGTTAACTGTTTGTTTTTCAACATATCTCACCCCAATAGATAGTTGTTCGACTCCAGATATATCTGCAGTCTACCATCTATATATATATATATATATATATATATATATATATATATATATATATATATATATATATTATGGTAGGTAGCTACATTCGAGGCATTGTTAAGGAAGTACCTACCGCATTTCTCGGTATTTTGCTAGATTAGTTTCCGGTTGTTTGCTGTTTTGAGGTATTGTTGCAAGTTTCTCGCCACAATATGCGTAAATAATGTATTTTTTTTAAATATACTTACATACATACTGATTTTTTAAATAATATTACTAATGATAAGGGGGGGGCAACTGCCCCCTCTTGCCCCCCCTATGGGCGCCCATGAAAACAAGCGTAGACTACGATTATAATCCACGCGACCAACCGAGGGTTAAGTATTTTCGGCTACTTACGGTCACCGCATTAGTCGTTAGCTAGATAGTGTCGTCTGTAGTGTGAGGAGTACGGCAAGGAGACACAATCTCTCCAAAGTTATTTACGACGCTTTTAGAACATACTTGTTGAAAGGCACATCTGAACGAGCATGGTATCAACGTATATGGAGAGAAGCTCAGTCATTTGAGAATAGCAGATGGCATCGTCAATATAGCCGATCGTACGGATGATGCAATAATAATGTTTGAAAAATTATATCACGCTTTCTTGGAGGTTGGACTTAAGATTAATATGAACATGGCGCAAATAATGACTAATCTGGTGCTAAATCGAAATATTTTATCGGGCAGAGGATGCTTATCAAATAAAAGGACTGACGGCTTGAAGCGTGTTAGCAATATCTGGATAAGCCGCACAAGACAGAGACAGATGAAAAGAGCTGAGGGAAACCTATGTCCAGCAGTGGACACATACAGGTTGATGATGATAAATAGCATAAAATGTAGTTTTTCAAAATACCCTTCTCACTTAAACTTGTTATTTTATTTATTTTTATAAAATGCATGTCAATCAATGAAGAACATTAGTTCGAATTTTCAACCTAAAAAATATAAATTTTATACCCTTCATTAAATTTAGGACTTTTGTCAAAAGTTGAATATGTCAGCGTACAGCACTGTATATCAATCACCTATATAGAACCAAATACCTGTGTGATTAAGACAGGCTTAGTATATTATATACGCTGGAGTAATATAGATAGGATTGGATATTATAATTAGCATCCTGGAATAATTATTTGGGATGCAATAAATAGAAAAGTTGCAATACATAAACGGTTTGCAATTACTTATCTAATACCTAATCATATAGTTATACTTATATATTGTATTTATCTATTTCCCATCTAAAGTTAAATATTCCTAAAAATATGTATAAACGGTTTATTTTTGGTATGGTATCTATACTAAGTGGCTTGTTAAGGTTATAAGGTATTATATTTATTTTGTTTCTTATTCTCCAAATGTGAAAACATAAAAGATTTGTTTACGGATTATCGTCATATTCCTACGAACACTCTTGATCTGAATGGACCAAAAATATTGAAAAGTGAGGTGATAAAAGCTATAGATCAAACGAAAGATGGGAAAGTAACAGGATGCGATGAAATACCAGTTAAATTTTTAAAAGTTTTTAACGAGAACAACCTGAATGTAGTATTAGAACTGTTTAAAAAGATATACGATACTGGTCAAATTCCATCGGACTGGTTGAAATCTACATTTATGCCCCTTCCCAAGAAATCGAATTCTAAGACGTGTAGTGAATATCGCCTTATAAGTTTAATGAGTCACATCCTTAAAGTATTCTTGCGTATTATCCATTCCAGAATACGAGCAAAATTAGAACACAGCATAAGTAAAACACAGTTTGGTTTTAGATGCGGTTTTGGAACTCGAGAGCCGCTCTTTGCAATACAAGTCTTGATTCAAAAATGTCTGGATCAACAGAGAGATGTTAACGCCTGTTTTATCGACTATGAGAAAGCATTCGATACTATCAAACATGACAAACTCATAGAACTATTACATCTTACAGGACTTGACACTAAAGACATCCAGATTATAAAAAATCTATATTGGAATCAAACAGCCCACATAAAGAATGGACATATGGTGAGTGAAAACGTAACCATTTCAAGAGGGGTTAGACAGGGCTGTATTCTTTCGCTACTGCTTTTCAACCTGTACACGGAACAAATATTTCTAGCGGCACTGGAAGTGTACAACGAGGGCATCAAGATTAATGGCGTACCAATAAGTAATTTTCGATATGCAGATGATACTGTTATACTGACCGATAATATCGAAGATTTACAGATGATGTTAAATAGAGTAAATAAAATTGGCAACCAATTTGGACTGAAGATCAATAGAAAGAAAACTAAATTTATGGTGATCAGTAAAAAGAACATTCAACATATCGACCTGAATATTGAAGCCGAACGTATTGAAAGAGTACATCGATTTAAATATCTGGGATATACAGTAAATGATAAGTGGGACCCTGATGTAGAGATTAAAATCCGAATTGAAATAGCAAAATCCAAATTCATCAAATAGAGTAAGCTCTTAAGCAACCGCCACCTAAGCGTTAACCTCCGATGTCGCGCCACGAAATGCTACGTACTTTCTACGCTACTTTACGGAGTTGAAGGGTGGATGTTAACAGCAGCAACTATAAAGAAGTTAGCGGCTCTAGAAATGTGGCTGTATCGACGCATACTGAGAATACCTTGGACAGACAGAGTGACCAACACAGAGGTATTAAGACGAATGGGTAAAGAGATGGAATTGTTAACAACTGTTAAAAGGAGGAAAGCGTCATACCTGGGCCATGTGTTCCGTAATGTTAAGTACAGTCTGCTACAGCTTATCGTGGAAGGTAGAAGAGGTTTGGGTAGAAAGAAGAAATCCTGGCTGAGAAATTTGAGAGAATGGTTTCAAATACCAGAAGCCGCGAACATAATACATGCGGCACAAAACAGAGAAACCTATCGTTTGATGGTCGCCAACCTTCGGTAGAAGACGGCACATAAAAAAGAATTCTCCAAACAATTTATTAGCGCGTAAAGGAAAAGGGCGAAACTCAAGTTTCCAGCGACTTGCTAAAGCTAGAACTTATTAAACTTCATTATTTGTAGCATTTATGTTTCACCAGACAAAACTCTAAGTAAACCCAAATTACTTAATCTTCTCCAATAAATTCCCTCACCTTGAATAATCATAGAAGATTTTAATGTCCATAACATTCCATGGGAATCAAATAAAATAACATTGAGGGAAAATATGTTAGAAAACGTTTTTAATACTAAGAACCTAGGACTACTCAACGACGGCTCTTCAATAAGATTCATTATGGCTACGGAATATCTTTCGCCATCGATCTCTCCATATGAGAACTCTCATTGCTCACTCAAGTCGATTAGACACAACTAAAAGCTTTATATAGTAGTGATCACTTCCCAATGTCAACAAAATATCATCATCATCATCCAGCCTCAAGAGTCCACTGCTGAACATAGGCCTCTTCCTCATGTTTCCAACCCCGTCTATCTTGCGCCGCTCTCATCCAGTTTTTATTGAGTCTTCTTAAATCGTCAGTCCATCTTGTAGGTGGTCGACCGACGCTTCTCTTGTCGTCCCTTGGCCTCCATTCCAATAACCTCTTTGTCCATCGCCCATCTGTCATTCTGGCTATGTGTCCTGCCCATCTCCATTTTAGTCTGGCTATCTTCTCGATGATGTCAGTCACTCCGGTTCTTCTCCTGATGTCTTCGTTGGTTATTCTGTCTCGCAGAGTTATTCCTAACATGGACCGCTCCATTCTTCTCTGCGTGACTCTCAGTTTGGTAGCTGCTGCTTTTGTTAAGGTAAGTGTTTCTGCTCCGTCCCTCAAGACTGGGAGGACGCACTGATCAAATACCTTTCTCTTTAGGCATGTGGGCAGCTCACTTTTAAAAGTTTCTCTCAGTTTTCCAAATGCTGCCCACCCAAGGCCGATTCTTCTCTTCAGTTCATGAGTCTGGTTATCCCTGCCAATCATAATTTCATGTCCCAGGTATTTATATCTATCTACGAGTTCTATTTCTTTCCCACCAATACTGATGTTCTGGTTGGGTACCAAATTGGTCACGATTTTTGTTTTCGAGATATTTATATTTAAACCTACACTTTCTGTAGCCATAACGAGTTCGTGTACCATCTCTCTTGCCATACCTAGATCTTCAGCTATTATAAGTATATCATCGGCGAAACGTAAGTTGTTTAGATATTCTCCATCTATTTTTATTCCCTTTGTCATCCAATCCAAATTCTTAAAAGCATGTTCTAGCACCGTATTAAAAATTTTAGGTGGCATTGGGTCTCCTTGTCTAACCCCCCGTTCTATTTTTATGCAATTACTGTTAGTATGTAATCTGACAGTGGTTGTTGCCTGCAGGTATATTTTGTATAATAATTTAGTATATCTATAATCAAGCCTGCATTCTTTAAGCGCCTGTAATATTTTGCTTAGATCAACTGTGTCAAAGGCTTTGTAAAAATCGATAAATATTAGAACTAGAGGTTTATTGTATTCCACTGCTTTCTCTATTAAGGTTTTTATACTTTGTAGATGGTCATTTGTTTCGTAACTTTTTCGGAATCCTGCCTGTTCCCTTGGTTGATAAGTCTTTAATTTTCTTTCCATTCTCTTAACTAGTATTCGCGTAAACAACTTATATATATGGCTGAGGAGGCTAATCGGTCTGTAATTCTCTAAATTTGCTTTGTCTCCTGCTTTGTGTAATATAATCATAGTAGCGTTGTTCCAGTCTGTTGGAATATTGGCGCTGTGAAGGCAGATATTGAAAAGTTGTTTAATTTTTTCAAGTAATACATCCCTTCCAATTTTTAGTGCTTCTGAATATTCAGTCAACAAAATATACCGTTAATTTAAATTCAAATAGAATACCAACTTAAAAATTAGAACCCTTAAGCTAGCCGGGACATACGATCGGAATCCAGTTTAACCTACGCCATATTTTTTCACCCATTTTCCACTCATTTATTACCAATCTCATAATTTTTTACGTCCAAACCTACCCCTTGTAGGAGCGATTCCGCTAGCTTAACATTCAAGCTAGTAAAATTAAAAAAAAATACACTTCTCCAAGAAATTAATGCACTACTTCAATAAATCAATTTTATTTGTAAACAAGCTAAGAATAAAAAATAAACTTCTCCAGATTTATTCTACATTTTATTAGTAATTATAACAATTTGTCTAATCATCAGAAAATGTTGAAGTATAGGAGAAAAAAAAATAAAACGGAAAATTCTAAAAAAATAATGATAAGAAAAGTAAACTGAAATATGAAAAGAGTCTGAATAACGAGTGTTTCCACCTCTATTACGTATAACAGCCTCACATCGTTGACCCATACTTAAAATTAATTGCCGTATTTCATTTTGGTCTTGTTCTCTCCAAATCTGGATCAGCCTCTCTCCCACTTCCTATAAGTTGTTTGGTTGGATCGGTATGCAGCGGTGCAGCGTGAGGTCTGGCATTATCTTGCATTAGTAAGAAATTTTCACCGATATAAGAAGCGAATGGTACTACATGTTGCTCCAGGATGTCCAATATGTACCATTCAGCTATAACAGTTCCATTTTGTATGACTATTAGGTCCGTACGTGCGATCAAAGAAATACTACCCCATACCATGACGGATCCTCCACCAAAAATGTGGTGTGTGAGAAGTTACACTGAGCATATCGTTCGTTGTGTCGTCGCAACACACGAACACTTCTGTGGTTATTGCACAAACAAAAACTGAATTCATCAGTAAATAGCACTCGTTCCCAGACAGCCTCTAACCAATTAACGTATTAATTGCAAAATGTAGTCTCCCCCTTCGATGCTCTGCAGTTAATAGAGGACCTCGTGCGGCAATCCTAGGTGGTAAGTTGTATTCCCTAAGTCGCTGGCGAACAGTTTCAGTACTATTTTGTATAGCATGCACATCTAGAAGCTGAATTTGTAGACTTCGATGTGTTTTCGACGTTTTCGAAGAGCAGAAATTCTTAAAAATCGATCTTGAATAGGGGTAGTTACCCGGTTTCGTCCTTGCCCTGGTCTGCGAGTATGATCCCCTGTTTCGAGGAATCTTTCTAACACCCGTGAGACGGATGTGTGGGACACATTAAACCGATGACTAATTCTTCTGTAACTCTAACCTTCTTTCGACAGTATCACTGCTTGGGCACATTCATCTTGGGTTAAATTACGTGATTGACGCTCCATAATAAACACAACAATTTAACAATAATCAACAATTAAAAAGTAGCCGAATGAAATTCGTGAACACTTGGAAATTAGTACATTTATAGAATAAGTACATTTTTTGCTTCTTTTTGTTTTGTTGCAAAAAAAACTATAGCAATAAACCACAGTCAATAAATATAGAGTGTACGAATAGCATATTACAAGGGGCTTGCAAAACATTACAATGGAAATCTTTATTAACGCTAATAAAATATTTTAATATTTTAAAGTGGTGCGTTAATTTCTTGGAGAAGTGTATTTATGTTAGATATACCATAGTGCTCTGCTAAGTTTTTATAAATTTATTATCACACCAGTAATTATTCACCCTCAACTACCCCTTATGAGAAGTCAATAATTCTGTTGGGTTAATATTTATGGTGAAAAAATCTTCTTTTACAATTTCACTGTCCTCTACCTTTAACTAAAATAAAAAGTGTTCTATTAAGTCTTAACTAAGCTTTGAATGCCCTGATAATTTTCCACACCTAAACCAATTTTATTTAACTTATAAAACTTGTAGCAGATAGGTCCTTCTTCTAGCTACTGTCTCAATTACGGCAAAAATACGAGCCCAAAGAGCTAGATGACTTGGTCATATCATACGAATACCAGAGAATCGAAATGTTAAAAAAATACTGCTACTACTACTAAGGATTTCCACAGTTTTCACTGTCTTCCTTCCCTCAACCGTTTTCTCCAATTTTTCCTGTCATTCCAGTCTCCATCTCGCAGGGTTCTTTTCTCCATAGCCTCGTCGATTTCATCTCTGAATGACCTTCGGGGTCTTCCTCTCTTTCTTCTTCCAATCGGGCTCCATTCTGTGATTTTGTTTATCCAGCGTCCTCTGTCCGCTCTTCTGACGTGGCCGTACCAGGATAGTCTCTTCTCCTCTATATAGTCGATTATGTCTGATTGCACTCCCATTCTCCGCTTAATCTCTGCGTTTTCAATTCTGTCTCTTTTTGTAAGTCTACAGCTTCTCCTCAGGAACTCCATTTCTACTGCTCTTATTCTACCTCTATTTTTCTTGTTTATTGTCCAGTTTTCGGACCCATATGTCAGGATACTTCTTGTCAGGGTATTATATATTCTCTTTTTTGTCTTTATCGTAATGTTCTTATCCCACAACACTGAGTTTAGTTGTCTTATACAGTTTCTTGTTTGTCTTAGTCTGTTGTTTATATCTTCTTCTGTTGTTCCCTGGTTCGATATTATGGTTCCTAAATACTTGAATTTATCTGTTCCATTTATTTGTCTTCCCTCGTCTATCTCTAGGTTTCTCATATCCTTGTTTTCTGTTGTTAGGTATTCGGTTTTCTCTAAGTTTATTTCCATTTCATTGTTTTTATATTCTTCTTCTAGTTTTCTGAGCATAAAGCTGAGATCTTCTTCATCTTGTGCGATGACTACTTGATCGTCTTATCGTCGTAAAAAGAATATTTTAAACAGAGTAGGGGACGTAGCACAGCCTTGTAGAAGTCCTTTTGTCGTCTTAAATGGATTATAGGCTTTATTTCCACATTAAATAGCTACTTTGTTTTCTTTCTATAGTGCTTTAACTGCTTTTATTAGTGTTTGTCGTATTCCGAGATCATTCATTGCTTCCCATAATTTGACTGAAAGAGTACTTCCCAAAAGAGTACTGAAGAAGGAAAAAAGTCTAGTAGATTTTTTATGTTACGGCCAAAAAGCCTTGAAAAGACATATTTGTTTGAAAAAAATCTGCAGCTAAATGGTATTAAGAAAGTTTTAATTAATTTAATTAAATCGTTTTTCACTAGACACACTAAAGAATTAATTAAAACCTACTTATCAACCCCTCCTGGTATTTTAGTAAAAAACATTTCGTAGCCCATGAATTTTTTAAAACATCCTAAAACTTTTTATCCAAAATAAAATTGTGTTATTCCAGACTTTACTTTCAACTTTTTATTTATTTTCACGGCCTCAGTTCTGTTTTCCTTAATAATTCGCCCAGACGAAAAACGTTAAAACGACATCGCTCCTGGGACTCCACCACTGCGAAAGACCTGAATATTTGAATTGAGACGACCCTCGTACCCGGAGTTGACAAAGACAAACAAAAGTGAACTCATGGAGAAACTTATATCCACGTTTATTCCTTTGAAAGGAAAAACTTTCGTGTTGTTGGGTTGTTCACTGGGCGTATAACGGGCCAACTCGACGTCCTCTGTACCACTTTAATGACTACGGGACGTCATTCTATTGTCAGATGTTCAGTTGTCTCGTTTCTTAAGACATTTCGGACGTTACTTCCTTCCGTTAAAGTGTATACCTTTCTGAATAGACTAGAAACCCATTTTCTCTTACTAATGTAGCTTGCTACATTAGTAACTTACTATTTATTTTCACAATAAAATTGTTCCAACAAAATAATTTGATTATTAATTATTAGCAATAAAAATACTGTTACAAATCATTCTTATATTATAAGAATGATTTGTAACAGTATTTTTATTGCTAATAATTAATAATCAAATTATTTTAAATTACTTAGATACAGATAACCCTAGTTTGTGAGATTGCATACCTATTGTTAATATATATGACCACTGTATTTCTTAAAATATTGTTATTTTGTATTTATATTAAAATAAATAAATGTCATAACTGAATTTCAATCTAACTCAATTTTTTATTTAGCTTTACGTGTCTCAACAGCCTAGGTCACTGACATAGGTACAATTACATTACATTACATTACAAGAATATACAGTAACATTACAATCAATAAAGAAATACATTAAATATTGGCACAATTATTGAACAAATCCCCTTCGTTGGCTCAGTGAAGATGTTCGTTCAGTTGTAATGGAAACACCAAATAATAGTAGCAGAGTTTATTGTAGAGACGTACACTATGGGTGTAGACCCGGGATTACTTTGAGTAGAGACTGATGAAGTTGATCGTTGAAGACTATCAAGTTCGTTGAGTGAATATTGATTGAATAATTATCACATTCTAAACTACGTTTCTTCTTCTAAATTTCCTGGTAAAGCTTGGTTTCATAGAGGAAATTAGTAAGGTTTTGGAATTGATCTGGCAAACTGAGAATATTTTGTAGGTTTCGACTCAAAAGATTCTTTTTTCTTTCGTTGTTAAATTGGGGACAGTCTACGAGAATATGTTACCACACAGACAGAATAACAAATAGAATATTACCACAGTGTGTACATGTAGGTGGATCTTGGGAAGTCATTAAATATTTATAAGTTAGTCTTGTATGGCCGATTCTAAGTCGGTCAATTTAGATTTTGTTTTTTTCGTGTCATGGAAGGAAACTCAAGCTTTTGGTAGATGTTACAAAGCTTGGAAGGGATTTTATTCCAGTGATCTTGCCAAGACATTTGGATGTTTTCAGTCTCCATATTAGAAGACGAGGGTTGTTTTGCAAAGAGGTCGGCTAGTTTCTTTACCTGGGATTCCTACATGAGAAGGAATCCAGATTATGGTTATGGATACCACCTTGTCAAACGCCTCAAAAAATATGGGCCTGCAAGTAAATGAAAATAAAACTAAGATAATGGCATCAACACCCAACCATAGAGCCAGTAACATCGGCCACCAATTCTCGGTTGATAATTCTACCTTTAAAGTGGTGGACAAATTCACATCCTTAGGCTCCCTGATCACCAAGGAGAACGTCATGACGAAAGAAATCAAGCGAAGAATAATCCTAGCAAACAAATGCTATTTTGGACTGAGTAGACATATGAGAAGCAGAAACTTAAGCCAAAAAATAAAAATAACCATATACAAAACCCTTATACAACCAGTGTTGATATATGGGTCGGAGACATGAACCATTTCCAAGGCTGATGAAAATCTCCTGCTTATATTTGAACGAAGGATCCTGAGAAGAATATTTGGTGGCATCTGTGAAAATGGTGTTTGGAGAAGAAGGTACAACTACGAGATCACAGATATAAACATATATTTGGTGGTAAAGACGTAGTATCCTTTATAAAAATAGGAAGACTAAGATGGGCAGGACATCTAGCAAGATCACAGCAGAACAACCCTCCTAGAAGAATCCTTATGTCACAACCTGTGGGAAGTAGAAAAAGGGGTAGACCAAAACTCAGATGGAGGGATGGTGTAGATGAGAATGGTAGACAAATAGGCGCAGCAAACTGGCAACAGTTGGCAATGGATAAAACTGACAGGCGTAATAGACTTGGGAAGGTCGAGGCTTTTTTATAGGGCTGTAGCACCAATGATGATGATGATACTCCCATTGAGATTAAACTGTCAAAAGAGTTTTTAATAGTTTTAACCAAAGGATGTACCGTGTACATACTTTTGAGTGAATAGATAGACGCTAAAAGTCTGTACATATTGCTACTTTTTTATATTCTGGAGATAGTAAGTTTGTAGCTTGGAGATTAGAGAATAATTCAGCAGTACGTATGCAGCAGAAGAGCGATAGATTACAAGATATGATTAAATTTGTATTCAGAGTTACAGCACATCCAACAGCTATAGGATTCTTAGAAGCATCTGTGTATAAAATTTGGACAAATCTGTTGTTAGCAATTAATTCTTTAAAGGTTTGTCTTAAAGTTGTAGATTTGTCTGGTGCTTATCATAATTAGTTAATGAGAGATTAAAATCTGCTATCAATTTATTCCAGGGAGGTTTAGGTGATATTAATATTGGAGTTGTGGCTGAAAGATCGATATTATTCAGATGTGGTGAGAGATAATGTGGCACAGATTAAAGTTTAATAGGAGAAGAATAGTTTAAAAGTTCATAACTTAATAATTTATAAGCTTGGTTTTCAGTATTAGCTGAGATTCGAGACGTATATTTTAAACGGAGTTGCCGGCGACGTAGCCAGAGGGGAAGTTCGTTAGCT
The DNA here is from genome assembly GCF_040954645.1 of Diabrotica undecimpunctata. Taxonomy (NCBI): domain Eukaryota; kingdom Metazoa; phylum Arthropoda; class Insecta; order Coleoptera; family Chrysomelidae; genus Diabrotica; species Diabrotica undecimpunctata. The sequence goes on from NC_092810.1 coordinate 15,188,403, forward strand.
TCCCTGTATAAACTCTCTGCGAGGCTCGATCTGAAGGCTCCAAAGCATATTCGGAGTGCAGTGTTGTGTACAGAATTAAAAAGTTTTAAATCTGATGGGCTAGCTGACATATAAATGAAACTGCGGTAGTCTATTTTAGAACGAATAAGACATCTATAAATCTAAAGCAAGGAGTCTTCGTTTACACCCCAATAATGATCAGACAGAGTTTTTAATAAGTTAAGATTTGTCTTGCGCTTAGTTTTGAGATCTTTTAAATGGCATTTCCAAGTAAGTCCCAAAATCCGCATACTCTTTAATACAGGTAGACAAGTACCATTTATGGTAATTTTAGGATTTATAGTACTGGCTGTCCTGCGAAAAAACTTACTAGAAGATAAATCTGTTACTGAAGTCCATTCAAGCAATTAGTCAGTAGCATTCTGAAGTAGTTTGCAAGTGGCAACAGTGTCTTTGCCTCGGAAGCTCAATTTTATTACATATATAGTTTAAAACAATAATAAAGAAAATCCACAAGGAAAATAAATTCCTGCAGCTGGCTGTATACCATGCATCACAAAAAAAGGTTTAAATCTTTGTAAGTAGGTATATTTAAAAAACCCTTAGGCTACATCAAAATTACAAACGTTTTAGGAATAAAAATTCCATCATCAGGTTAAAAGCAGGTTAACATGCCTGAGCCACCAAAATATTAGGATAAAACCCTTTACAGAAATTAAAGTTACCAAAAAATGTACATATTGTTGTTAAAAATTATTGATGTTTAATATTTTATTAGATTTAACTTCAGGCAACATATAACCATGCCGCACGTGAGTACCAGCGTCCGGAGGGTAGACCTCTCCAAACGGATTTCAGCTGGTAACTTAAAACAGCAAACAAACAAACAGTTTCTTCAGAAGATAAAATTTTTATGGTGTTTACTTGCAAAAGTGTGCACAACTCCAAAGCTCCCTCCACTACGGATCGCTATACACTAACTTAGACATTCTTCATATGGTGGCAATGGTGGGTACTATCACTACTATCGTTTCCCAAAACCTTTCCCGCGCGAGCATGCACAATTTAAAATATATTGAAAATGCGTCATATTCGCGACCGCGTCATATCCCTCACATTTACCTTATAGGACTAAACAGTTATGTTAAATGTACTAATGCCTTTTATATGCCTTAATAAAAACCAGAATATACAAAAATATTTTTTATTTCTCGTTTGCAATAATTCATGCAGTAGATATTTAAATAGTTTTAATACTAGCAGGAGAACATTTTAGATTATTATTCTTATATAAATTGATGTTTAAATGCAAAATTTATGAACAAGACGATTATTAACGTCTTAATTATTTTTATATTATCATCATTTATAATCAAATAAAATTTCCAATGTTGTTTCAGTACTTACATCAACATTAATTCCTTTAAATTTAAATATCTTTTTACTGTTGGGTTGTTCACTTGGAGTAAACCTATAGAATTCGTGACGCCCTCTATACCACTTCACCGAATACAACGACTCATCCTGAAGGTCAAACGAACACCTCAATGTCGAGCTTGTCCCTTTTTGCACTACTCTGGGTTCGATTGTCAACAGAACGTTTTTTACGGAAAACACATCTGAAACAGAAAATTGGTATTAGATACGAAATAATTTTATCTATCATTTGGTCTGTTTATACAATTTTTTCACACAAAAACTGTGTTATAGGGTTAATATTAAATGATTTATTTAAATAATGTAATACTATTTAACAATTACTAAATCTAAAGTGACAAAGATAAATAATGGCTAATAAATAACAAAGCGAAAATTAAAGTCAAGAATGAAAAACAATCGGAAGAGATATTATTTCAGAAATCCGACAGGTAGATAGCTAATTCCACTACTCTATAATTTAGTATTGACCAAACTCATAGAACTACGTGTAATTAAAAGGGCAGAAGTATAAAAGGTGGGCAAAAACGAATACAAAATCCTATGTTATGCAAATAACGCAACCCTGATTTCAGATAGTAAGGATTACCAGCGACGAATACTATTATACAAACATTCAAAATAGCTGCTAACGGATATAGGTAATATCTTCTTCTTCTTCTAATGGCGTTACAACCCTTTATGAGTCTTGGCTTGCTTAACAATGTTCTTCCATTCTGCCCTGTCGGATACTTTCCTTCGCCACTGCCTGATGTTCATGGTTTTAAGATCCCTCTTCTACGTCGTCTATCCATCTTTTACGGGGCCTTCCTCTTGTCCTGTTTCCTTGGGGCTTCCATCTCTGGACTACTTTTACCGCTCGATTATCTGGCATTCTTTTTAGGTGACCAAGCCAGTTTAGTCTTTGTTACTTTACAAATCTAACAATATCTGCGCTCTGTATTAGTTTATCCAGCTCGTGGTTAATTTTAATTCCCCACGAACCATCGCTGCATTGGGTTAGTCCAAATATCTTTCTTAGTATTTTGCGCTCAAATATTCTCAGTTAGTATTCTCAACACTATATCTTATCACCAAACCAAGCGTTTACGTCTTCCCTCTTTTACTCTCCGAATGCGCGCTCTCTCTGTTCTCTGCGACGACGGCTAAGATTCTGAAACCTTTTCCTATATTTGCCACATAGGTTGTTTAAAGTACATAAAGCTACACTGAAAAGACTTCTCGAAGAGAAAAACAAACGGGCAAATACTGCAATTAAAAAAATAAGCAGGTTTACTGTATTTATTGAAGAAGTTGAAGCAGAATTGGCTGAGCATATTTCGATTTTCGAATAGCGAATGTTCGGGATGGGTATACGAGACGTCCTCAAACTGGCATTTGAATTGGCAACAAGAAACAATTTGAAACACAATTTTAACACAGATAAACGTATGGCAGACAAGAAGTGGTATTTTGGCTTCATTTCAAGATATAAAGAAATATCGTTACGGCAGCCGGAGAAAACATCAATGGCAAGGGCTGCAGGATTTAGCAAAGAATGAGTTGATCAGTGAGAAGTGGACCAAAAATATAACCACCAAACTACGAAATTAACCGAAGACACACTAACATGCATAAAAGAGAAAAAAGAACTCCATATAAAATACCTGAACACAAAAATCTATGAGGACTTGCAACTATACAGGAAAAAAAATAAAGAAGTGAAAAGAAAAGTGGCAAATGAAAAAAATGAAAGATGGGAAAAAACATGCGAGATAGAACAGCACATGGGAGGAACGAGAAATTCAGAGCCATGGCGCATCTTAAAGTCGCTCCAAAGAAATAAGACAGAGAAAATCAAGATCGATCAAATCAAAGAAAACGAATGGCAAGAATACTATAAAAAATTGCTAACCGAAGACCGCCCCGAATTCAAAGAATCAGAAATAGACGGAATAGAAATCTACAAACATGACGAAATCGAATTAATCCTAGCTGAGGTAAAAAGAACGATCAAAACTCTAAAGAACAAAAAAGCAGAAGGTCCCGGCGGAATACCGAATGAATTGATAAAAAACGGATCGGAAAAGTTATTCCGTATGATACATAAAATGTTTGAGAGAGCACTGAATGGAGAAGACTCACCGGCAGAATGGACCCAAGCATATATGACATCAACATACAAGAAAGGAAATAGAAAAAACTGCGAAAACTATCAAGGAATCAGCATTATATCGTCTCTAGGCAGACTGTATGGAAAGACCATAAAGGAAAAATTAGAAATATACAAGATAAAATCGGAGAAGACCAGGCAGGTTTCACAGCGGGGAAAGCATGCTTAGATAACATTTACACGGTCGAACAACTAATAGAAAAAAGAATGGCCAAAAATAGATCCGTCCATCTGGCTTTTGTTGATCTAAAGAAGGCATATGACTCAATACCTAGAACCAAGCTATGGGAAGCAATTGAAGCCATCGAAGTTCCACGAAGATTAATAAACGCGGTAAAAGCACTCTACAAGAATAACAAAGTAACTATCAAAACGGGCAATAGAATATGCAGTCCATTTAAGACGACAAAGGGACTACTAGAGGGTTGCTCCACATCCCCCACCCTGTTCAAAATATTCCTGGAAAAAACTCTGAAACCATGGAAAAGAAAGTGCGAACGAATGGGTATACCAGTAAGGAACGAATATCTATATACGCTAAGTTTTGCCGACGACCAAATAGTGATCGCACAAGACGAGGATGACCTCAGTTTTATGATAAAAAAACTGGAGCAGGAATATACAAAGAATGGGATGGAAATAAACCTAAAGAAAACTGAATACCTAACAACGGAGAATACAGAAATAAAACAGCTGGAAATAGATGAAGGTAAACAAATCAAAGGAACAGACAAGTATAAGTATTTAGGCTTCATAATATCAAACAAAGGAACAACGGAGGAAGATATAAAAAATAGACTAGGACAAACAAGAGACTGCATACGAAAATTGAACCCGGTACTATGGGATAAAAACATCAGCATGAAAACAAAGAAAAAAATATATAATACCATGACAAGAAGTATCCTCACTTATGGGTGTGAAAATTGGACAATAAATAAGAAAACCAAAAACAACATAAGAGCAACAGAAATGGAATTCCTAAGGAGAAGCTGCAGAGTTACAAGAAGAGATAGAATAAATAACATGGAGATTAAGAGGAGAATGGGAATGAACTCCGACATAATAGACTACATCGAACAAAAGAGGTTAACCTGCTACGGACATGTCAGAAGAGCAGACCAAAATCGGTGGATAAATAGAATAACAGAGTGGAGCCCGATAGGAAGAAGAAAGAGAGGCAAACCCCGAAGATCTTTCAGAGATGAAGTGGACGAAGCAATGAGTAGAAGAAACCTACAGGAAGGGGACTGGCTAAACAGGAAAAATTGGAGAAAACGGTTGAGTGAAGGAATACAGTGAAAACTGTGGAAATCCTTGTATATATATATATATATGAGTTGATGAATTCTATGAGCCTTTACAAAGCAATTTTAATGTTGAAGTTTTCTGTTTTTGTAAGAAGCCCAGTCTGAAGTTTGTATCTAGTACCGCCCATTTTAATCCTCAATGTTGTAAGCAGCCGTTTCGAGATTACTTTTTCATAGTTTGGAGATGCAGTTTTTTTGCGTGACAGAGAGTATAGCATGAGTCTAAGTCCTACCCCCAGGAATCTAGAGTGAGTGTGTAATCTAGTGAAACTCAGGTATATTTTTTTTGTTTGAACTCTCAAAGTAAAAATAGATATTTTGATAATAATTGCTTTTATTAAGATTAAAGAATTTGTAATAATTAAAAATACTTAGAGCGTGGTTAGTTGTCATTTTAATTTGTTCTGTTTTAAGAAATTATATTGACATATGACAGCTAGCTTTATTATTTGCGTGTTCCAATGTATCGCTAAAAACTCAGATATTTTATTTTTCCAATTGTAAAACTTACGATTGAGATTCATAATATTACATGAAAATACAGATTTTTTACATTTAGGTTAAGTTTATCAGTTACAAAACGTTGAATATTAGTTTATGTTCTGTTAATACAGTCTGTTCCAAACCCTTCTTTCAGTGCGTCACTAATTTTGACGTCATATAGGATTTTAAGAATGTCGAGAATTATTGCATGACATTTTAGTTAACTCTGACAGTTGCAGGATTGATATCGGTTAAATGTGAAAAGGTTATTTTTTTTTTAAATATAGAATAAAAACTTTAACAATTCAAAATTGTTTTTTAATTTACATATTAAAAGTCCCGTTCTGTATATAAATTTTTATTGCGCATTATATTGGAACGGCAGTTTGTCATAATTCCTATTCTATACATTCCAAGGAAAGTGTTTAATTAGCTAAGATTTACCGTCTCCAATAATTCAAGTTTCATCTTGGTTGTTGAAACACGTATATGTCTTCCTTTTAACCATTCTACTAAAGAGTGTTTAGTCCAACTTGAATTAGGTATTTTTGGTATGAAGGGTAACATGTTGGCCTAAAATGAACAAGAAAAAATTTAAAGACGCTAGTGATATTTCAGTAAGTTATTGAATTTGCAACTAAAGAACAGCTCGTAGTGACAAACACCTTCTATGATCTTCCTCCAAGACGACTATATACGTGGAAATCTCCCCAGGATACCCCAGATCACACAGTACGAAATCAAATAGACTATGTTCTTATTAACAAACGATTTAGAAACTCTATAACATCTGTTAAAGCGTACCCGGGATCCGACATAAATTCGGACCACAATCCACTTATCGCCAAAATGAAACTTAGTTTAAAGAAAGTTCAAAGACCAAAAATTATGAAGTACGATATTAACCAACTGAAAAATAAAACAGTAAAGGAAAAGGTACAAAAACGCCTAAAAGAAAAAACGTGGGCTCGTACAGAAAAACCATGGACCCGTACAGAAACAGATAACACAGATGTAGAACTAGAAAATTTGCACAAAGTAAGTCAAGAAATAACGGAGAAATACTTAAAACCTGAAAGAACAAATAAAAAGGAATGGATGACGGAGGAGATTCTATGTATGATGGAAGACAGAAGAAACGCTAAAGATAATAAAAATTACTACAACAACATAAATAACGAAATAAAAAGGGCTACTAAAATAGCAAAAGAAAATTGGTTTAGCTCGAAGTGTACAGAGATAGAGTCATTACAACAAAAACATGATTCATTTAACCTCCATAAAAAGATTAAAGAAGCGGCAGGCTTATATAAACACAAGAACACTGGATTCCTGACATATAATCAGGGAAACATAGTACTGGCAATAAAACATAAAAGAGATATTTGGATTAAATACGTAGAAAAAACTTTTGAAGATATACGAAGTAACACTGGTATTTCAACAAACACCAATTGCGAATCTGGACCACCATTTACAGTCGAAGAAGTAAAATATGCCATCAAAAGCACCAAGTATGGTAAAGCAGTAGGCCCTGATAATTTTCACTCAGAATTCTTAAAACTTATGGACTAGGATGGCATAAAATGGTTGACAAATATATTTAACAGTATATATGATACGGGCGTGGTTCCCCAAGAGTGGTTAGTGTCAACTTTTATAAATCTTCCAAAAAAACCCAATGCGAGAAAGTGCGAAGACTATAGAATTATAAGCCTTATGAGCCATTTACTTAAAACATTTCTAAAGGTCATTCACAAAAGAATATATACAAAATGTGAGGAACAACTAACAAGAACACAATTCGGATTTCGTGATGCTCTGGGAACACGGAAGGCCCTTTTTGGTGTACAGGTGCTATTTCAGAGATGCAGGGATGTGAATTGTGACATATACGTATGCTTTATAGATTACCAGAAGGCATTTGACAGAATAAAACATGACAAATTAATGACTGTAATGCAAGAAATTGGAATTGACAACAAAGATCTTAGAATTATCAGAAACATTTACTACAATCAAACGGCCAAAATCAAAATAGAAGACCAGTTAACTGATAAAATTGCAATAGAACGTGGAGTACGACAGGGCTGTATTTTGTCTCCATTGTTGTTCAACATTTATTCTGAATGGGTATTTAAGGAAGCTTTAGACGGTTGTGCGAAAGGAATACTAATAAACGGTGAATGGTTGAATAACATCAGATATGCAGATGACACTATAGTTTTTGCCGATAATCTGAATGACTTACAGATATTAACAAATCGCATAACAGAAGTCAGCAACAGATACGAACTAGCTCTTAACATAAAGAAAACCAAATTTATGACAATTAGTAAAAAACCAATACTAAACGCTCATCTTACAATCAACCAACAGAATATCGAAAGAGTCGAGCAATATACATATCTAGGCACCAATTTAAATAGCCAATGGGACCACTCAACAGAAATTAAACAGCGAATAATAAAATCAAAAGCAGCATTCGTTAGAATGAGAACCATTTTCAACAGTCGAGACATATCATTAAAAACAAAATGCCGTCTATTGAACTGCTACATATTCACAGTTCTGCTCTACGGAATGGAAGCATGGACACTGACTGTTGCATCTATGAATCGGCTCGAAGCTTTCGAAATGTGGTGTTATAGGCGCATCTTACGTATATCCTGGGTTGACAGAGTTACTAATGTGGAGGTCCTGCGTAGAATGGGGAAAGAATGTGAAATTCTCATGACCGTCAAAACTAAAAAGTTGGAATATCTAGGACATGTAATGAGAAATCAAGAACGTTACGGCCTTCTCCAGCTGATTCTCCAAGGGAAAGTAAATGGTAAGAGAGGACCGGGAAGAAGACGCATTTCCTGGCTTCAAAATTTACGAAAGTGGTATAACACGACTACCACTGAACTGTTCCGCGCTGCAATAAATAAAGTAAAGATAGCCGTGATGATCGCCAACATCCGGAAGGGATAGGCATTTTAAGAAGAAGAAGATGACAAACTATATTTTGATACAAACATTTACTAAACATTTTGTATACACGAGTTCTAATAACATAGTTCATAGTTATTGGTTAATGAACGGCAGAAACTGGTAATAAAGTTGTCCCAGTCTCTATTTCTAATTGAAAATAATTTAATAATTTTAATATTAGTCTTTGTTCCTTTTCGGTATATCTCGGCATATTTAAAATATTTTTATGACAATAAATACAAAATTAAATTTTCATTGTAAAATGTCTGAACATACTAACCTGGAATGACAATAAATTATCATCATTTTTCAGTTGACATTGTGAAAGTACTGTCACGGTCGAGACCATCTGCGTCAAATTATATTTATACGCATCATTGATTGTATATCTACTTAGCGTAAACTCTATCCAATTATACATCCGTAAGTAGAATTCGCTTTAATATGCAAATACCCGTGGACGATACATAATTTTCTAAGTTCTATGTATAATAATCACAGATTTACGTTTGTTTCTGTCACTTCTAGCTTAATGCGTTAGAGAGAATTCGATCAACTATGACGCACTGAACGAAGGGTTTGGGACGGACTATATATATATATATATATATATATATATATATATATATATATATATATATATATATATATATATATATATATATATATATATATATATTTTTTAAGACGTTCCTCATGTTTAAATATAGGTTTTAACATCAGTCCAGTTTAGGGCGCTAATGGTTTTATTAAAAATGCCGGTAACCCAAATTGGACTTTGGTTTATATTTTTTTCATTTGAAAAATAAAATATTATAAACTACCATTTATGTATTATTTGTGAATTTTTTGGAATATAAACAGTATTTATTAAATATTTATAATAAAATTTTGAATACAACAGATATTTGAAAAGTGGTCCAAATTAGGAAACCTTACCCTATATCCGAAATGAGATATTCACGAAAACCACTGACCTAAATTTATAAACACATATTTTATCCAACCATCAATCAAATAATTATTTAGATATATCTTTAATTTTCATAAATGTATATATTACTTTTTCTCTCAACACACCAAACTATCTTAAACCTTCCTGCCAAATTATTTGACGAAGGTTCTCGACTCACATTCATAGTTGAAATATTTTGAAATAAACATCCCCTTTGAATAACCCTAAACTACTCAATGCTCAAAGTATTTGAGATATGAATATGTAAATCTTGTTTTTGTTCCACCGAGATGATTTACCTAAAGGGTATACTGATCGTATTTAACATTGGAAGTTTCACTCGCATTTTAAATTCACCTCGTTGCAGGAATGATTAATGAGCGTATTTAGCTTTCGTAAAGCACATTTTTTGTTCAAATTCGAATGCGCGTGGTCTGTCGCGATGAAGTGACATTTCGTGACATCTTCTGCAGGGATATTATTAAATCTAATAAAAGAGAGAATGATACAATAATTTGTTGTGAAGCTATTTTCTTGTGGCATTTTAAAGTAATTACTACTTAAATATTTAGAAACAAACTAGAGCAATATAAAGAGATATACGAAGACCTATTAAAAGAACAACTTACCCAAAAATTAGACAGCCATGATTAAAGCTCGGATTTATAGGCAACAAAAATTGAAGAAAAAGGCGCCTATATAGGCAAAGATTTTTATTAAAAAAAAGGCAGGAATATTAACATTTAGGCAAAATATAGGCAATAAAGGAATATAACTTATTATTTATTGTACAAAGTGAATTAACGTAATATTAACTTAAGGCAGGTATATTTACACATCATAATCATAACATTAGTATAAATAAACTAGTAACTAAATAACTGTAAATTAATAATTAAACATTGTAACCACTTAAAATTTTATCAATTATAGAAACAACTAAATGTTTTTTAATATTTTCGGTCTTAAAACTATGTCTTCGATTACTTAAAATTAATTTGTACATTGAAAACGAACGTTCGACATAGACAGATGTAATTGGAGCAGATTTCAGAGCGGATAATAAATCTGGCATAATTTGAAATTCCTAGGAAAATGTCCCATTCAAAACTTTAGCAACATTAGATAAAAACGAAAAACCTTCATTCTTGTCGAAAACATATTTCATTTTTTTTTTTTTAATTAATTGACCGTTACTTCCAGGTGCCGATTTAATTTTCGTCTTTAAATTATCCAATAATTTTACTGTCCCACATAAATTTATCTCTTGTTTTTCTAATAAGGTAATTGTGGTAACTATTAATTTATAATTGTTATTGATATAAGCGAGTTCCTGTTTCAATTTGGGTTTTTTTAATATTTTTTTTGCTTTTCGTACTAACTTATAGGAATTAAATTTTTTCAAATTACGTTTGTGAAGTGGGGTTCCACAATGCTGGTCAATAAAGTACTTTTTTCTACTTGAAATCTGAGAATTAAAAAAAAAATAATTAGAATTCTAAAACCGCTTTAGAATTTAATTATGTTGTGGGAATGTGAGAAAAAAAGAGAAAAAATAAAACTTACCGATTTGCCGCATGGTTTACAAAATGCTCCATTTCCTTCTAGAGAAAGTTCCGAATAAGGTGCGATCCATAGCCTTAATTTAGATGTCATCTTTTCACACAAATGTCTAAAACGTTTTAAAACGTGTTCTTTGCTTTTAGGTATACGCAACAAAACTAAACTAGGGTATAGCAATTTGTGACTAAACTCTGATACAGTAACCGACTGTACAACTGATAATAAACTAATAAAGCTTAGGGATTTCCAAATAGTTAACCCTCAAGTGTCGATCAGGTACATTTTCCTAGAAATTTGTTATATAAACAAACCATTGATATTTTATTATTGACTCAAAATTCTATTATAGAATGGTTTAGTAGTAGAATAATATCATGGGTAGTACCATGAAATTTTAAAAAAAGCACAAATAGGCGGAATTTACGAAAAAAGGCAAAAAGTGCAAAAAACAATTATAATGGGCAAAATAAACAAAAAAGGCATTTTGCCTATAATCCGAGCTTTAGTGATGATAAAAATATAGACAAAATAGACAACATACTTACAGCAACGATGATTGCATCAGGAAAAGAAATAGCAAAAAAGGATCTAAAAAAGAACAACTATATATCAACAGAAACAAAGAAGCTTATGGATAGAAAAAGGAAGCTGAACGAAGAAGGCAAAAGGAAATCTATAGAATATGTAGAAATCAATAAAACAATAAGCAGAATGATAAAAGAAAATAAGAGAAAAGAATAAGAAATAAAAATAGAAGAAGTAATACTGAACAACAAAAATATGAAATGCTTAGGACCTAAATTAGGTAAGTGTAAAATAAACAAAATAAAAGATGTAAACGGAGTAAAAACAAACATTAAAGATGACATCATAAACATAATCCACCATTTCTACTCAGAATTATATAAAACAAAAAAGGAACCACCATAAGAAATTAAAAACCAACTCAGAGCTAGAGCTAAAGCCAGAAATAAGCAAATCAGAACTAAAGAAGGCATTGAAAGAAATGAAAAACAATAAATCGCCTGGAAAAGATGGAATAACTGCAGAGATGCTGAAATATGATGGAAAAGTTTTAACTAATACTCTACACTCCCTTTTTAACAAGATATTAAAAGAAAAAAGAATCCCAAACAACTGGAAGGAATCCGTTACCATTATCCTACACAAGAAAGGGGATAGGGCAAATATAAAAACTACCGTCCTATAACACTCCTCAATGTAATGTATACACTCCTAACAAAAATTTTAACCAATAGATTGACTACAAAATTCGACGGATACCAGTCGAAAAAATAAGCTGGTTTTAGAAAGGGATTCAGCACAAGTGACCATTACTAAGTTTAAAAATACTTATAGAACGAGCAAATGAATACCACATTCCTCTATATATAGCGCTCATAGATTTCAAAAGGTTTGCGACAGTGTCGAACATTGGACAGATATAGCGTTCATAGATCTCAAAAAGGCTTTCGACAGTGTCGAACATTGGACAGGGAAAAGTTCTTTGATTAACAGCAGAATTGACTACAGATATACGGAACTAATAGCCAATATATATATATAAGAAAGCTAAAACAACAATTAAAGCATATGAAGGAACAAAATCAATATAGATAAATAGAGGCGTGAGATAGGGCAACACAATATCACTGAAACTTTTCAGTCAGGCTCTGGAAGATATTTTTAAAAGATAAGAATGGGAAGAAAAAGGTGTTAAAATTTGTGGACAACGCTTGAACCATCTAAGGAACGCCGATGACATGGCATTGATAACCGATAAAAAAGAAAAATTATTTAAAATGATGAAAGAACTGGACGTAGAAGCTGGAAAGATAGGCCTTATTATGAATTACAGCAAGACCAAAATCATAACAAATACAGATGAAGACATCACAATGAGGATCGGACAAGATGAAATAGAACAAGTTCAGGATTATATATATCTGGGTCAAACTATAAAACTTAACAAAGAAAACCAAACAGCAGAGATAAAAAGACGAGTTAGACTGGCATGGGCAGCATTTGGCAAACTAAGCTGCATTCTTAAAAACAAAAGATATCCACAGCATTTTAAGACCAAAGTATACAATCAATGCATACTCCCTGTTCTCACTAATGGTTCCCAAACGTGGACATTTACAAAAGCAAACATGGACAAAATCATAAAAACCCAAAGAGCAATGGAAAGACAAATGTTGCACATAAAACTAATGGATAAAAAGAGAAACGAGTTGATCAGAGAGAAAATTAAAGTGAGAGATGTTAGACAAGAAGTTGCAAAATTAAAATGGAGATTTCCCGGACATAATATAAGACAAAACGAAGACTGATGTAACAAAATTATCCTTAACAAGCACATGTTAATACAACAAGTGACGTGAGGTTAAAAAAACCGTTGACAAAACATCATGTGAGTTATGTTTCAGAACTTAATTTTCAATATGGTTTTTCGATATTAAAATGTGAGTTTTAGTTCAAGATATTCGCACTAAAAATTCACCCTGTATATTTTTTTAACTAATTTCACAATTGCTTCCCATCAGAAAGGCAAAAATTGTCATGATATTTAAATAACATATTTCAACACAACAATAATATTTAACTGTATACAATAATCGCTTTTAAAAGATAAATACTTTTCCGTTACCAATTCAATCTTTCCGTCTGTTCTACCTAGCTATTTGATCCAAAATAACAACAGGAAGGAAATCTGAGAAGGCTGTTGCATGAAAAGAATGTCAACTGATACGACAAAATATTTTTCCATCATGTCCTAGGACGCTTGATATCCTCGTCTATTTGTACATAAACAATAACAATGAAAATAGAAATGAGGTTGAAAGGACACGATAAGTAGCTCTGGAGGATGTTTGCTTCGGAACAAGGGTTTGTTATACGCTCAAGGGTGAACTCAAGGGAAAATCTTGAGGTCCTTCCGATAGTGGCGTGGATTAATTTACGAAGACAATATTTAAGGGAATAAGGTTTAATTAAACTTTGTGTAATTTCACATCTCTTACGATGAATATTGTAAGCAAAAAAAAATATGAAACCTAACTCGATAGACAGTTATTATATTCAAAATATATTAAAATATTTTTAAAATATAGAAATTTTAACCCTGCAGCGGTGACGCCAAGTCTCTCAGACCCAAGCGTCGTACTAGACGGTATAAAAAGAGTGGGGTTTAAACTATCAACTTCGTGCTCTTGGTACCTTCTTCTTCTTCTTCTTAAAGTGCCTATCCGTTCCGGATGTTGGCGATCATCACGGCTATCTTAACTATCTTTCTTTCTTTCTTTCTTTCTTGGTACCTTACTAATATTTATTATTGCATCTACCGTCGAGCCGAGAACTTTTGCCAGATTTTTATCTTTATTGTTATAGCCTATTTGGGTTCATTAGACTTGGCGCCACCACTTAAGTAACTCAAGTGGTGAGTAATTTTGCTGATATTATGTTTTCTATTACGTAAACATGTATTATTTTTTATTTTGCTTAGTCAAATTTATTATTTTTAGCACAATGAGTTATGAAAAGGAGTAAAATCTTCTCCTTCAATTGCTTGATGAAGTAGAAACTGACACAGAACAACATTTTGATGACATTGAATCAAAGGATAAAGTAGATAACATAGGGGAACATCTTTCAGATTCAGATACTGAACAAGAGGGTGATGGCGATGATTGCAAAGTGGATGTAATACCAGCAAAAGTTTCACGGATTGCTACTTTTATAGGCAAAGATGAAGCAGTCTGGAAAAAACTGCCCGGTGCAAACCGTAAGAACTCTCCAATTTAATAAAGTTTTTTACTTACCCGGTGTAAAAGCAAATGGCAACAATGCCAAATCCATAATTGATTGTTGGAATTTGTTTTTTTCCGAAGATATTTTAAACATTATTGTTGAAAGTACGAACAAATATATAGATAGATCAAATGAAAGAATGTAATCGAAATAAGAGCTTTACTAGGATTGCTCTATAATAGCTAAATAATTTAGCTGGGTGTTTAAAAAGTAATCGGTTAAGCACAGAAGAGTTGTGGGAGCGACATCGCAGCAGTGTTGAAATGTTTGGGATAACCAACGTTTTGTATTTTTGTTAAGACATATTAGACTTGATGATTTAGAAACTCGAGACAAAAGGAAATTGTCTGATAAGCTAGCGCCTATAAGACAACTTTTTACAAGTTTTGTAAAAAATTGCAAAGATGCCTACACAATTGGCGAGTATGGCACTATAGATGAAAAACTTGAGGCATTTCGGGAAAGATCCCGTTTTAAACAGTATATTCCTTCCAAACCGAACAAATATGGATTAAAAACCTTTGCCTTAGTTCATGCAAAAACTAGATATATATATTAAATCTAGAACCATATGTTGTTTAACAACCAGAGTGACCCTTTCATTTAAAAAATGTTCTAGTTAGTATTGTTGAGAGATTAATTGGTCCAATATCGTGTACTGGAAGGAACCTTACGTGTGATAGTTGGTTTATCAGGTTTGAGGTTATTACAAAACTGCGTCGTGATCACAATCTGACCTATGTCGGTACAGTGAGAAAAAACAAAAGACAATTACCGTTAGAGTTTAAAAACACCAAACATTGACCTGTTTAAGTATGTTTGGATTCCAAGAAAGTCGATCGGATAGCCAAGCGGGCTGGGCTGCTGGCTTCTCCTTCGCTTCAATGCGAGAGATGTCAGTTCAAATCCCCGGCTCGGTGAACAGAAAACAAAAAGGCTAACGCAGTAGTTTAAAATTCTAAAATGAATCTGCGGCTTAGTCTAGAATATGCTGGTATCTGATCGGCCTATGGTGGAGCAGTACGGCAAGAGATAAGGGCTTGCGGCTAGGTGATACTCCTCCATAGATCCCTACCGGAAGGGCGTGGAACGCCTAAATACCGGGTATATATATATATATATATATATATATATATATATATATATATATATATATATATATATATATATGGATTCCAAGAAAATACTACAATAGTATCCTATGTACCCAGGAAGGGAAAAACTGTCAGACTGGCCACAATAATGATCAAATAGATAAATCAACAGATGATCAACAAAAGCCAAAGATTATAACGTTTTATAACTCAACTAAAAGTGAGCTCGACACCGTTGATGAACTTTATGCCACGTATAATGTAGCTTGAAATACCCGGAGATGGCCAATGATGGTTTCTTTATTCACTTATGAATGTGGCTGGAATAAACTCCCAAATTATATATCTGGCCAATAATCAAAATGATAATTTTCTTCGTAGAATATACATAAAATGTTTGGCCGCAGAGCTAATCGACCAGCATCTAAAGCGTCGCTCTATGGTGGAAAATATCTCTCCAGCTATTCGCAACCAACGCCAAGAAGTGGCTGGAACTTCAAGTGAACTTCCAAGAGGTAATCCGGAAAATTTAAATATTGAAAACGATGTAATTTTTGCGTTAAAGACAGTAAGACTGGTTAGTTTTGTCAAATGTGCAAAAAATTTAAATGTTTAACACATGCCCAGTTTCAGTGCCCAGATTGTATATTGCCCCCACAAAATGTTTTAAAGTGCGACTTATAGAATCAAGAATCAAGTT
Organism: Diabrotica undecimpunctata; assembly: GCF_040954645.1. Taxonomy (NCBI): domain Eukaryota; kingdom Metazoa; phylum Arthropoda; class Insecta; order Coleoptera; family Chrysomelidae; genus Diabrotica; species Diabrotica undecimpunctata. The sequence goes on from NC_092810.1 coordinate 15,204,883, forward strand.
TGACAAATAAATCTTATATTTTAATGTTTTGTACCCCTAATAAAATAAAAGTTAATCTGCATGAACCCTTGTTTTATTTTTCACAATTCATGAACATCCATCATTTATTAATTATTTTTATAAATATTCATAAAGAAGTAAAGCTAAATAATACACCAGTACTGTTGTCATTTTCTAATAAATTAATAATTGAATTTTGGGTCTGTCAGACTTGGCGCCACTAATGGTGTTCTGATATTGGGCAACACCAGTGCAGGGTTCATAAAAATTCTAATTTTGTAGTGCCTGGCCATTCCAAGCTCATGATGGTGGATAGACTACATGCGACTCATCTACACATAACCATTTTGAGGTAGTGAACTCATACTTATTCATATACCATGACCTTACAGAACGTTGGTTACCATTATCTTCTTCTTAGCGTGCCGTCTCTCTACGGAGGTTGGTAATCATAATGGCTCTATTTTTATTTTTGAACTTGGTGCTCTAAACAAATCAATCGATCTGCATTGATACCAATCACGTAAATTCTTCAACCATGAGTTCTGCCTTCGGCCAACAGATCTTCTTCCTTGAATCTTTCCCTGTATTATGAGTCTCAAAATTTCATATTTTGGTCCCCTCATCACGTGGCCTAGGTATTTCAGTTTTGTGGTTTGTATAGTGGTGATTATTTCTGTTTCTTTACCAACCCTCTCCAGTACTTCTTTATTTGTAATTCTATCAGTTCATGATATTTTTAATAATCTGCGGGATAACCAAAGTTCGAAAGCCTCGATTCTTTTTAAATTGCATTTTTTTAATGTCAAAGTCTCAGCTCCATATTATAATATTGAAAATATATAACAGCGAATGGTACGTAGTCTGATCTCCAAATTTAGTTAGATTTTTGCACGTTAGGAGTGGGTTCATTCGTATAAATGTTGATCTGGCAATCTCTATTCGCCTATTTATTTCTGCAGTATGATCATTGGCTTCATTGATCAAAGTTCCCAAGTACTGATATTTTTCTACTTATTCTATCACGTTACCACTGATTGTCAATATGTGATGTATATTTTGTGGTCTTTTTGTAATTAGCATGTACTTCTTTTTTTTTAGCGTTTATAGTAATTCTCATCTTAGTATTATTCATGCTTAAGCTTTCGATAAGATGTTGTAGATCTTCTATACTTCGTTGCTATGATCACAGTGTCGTCTGCATATCGTAAGTCATGATACTATGACTAACAAGATAGGATCTTCCCGTAGCACAAAATAGGTCGTGTTCGCGCATGCCGTCATTGAATTAGAATTCTTGTTAAAGTTAAATGGGATTTTTATGCATTCTGTGATGAAATTATTCAATTAGCAAAATAATAATATTAAATAAAAGTTTAATAATTACAATAATCGTACACAAAAGGATATCTTCAAACTATTTATTAAAGATTATTTATTGTCACATACAAAAAACTGACATTACGAACGTGCAACTCTCCAATTACGTCACGACTTATGCGCAATATCTTATCTTCTTAATCGTAGTGTCATGTCGTAAGTTGTTAATTAGTTTTCCGTTAACGGTAACTCTCGCTTTGATATTATTGAGTGTTTTGTAAAACTTCTTCAGAATATAAGTTACACAAAAGTGGCGATAAAACACATCACTGTCTAACTCCTTTACAGATCTTCATTTCTTCTGAGCGTTGCCCATCTTAAACTATGGCACTTCTGTTCCAATATAATGGTTGCACTATATTTATGATTTTACTGTCAATGCGCTTGTTCATAAGTATTGATATTAGTTTTCCATGTCTTACTTTATCGAAAGCTTTTTCGTAGTCAACAAAGCACAAGTGTAGATCAACGTTTACATTCCGATATCGCTGAATCAATATGTTGATAGCAAATAGTCCTTCTCGAGTACCCATTCCATTTCGGAACCCGAACTGGGTCTCGCTAATATCCTCCTCTAGCCATTCGTTTCGGAGAGGTGCAAAAGGGAGATTTTTGGGTACGGCCATTGGCGTAGCTGCGGTAATTGCAAAAGGTTTCTAACATTAATCTTAAAGTAATATACTTCATCTAATTTACTTACCATTGCACGTCATCCGCGTCATAGCCCGTGAGGTCACTTGATACCAACATGAAATATTTAGGCGGTAGGTGTGTTCTTTTTTAGAATCACTTTGCCGAGTACACTGGCATTACAGCCACTACATATTTTATTATATACGCGTAGAAATTATATTTCAAGATTTCTATTAATGTTAACTTAAAGAAATAGACGATAATATATGTTTCATTTAATTTGTATAATTGCATTATAAAGCGTTTTTATGAAGAACATTTGTTCAGAACACACTGTAACTGTAATCAAACGAAGGTGATATTTTGGCATAAATTTGTAACATTTATTTGACAGTTGCGGTGTTGACAGTTTTTGTACTTTATTATTTTGAATTTTAAAGTGAATACCTCTTGTTTTATATTTTTACCTACTTAATAAAATCTGTTCTGTTTAGAACAAAATTAGTCTGTTTTATTTTAAAAATGTCACGTAAGAATTTAAATAGTCATTGTAAAGAGATGATAGTTTCTTTGATTCATTATTTTGAACAGGAACGTGATAATAACTACCACATTCTACCCTTGACTGCTGTTAGAGAAGTATTTAAATGTATGTTTTGTATATTATTGTAGATGGTTAAAATATAAATACTTATTCTACTACTAATAATATTAAAAATTTCTTAAATCTTGTTTTGTTTTTATTTATTTACAATAAATATTAATTTGTTTTGTTGTATAGTCCACTTTTGCAATAATTATTTGACCTATTTGATTTAGAATAAATCCAGGATTTTTTTATACTTTTTCAACTATGTCAACTTCGATCTCTGTCAATGATAATGACGTGCAACGATAAGTAAATTAGATGGACTGTATATAATAATTAGTTACTAATCTAAATATAAAAAAAATTTTACAGTGAAATTACATTTACAAAAATACATTTTGTCTGTGAAAGTTTTTTAAATATGTGTTTTGTGTAAAAACGTTTTTTAAAACAAACAATTTTTTGGATTGATTTTCGCCATTTGTAGAATCCAGATGAGTTGTTTATTCCATTTTCTAAAGACCATGACAACTAAGTTAGTATAAGATGCAATATAATTATGCAATGTAATTTGTATTAAATATATATAATATATAATATATATATATATATATATATATATATATATATATATCTTCATTTATTTATTTATATATATTTAGTCTTGTAAGCTCCGCGACTAAAAACATTACTTCTGGAGATGCCTTTATGATAATTAGCTGAATAGTAGTGAAGAGCCAACCTACTCTACTAACCAGATCTCCCAGTTTTGGATCGCTGCCGTAAAACAAATAACCATTTTAATTCAATTACTCACAAGACAAAATTGGGGCAAAGAGGCAATATTTTTTGTTTTTTCGAATATAGGTGTTGATTTAGAGTCAATAAAGATGAAATATACGTCTGACAAAATTTGTAGCTGGAAAATTAATATAAATTTATTGTCCATTTTAGGCGAAAATTATTTAATTGGCGAAGAGAGTACTAAATAACGGGAATTTTTGTTACGTTGGATTTTATCGATTATATGCATTATATTGTAGGGCATTACAAGTTAATTACAGCGTACGAATAATTTAATGTGTAAAAATAATTAATCGGAGCATACATACAGTATCAACAAAACTTTAAGATGAATATTCAGAATATTAAATAATAAGGGAGGGATATAAGAGAATTTTGGAGTGTTTTTCCCATAAAAACAACGTAACTTCTTAAGAAAAACTGCACATAAACTAAATACTTTTCAACTTAAAAAAACTCTTAACGTTCCAAAAAATATAAATAAAATAACTTAAATTTTTTCCTTTCTCCTAAGATCCTGCCTGCCATGCTAACTTAACTTATCTTCTATTCTTAAATGAACAGCATTCCCTTCATATATAAGAAGGTTAGGTTCCCTTTCTCTTCAATGACAAGGAAATCGATTCCATTGTAACCTACATATCGATATATTAGATAGTATTGCGGGTGGCCTACTCTACGACGGCAAATTAGTAGCTAGTGTGATTTCATCAGTGGACTGTGATTTTTGCTAACGTTCAAAATATTAGATTAATAACGATCGTATCGTTACAACCTGTAAGTTTTAGAGGTCCCTGTTAATCAGGAATCTTTCCACAAACCACGAGTTGATTCGTGTAATACATCTGACAAACCTCATTGTCAAATTTAAAGCAAAGGATGTATCTGATGGATCTGCCACAACTTGACTAGAGCTTCATCACTGTAAGGCTGAGAGGTCTAGCGCGTTGTTAAAGCAAGGTACCATCGACTTTCAAGATTCGGGAAGCATTAATTGTTGTTAACTTATAGATCTTTAGAATGTTATGTTCGACCCTTAGAGATATATTTTATCTCTTACAGTTATCTTGTTATAAATTAGGAGTGCATGTTGGTGATATGAATAAAACCTTAATGTATATGTGACACAAGGAAGTAGCTTCTCGTACAGCCATCAAATTTGCCTTATGTCTTCTTCAGCTGCTTTTTGGCGGTCTGTCTCTGAAGAATCACTTGGTAATATAGTGTGATAATTGCCAGTGTAGAATTAAAATAGAAGTTTATTGATGTTTTTGGTAAGAAACGACGTTTTTCACACTATTAAGCAAAAATTTATTCTAAACAGTGACAGCTTTATGCCCAGTGACCGAGATTTAAATGTAAAAATAAAGTTGTGGTATCTAAAACTTATGTGCCTTCAGACCTAAGATCTTCTAGACCTTCTTTAATATCTTTTTATATTGTTGACATGATAAGTTATGGATTTTGAGACTTTAAACGAGAAGCAAATGAGCATATTGACATTACAAAGCTAAATATCAACAAAGCTACATCTATAATGATCGAAGCAGTCAATACTTCACTTGTTAAGTTAAAAACTTGGTTTTCTGATCTTCAAGAACTAGTAGAGGTTAACATTATGAAGAAAGGGAAAACTTTAATTGCATTCCACTCTTAAATTTTCCGGAAGTAATCGTTAACCGTCATTAATTTAACAGGGCACAATAAGAATTAATAGTTAATAAACTCTTTATTTTTGTATTTAAATAAAATAGTGTTTAATTTTATACTATTTGAATATATTCAAACAATATTTTATTTTCGAGAGTTTTAAGTACTGTTTAAATAGTTATATATATATATATATATATATATATATATATATATATATATATATATATATATATATATATATATATATATATATATCTATATATATATATATATATATATATATATATATATTTAGGGATTCTACTGTCCTCCGGAGGCGTGTCAACCGAGAGCTGACAGCCGTGCCGGACGCATCAAGGAATTTGGATATCGGTCAAAATACTTGGGAATTCCAAGTTTGGTCAAATCCAAATTTCTAATTGATTCGATGCAGGGAAATTCCACATTTGCTACGTAAAACAAAGGATTTGTTTTACATAAAAGCAGGTAGATTTTCTCTCATCGATCAGTCGAGCTTGCCTCTTCTACTGTAGACCTAGTCGGTGCTATTATTGTTCCAACTAAGTTATTGTTTTATTTCTGATTTCTTATATACCATTTTTATTTTAGCATTATTGTATATTCAGACCTTTTCAGGTTAGAATATTACATTGATCTATATTTGTTCATGTACTGATTGTTTGATATTTTATTTGATTATTTTGATTGTTTATTTTCTTGTATTTGTATCTAAGCTGTTCTTCGGTAAGTTAAGAACACTTAGGAATATTTATCTTGCCTTTTCTATTTTATATATTTGATTTTGTACTTTGCATCTAAGTAGTTCTTTTCGGTAAGTCAAAGAGCTCTTAGAAGTATTTCTCTGCTTGTTATTTTATTGTGTGTCTAAGTCGTTCTTTTCCGGTAAGTCAAAAGAACCCTTAGAAATATTTTCATATCGCATTATTATTTCTGATATTTTATCTAAGATATTTTCTTCCGTAAGTTAAGAAAATACTTATATATTTGTCTATTTCATTTTTTCATTTTTTTGCTAAGCTGTTTCTTCCGTAAGTCGAGAAACACTTAGCAATATTTTCACATCTTTTCTATATTTGATTTTTCTTATTTTCTATTATAAGTCGTTTCTTCCGTAAGTCAAGAAACACTTAGAAATATTTCCATATTTTACTCTCACATTTACATATTTCATTTATCTATATTTCTGTCCTAAGTTGTTTCTTCCGTAAGTCAAGAAACACTTAGAAACATTTTTCTTTGCATTATATTTTTATACCATTTAATTTACTTGTTTACTAAGTTATTCCTTCCGTAAGTCAAGGAATGCTTAGATCATTTTTACCTATCTGTTTTCCATTTTTGCTCTGTTACTTTGTAACTGTTCCTTGGAACCGTTACCTATAACAGATATTTGTCACTGGAACTGTTATTTATAACAGCGGTGGTATTTAACCTTTCTACCAGCGACAAACCAAAGATGGTGAATACCCGATGCAATTCCGGGGATAGGAAGAAGCCCGAAGAGCCGGCAATGGGTCCTACAGGCCCAAATGCCCCCTCTCGGCAACACTACAGTATTCACTGCCTTCCCTCGCTCAACCGTATAAATAGTTTTAAGTACGAATTGGAAAGAAGAACAAAAATGTATACCGTTCATACAGAATTGTCCTTCGTATCCATCATGACTACCTGTCAATACTCAGAAGTAGAAGAAATATTGACAGATCATTAAAGATTTTTATCAATTTAGATCTCGCCCCGCACCAGAGAACTGCATTAAACACTATCAAGCGTAAACTTAAGGAAAGAGAGAGAAAAGGTGAACAAAATTTATTTATTAAGTACTTAAATAGCACTACTAGTACAATGGCAAAAAAATAACACAGTCTTCACCTGAAGTGTGGGTTTATTTTCAAAATGTACGAGGTCTAAGAACTAAGCTTGACAGTTGATTTATGAATGTATCCTATTCTAATTACAGTATTATCATATTCAACGGGACTGGGTTGACATGTAACTATGCCAATAAAGAGCTGTAGTTGTTCGACCTCAATATATATAGAATTGATCACTCCAGGGAAACAAGTTCATTCTCAAGAGGTGGCGGAGTCAATATTGCAGTTCATACGAGCTTTAACAGTAGACCTTTAACAGTTAACTAGATAATAGAACAACTTTTTGTCTCGGTGACTGAAGGTACAAATCAGTTAATTATAGGAACAGCATATTTTATACCAAAGTCTACATTTGAGAAATATTCCATATTTTGTGTAACCATAAAACAAATAGCTGAAATTTATCCATCTGCACACTATTATCTGACTGCTGACTTTAATTTACCAAACTGTGAATGGTTTTCAAATGACATTTGCTCAACAACAATTCCTCTACCAGCTGTCACAGCATCTGACGCTAAAGGTTATGTCTGGTATGTGTGATAGATGAAGCTCTTTTGAGGGAGGGTATGAACCACCCACAACTGGAATTTAAGATAAAGATGACCAAAAGGTGCCCCAATAATACTGGTTTGATTAGTGATGGTTTCTTAAGTCGGCTGACTATGTGAAAATAACTGATTTTTTATCACAGTTCTGTTGAGATAATTTATTTTTAGGAAAACCACTGAATCAAATTGTAAATATTCTTTACAATATAGTTTACTTAGCCGAAGAAATATTTGTCCCCCTAAAAAGGCATTCAAAACGTAGATTCCCTTCTTGGTCCTCACCAGAGTTGAAGGACTTGATAGTTGAGAAAAAAAAAAGCTCACAAAAAATATCTTTTATCTAAATCATTTCTGGATTATCGCACTTTTTTGGAGGGCCAACTGTAAATTGTTGAAAGCTGAAAGCTACAGAAATCACATTTATTTAACAGAATCATCACTAGGAAATAGTTTAAAGGTATTTTGGTCGTTTGTGAATTTAAAGAGGAGAAAGCGTTGCTTATCCGCTGTGTTGAGTTGTGGTGGTGTTGAATCCAGTCATGGACAAGATATTATAAATCTTTTGCAGGATATTTTTCTACAGTCTATCCCACTCAAATGTGTGACATTCCCAGTAATTCACCTTCACTTAGTCTTACTAATTTGAAGGTTTCAACATAACTATATCTGATATTTATCTAAAATCATCAGAACTGAATGTGATTGAGGTTGCTGATCTAAGACCTTTTTTTCACATTTTGCATTTCCAGAATGCTGGAAAAATAGTTTTTCACATCTATTTTAAATGCTGGAGCTAATTCATTTTTGAATAATTATAGGTTTATTAGTACAATTATTGTAATACCAAAGATATTTAAATGCTTTTTATGTGACTATCTTAAAACTTTACTTGAAAAATAGCTACTATACCAACAATTTGGATTTCGAAATAGCAGATCAACTGAATGTAATATACTAGTGTTTGTGGACCTCCTGAGGAAGGCCATGGAAAGGGACTGTAGGGTACATGCACTATACACTGATTTCTCCAAGGCCTTTGATCGGGTCAACCATAATATTTTAATAGTAAAAAAAAATGGGTGTTAATGGGCTACTTCTTAGATGGCTAAGAACATACTTGATTAACCTTGGTTTAGATGGTGGGGATTTTGTTTCCACTGAGATTAAGATTCATTCAGGAGTACCCCAGGGTTCTCATTGGGGACTCCTGTTATCTAACATATTCGTTAATGATATACCCCACTGCTTCCAGCACAGTTTACCTCTTCTTTTTACGGGCGATCTAAAGTCCTATACAATTATACAGAAGATTGTGTTAATCTTCAACACGATCTCGATCGGTTAAGTGAGTAATGTGTGTTGAATGCCATGGCTCTGAACGCATCTAAGTGTCATGCTGTTTCTTTTTTACGATCGAGAGATCCAATGGAATATAATTATAATATACAGAATATTCTTGTTGATTGGGTTACTGAAATTCGTGATCTGGGAATTAAACATGAAGGACTTTAGAATATTTTAACATTCCCATAATTATAGTCCGTTAAATTACCTGTAAAATCAGTTTTTTATGCATGTTGTAGCATTAAAATTAACCGAGTTATTGTAAGTACTTTTTAGAATAAATTTTGGAGCATGGAAAAATTTTATAATATTCAGCATTGGAGCATTTCGATTGGGAGGTAGAGCACAATTTTACTATATGGACTTTCTAAAGATACCAAGATAAGTAAAATGAGTAAGGTCGAAGATTTTTCAGCCTTGCTTTAACAAATGAGGTTCAAATCTTTTATTAAAGCCACCACTAAAAATAGTGCTGTTAAATTATCATCATTATCATCTCCTGTTCCGACTGTAAGTGCTCTGGATGAACAGACCAAAAGAGTTTATTTACAAATCCAGATATGGTCGGGAAATAACAGCTTAAATATTTTAGATTGGGGTTGGTCTAAAAGTGAAGATTCTTTGGAACCAATTAAAATGCAAAGTTTACCAGCTCCAGAAGAACTGCTGAAAATGATTTTTTGCAATTGTACAAAAGGTTGCGGATCAGCATGTGGCTGTCGGAGGCTGGGATTATTTTGCAATGCAACATGCGGAGCATGCTGTGGTGACAATTGCCAAAATTGTCCTCCAGTAAACGAAGACCAATTGGACGGTGAAAATTATGATTCCGATGATGAATAGATATTCATTTATTTTATACCTCGTTTTATATAAATATTATTTATTTTTAGTTTTTTGGAAAATAAAAAAATTGTAATATATTATAAACTAATTTTTTTTTTATTTATATCCATGTCTAAGTTAAGGATTTAAGGATTTTATTTTTATCAAAAGGGGTGCTTGTAAAAGTTGAAAAAAGTAGGCTCATTTTATAAGTAAAAAATTAATTTTTGTCTACAAACAATGCACTCTAAAAATGTTTCAAATCGTTAAAAATATTTTTTAATTCATTTTTGACAAAGTGAGTGGTTGTGAGGGTTGAAATGTTGAAATTATAATAAAATGTTATTTTATAAGCAAGAAATTAATTTTTGTTTAATAAAATGCACTCAAAAAATGTTTCAGACCAATAAAAATATATTAAATTATTTTTTAAAAAAGGGGTTGGTTGGGAGGGTTGAAATGTTGAAATTATAATAAAAAAATATTTTATATGCAAAAAATTAATTTTCGTTAAATAAAATGCACTCAAAAAATGTTTCAAACCGATAAAATATTTTTTAATTCATTTTTAATTCATTTTTGTCATAGTCATAAGGGTTGTTGTAAGGGTTGACAATTTCCAATAAATAAAATATTATTGTATAACTAGGGTATTAATTTTCATTTGTATTTAAAAACATAATTGAAATGTCTCAAGCTGCTACGACTTTTTTCATATTATTTTTATAAAAAGTCTTAGCTTTTAATGGTTTTTAAAGGGTTTTAAAGGTTGAAAATTGTGAATAATAAATTTTAATATTAGAGAACACATTACAATATTTACCTTATGCGAATAAACAAGATTTAAGTGCATAAAATAATTGAATCCGTGTTTTTCCCAGTTTCTTCAATAAGGGGCAGTTTTCACCCCTTAAAAACAAAAAGCGCACCTAGAGCGTTTATAACTTTTAAAGTGGAGGGTAAGATAAGCTTAATTTGAAATTTTCAAAGAAATCGATCCAGTTATAAAAAATTCGGAGGTAGTACCATATTTTAAGCCTCAGTAACTGGACTATAATATGGTGTTTATTTGAGTGGCTGTCGTTTATGTGGCTGAGTTTATTAATGGGCAATCATCATTTTGATATGTAAAACTAAATTATGTGATTAAGTTTGTGATATTTATGGTTATATTTTTTGTTTTATTGTATACATTGTAAACATTGTTAATCTTATTGGGCAGCAGCCTGTTGAAAATAAATAAATAAATAATTCTCTAACACTGTTTCAACAAACAATTTGCATTTTTTTTCTTTTTAAAATTCATTTGATTTTGTATCAAACCTAAACCAGAACAAAACAGTTGATTATAAAAAACAAAAATAAATTTTGCCAATTATTTTTGACATATTTCGCAGTATATTCCATAAAATTTTAAAAATTGTTTTAGAGAATACCTGTTCCGAGGTAATGACTGACATAAAGTAAGATTTTTGTCACTTGCTTTTGTTAATAGCAACGTAATTTTAAAGGAGAGGTGTCTTATTTCGATGAAGGGCCTTTTTATAATCCCCACGTCAGACGAAAGTGATTAATCTGAGAACTCGTCGTTTTGATACTTTATCGATCAATAAATAAAACGAAACTACTATCAGATTATCTTTCCAAAGACAGTAGAGAGCGACGAGAGATAATAAAGTGTAAAAAAACAAATTATATTCGTTTACAGTTTGCTCAGACTGGGTATTTAGCATTAAATTTTATAAATTCCCATTAAGAAAATAATTTGACAGTCATTTTATTATTTTCAGTTCGCGTTTTTTATTTTACAAACCAAATTGTGCAACCAATTATAATGAAATAAACCCATAATATAGAACCTTAGACAAGAAAAGAGAGAGGACAAGTAACACTCATTTAATAACCCTTCGAAAAGTGAAGGCAGTTTCGATGTGACCACCATGTTTTGGTGCCTGTACGTTGCTCATTACTACCTCACGCAGGGTTATAGTTTATTTCACGAAAAATGGTTGAGTGCTTAATGATTGCAATAAAACCCGACCGCAAGTATCCCAGCTTAGTCAACATTAGTTGAGCAGGTAAGTATTCAGGTAAAATTAAAGCTACTCTGGAGTGTCGTTTTCTTGTTTGGATAATAAATTTCTGGTAATATAAAAACGATTAAAAAATCGTATAAAATTATAAAAACGATTAGAATACATTTTATTTCATAAAGTTAATTATACAGGTTCCCTCTATTCTGTATAATTTGTAAAAGTATATAAAACCGATGAGACATTTTTAAATATACATTTTGTTTCATTTAGTTGAAAGTGTTACAAGTGTTATCAGTGTTATACCTATTTATACCTATAAAACAGCATTATGTGGCGTCCGTGAAAAACATTGATGGTGGTTCTTCCAGTGTTGCAGCAAAGAAAAAGCATTTATCTGCTGACGCTAGAGAAATCGTAAAAACAATATATATAATTCTTTACTTACAAGAGGACTTACTGCTTATACTGCTGCCAGTGAAATATCTAATTTAACGAAAATACCTCTAACCACAGTGAAAAGAATTACATCAAATTCCATTAAGTCAAGAAGGAAGCGTAAGGATGCCGGTTCTACCAAATGTATTGACGAAAGTGATAAGGACTTAATAAGACGAAAAATTTACACAATGTACGAAGAGCAACGGATACCTACATTAGATGCTTTAAAACAACGGCTTACTAATGATGATACACAAATAAACTGTAGCCGCATGAGTCTTTGGAGGATTTTGTCTAAAATGGGCTTTGGATATCGTACAATTGACAAAAGGCAAGTGCGTATGGAGTCCCATCGTTTACAAAAGTGGCGTACTGAATATATAACTTCCATAAGAAAGTACCGTACAGAAAATCGACCAATAATTTATCTGGACGAGACATGGTTTGACACTCATGAAACACCATCCAAAGGATGGTCCGATTCTTTCAACAGGTGTCAAACAGAAGCTCCATCAAACAAAGGGAAAATAATAACAATTTTACATGCAGGATCAGAAAATGGTTGGGTCCCAAATGCCTTATGGCTTTCTGCAAAGAACATTAAAGACTCCTGCGTGGACTACCATGAGGATACAACGGGAGAGCTTTTTGAGCAATGGTTTAAGAATTGTCTTATACCCAACCTTCCTCAAAATAGTGTAATAGTAATGGACAATGCAAGTTACCACAGTCGTCAATTACATAAGTCTCCAAGTGCAAATCACACGAAAATTGAAATTCAAAACTACCTGTTAGAAAACGATAAATATTTTGAAGAAAGTTATTTAAAAAAATGAAATGTTAGAAGTGTTAAAATCATTTTCTATTAAAAAAGTATATGTTTGTGACGCATTGGCCGAGGCTATGGGACATACAGTGTTACGGTTTCCGCCTTACTATTGTTTATTTAATCCCATAGAGCATATGTGGCACCAACTAAAGTCAAATGTTAGGTCACAAAATGTTTCTCCAACTTTAAGCGGTAGTGTAGTCGAATTAATGAGGAAATGTGTTGATGATATCTCCCCAGAAAGTTGTAAAAATTCAGTACGCCATGTAATGAACGTAGAAAATTCATATGTTACTTTGAATCACATAATTAAACCAATTATTGTTATTAATCTTGAAGAGGATAGCGACAGCGAAACAGAATTAGGTATTTAGGAATTCATAAATATATTTTGGTTATTTTCGGTATTTTTTTTGTAAATACATATTAACTACAAATATATATTTTTCTATATTATTTTTTCAATTCATCTATTTTTTGTACATTATGTATTCGTTTGTATGTATATACTGTAAATAGAACTATTATTACTGTACATTTTTAACGATATCCGATTAGGAAGAGCAAAAACTTTTAAACACGCCAGGTTTTTGCTGACAGTCCTAAGCCTGTAAAAAGTGTAAAGGAAAGTACCTTTTTGAATTTAGATCCATATACTACAATTATTCAGGTAGAACAAAAAAACTACTTTCTTCATGTTAAAAATTGTTCAATTATCAAGTATATTCACTTGAACAACCTGATAATACCATATGAAATAATTTAATAAATTTTTATAATCGTGTATTACACAGCTACCAATGAAATATATTACACAACAAACTTTCTGAATTGCGACCCTGTGTACTTCGGTAGTTAATTGAGAGACTCTTGTATACACAATAGGATCAACTCAGGTAACCATTATTAAGCACTCAACCTTTTTTGTAAAACAAACTTTACCAGGTCTACTAACTTTTCAGTAGATCTACTGATTTTCAACTTCAATTTACTGGTTTACTGAAACACTACAAAGATCTACTAAAAAATATTTAATTCAAGTAGATGCATTCGATCTAATTTAATTAATGTGTTCAATTATAAATTTTAAAAAAAGTCTATTTATTGATATATATCCATTATTCTCAATCTACTAAAGAAATGAAATATGGACTGGTGCCGGTTTGGCTTCAGCCAATTCCATAAGATTGCGTGTAAAGTTGAACAATAGAGGACTCAGGAAATCTCCCTGTCATATTTTATTGCAAGCTTTAATAGCGTCAGTTAGTTCTTGTTTTACTTTTACTTTTACTTCTACTTTTATTGTGTTGTTTTGGTAAATATTTTCGATTGTTTTGGTTATTTCCTAAGGTATCTTTCTTGAGTACAATAAGTGAATAACGTCCTTTAAATTGACCTAGTTAAATGCCTTCTTAAGGTCTACGAAACATAGATATGCAGTTTGTTGTATTCTAACGATTTCTCTTACACTTACTTCATTAAAAATATAGCGTCGGTGCATGATCTTCCCGACCGAAAACCTTGTTGTTCTGTTGCTAGTGTTAATATTTCATTCATTTAATTTGTTATCACGTTGGTTGTTAATTTTAGTGTTATGTTTAATTAATTAATTCATAATAATAAAATATTATTGAAATGCAAAATTATTACACGTTTTATACACTTTCATCTGGTATGGTATAGGTCATTGCACAAAAGATTTTCGGCAAAAGAATAATCTCAATATTGTCTTAACGAAAAACGCAAATTTTATTATCGAAAGTAAGAAAAGTTTGAGCTAAAACTCATTTACTAAAATTAGTTTCAACAAGCTCGTTTTTCAATATTTAATTAGCAGGTGACATTAGAAGAGACACCAAATCTCTAGAGCAATTAAAAGTATTTTCAACTTTAATGAAGTAATGACTAACACCCACATGAAACTAATTTAAATTGTAGATTTGCCTTTAAAATCGTTAGAACTATTTCAATAAGAAAACGCGAAGCCATAATTATGTATATTAAATCTACAGTGAAAATAATTTTATCTAATAGGAGCTAAAATTTAATAATTCTAATTTTTCTCCGTGTTTCTTATCACTATTTTTGGATGTCCTTTTTCACCTGCTCTATATTTTTCTTGGTCTGCCTCTTAATGCATTCTTGAGGGATGTTTCGATAATTCAAATTTCTCAGGGTTATTTTACTGCATAAAATTTACCTTTAATTAGTTGCTTCTAGTATTTCTATGTTGCTTGCTTTCTTTAGGATAGACAAGGAAAAGAAGTATAACCAACACAAATTTTATAAAAATTTTAATACCATTTATTATTTATTATACCATAAAAAACATATAATTTCTTATGTAATCTTCCAACAAAAGAAATCTTAATTTAGTTATCTCCTTTTTAACCAAATCTATTTAATTTAATATAAAAATTGCTCTAATTATTATTTCTCAAAAGAAAACAAACTTTATTGCTGTGTCAATAAAATTTGACAGTAGTAAGGGTAGAATTTCTCTACAAGACTTAAGGAAACAACTTAAGATGCCTGCAATTTCTGCTAGATCTTAGGTACAAATGTATATCGAAATTTTTTATCAAGGTCAGGAATTAAGTGTATGTTAGGAAAACCTCTACCAACAGATTCAAGTAATACAGCAGAGCCATTACCTCTTCGAGACTCCACTGGATGCCTTAAAATTGTTAAAAATTGCTACATTTGTATGACTTTAGCGAAAAAGCGTCTAAGAAAGAGACGAAAATCATGTAATGTTGTAATCGTTCACTATGTAACGAACACTCAGTAAATATAAATAAGTGCGGATAATGTGTTTGAAATATAACGTTTATTTATCTTTCTATATCACCTTAATTGTAAAAAAAATAGACACAGCTTCATGATTTACTAAACATTAGTGTTACCGAGGTGCCACGGGTGTGGACGTAATGGTGTAAAAACTTTGACAGGTATTTTTAATATATTATATTTTTTTATTATAAATCTCCTTATTCTAAATAGTTTTAGGAAAAACTAGAAGCTGGAATAAAGATATTTATACTATCGCCAATGATTTACATAAAACAATTACCAAGGATACCCAGGTACCTGGGTATAGACACAAAGGTTAATCGGAATAAGCCACAATTAAATTTTGAAATAAGTTTATTGATGTTTCAATTTGCACGTCGGAAATCCTTCTCAAAATATAAACAATAATAAATTAAACAAATTTTGTTTGTGTGTAATTAAAATTAAATTAAAGAATTAATTCACATGTTTCTACACAGACCACGATCACTACTGTAGGGACTACTCTGCAAACCAATATAATTGTTGCCTCTATCCTGCCATTAGAAGGCAACGTTGTTTATATGGGTTACGACAAGGAGCATACGTTTGTTTTATGCATTTAGGGGAGGATGGGGCATTGTGAACCATCTAAGGAAGATATGCACATACTGTTAAACCAGAAATGATTTTGTTTCGTTTAATTAATTAGGGACGTTCATTAAACATTTAACTGTCATTTAGTTGCAATTGAAACATAATTTATTTAATGTATTTTCAACAAAAAAATGACAACTGACTATATGTCAAAAGTTCACATTGCCCCATAGGGTGGGGCAATGTGAACTACTGAGGAAAGTCACACTATTTCATTATCTAATGGCTATGTTTGGTAAATAAAATCAAGTAAAAATAATTTTTTTATTAAAAATACTTAGAAAACCGGTAACAGAACATTAGTAAAAATAGACACATGTTATATTTATTCAGAAATACAAAATTCACACTGAAATTCTTCATCATCTTCTGGATCTATTCCCGCACATGCTTCATGAGCCCATTTCAGACAGGCCGAGCAACGTACCCATCCTTCTTCATTGGCTGATGAGGAGAACCACTCGTTACAGTAAAAACATTCAGCATCTTCACCATTGCCATCATCTTGTACTTGATGGTTACATTTATTTTTTTTCTTTCCCTTACCATCTTTGGAAGGACAAACTTTTATTTTTTTGTTACTTCTTTCACCATCTTCGTGCTTATCATCATTTATTTTTTTCTTAGCTTTTTCCTTTTTCATTGTTTCTATTGCCTCCTTCTTGTTTATTTCAAGTTCTAATTCTAGCTTATACGGACTAGATGTCAGTACAGCCGTTTTACCTTTTTTGGATTTCCTCTTTGGTTCCTTTAATTTACTTCTCTTTGGCAGAGGACGAATGTCTTTAGGGCTGTTTGCTCCAAATGAAGTTGTTGCTCTATTGTGTGCAGGGGAAATTGTCAATTGAAAATCGTTACCAGTATGAAGCTTTGCAACTGAGGTTGAAGCAATTACCTCATCTTGACTTTAGTGAGGCTCTGCAGTTGAAGTTGAAGGAATTGCCTCATCTTGACTTGACACTGGTAGACTATTATTCTCCAAATCTCTTTCAGTCGTAGCAGATGGTGCAAAATCGAGGTCTGTAAATATATTGGGATCATAAGGTACTATCCCACATTTTTTAAAAGCGTTAATAGCAGTCAAAGGTGTTGCAGCTTGTAAGAAAGCCTCACCAAAAATTTTAGAGATTTGGAAAGCTGTTACCACTCTGCCTGGGTTGTTATTAAGAAACTTTTCTAATGCCATATCATAATATCGTGCTAAAGGAGCCATGACACCAACATCGGTTGGCTGCATTCGATGGGTGGAATGTGGAGGCAAACAAATGATATGTACATGTTTTTCCCTAGCCAAATTAATTACTTCTATGTTTTTTGTATGGCTGCTGTGTCCATCCAAAATCAATAAGATCGGATCGTCTTCACTTGGTTTCGTTTGTTGAAGAAAATGTTGAAACCATATTAAAAAGAGTTCACTATTTATCCAGCCACTATCGCTACAGGCGAATATTGAACCTGGAGGTGCACCAGCTTGGAGTTCAACTTTCATTCTCTTTCTTGCAAAGATTAACATCGGCGGTATGAAGATTCCTGATGATGACATGCAAATAACGGCTGTTGTTATTCCACTTCTATCAGCAGAAGTAAGCCGTCCAACTTGTTTCCGTCCTTTATGCGCCAAGATTTTACTATTACATTTGGGGACTGTACCTAGACCTGTTTCGTCACAGTTAAAAACACGCGTTGGATTGACATGTTTAGAATCCAAAGTAGCTTTATACAGATCAAAAAATTGTTTTACATTGTAACGATTAAAAGCTTCAGCTCTTGCAGCAGATGTTGATTCGGGTTTACGTAATGAAAGCCCTGGGTGCCGTTTTCGAAATCCGTACGCCCAATCTAAACCTGCAAGTTTGTTTGTTTTATTATATGGATGGTCTATGTTATTTTTTTCGGCTAACTGGAAAGCTAGGTGACGAAGATCAAGCAAAGTAATTCCGTATAAACGCTTCTCCATATCTAAGATATAATTATACAATTCTTCTTCCTGTTCCTTGGTAAAAACCGTTTTGTAGAAACCTAGACCCTTTTCGTCAGGAGAAATTCTTGTTACTTTTTCTTTGCATCTGCGAATTAACGTTGCTTTCGGGATACCATAAACTTTACTAGCTTTTAAATAGCCCATTTCCCCAGCTTTAACTGTCCGGATAGCATTCTTCAAGGCAACAAGAGACCAGGATTGTTGCTCAGTTTTCCTCACATAATTTCGTACCATTTCTAACTGCAAAAGAAGCATATAATTAAAAAAGTGTCAAGAAAATATAATGGGGCAATGTGAACCACTCCTAGTCCACGTTGCCCCATGCGTAGTACACATTCAAAATATGGAAATTAACGTACCAGTTCACAACGTATCAAAAGCAAATCTTAATTATTAAAAGCACATTTTACAAGCAACACCACAGTATCAAAAAGTTAAAATAATCATGTCTACTTACCGAGAAATCTTTAGTCAAAAGTAGTAAATTCCTTAGATCAGCAGCGACGAAACACGTGTTTTTAATTATAACACGTCTGAACGTACTCCCCGTGCGTTCACACTCATACTAAAAGTAGATAAGATATCTACACATATTTGTAGTAATTACTAGATGCAGTGTTGCCAATTTTAAACAAAATAACCGATGTGGTTTACATTACCCCCATGGTCCATGATGCCCCATCCTCCCCTATACCAACCGTTTTTATATAATTAATATATTTTATCGGGAACTTGCTTAAATCGTTATAATTTTCACCATTTTAAATTGAAAACAGTTTAAAAAATACAAAATTTAATGATTCTACATTTTATACACGGTACTGACTGCTTGTTTTTCTACAAAGCGGTATTTCTAAATTATTTATGTACACTACAGAAAAAGGTGCATCGTCTATTTATAATTTATTCCAAAAGTCGAGATAAATTAGCTTGTTCTACTAATTGAACTCTAAATTTAGTTAGACTAATGTGTGCAATATATCTATGTGGAATTTTCTTGTGTATCTTATCAAGTAATTATTTCTCCTCAATGTTTCTTGTAGTTTGGTTTCAAAATTTCGATCGCTATCAAGTCCAAGACCCCAGTTTTATTTTTAAAAATGCAGATAATAAAAATACTATGTCAGTGTTGACGTTGGATGGATTGAGTAGCTTAGCGTTTATATTGCCGGTCCAAAGCCCACATAACGAAGAAAGATTCTCTGGTGAGGCACCCTCACATTGAAAATTTCTGACCTTACTGTACCGCCTAACTGTAACCCTTACTGTAACCTCTTATGGTCTGTCTGTATATTTACGTATTTCATAGAAGATAGCTTAGTATTTTGCTGCTATTTTCCATTCAATAGTGCTGTTTTTCACTGTCATCTATTCGTCTGGGTTATCTTTTCTCTTTTCAAAGATGACCGCTTGTTTCATCTCTAAATTGATGGCCATTTTCCAATGGATACGCCATTCCTATATGTTATTAAATGTTGTACGTAGGTTACTTACTGCTACATCTAGGTTCCTGTGTTTCCATGCAATCCATGTGTCGTCAGCATAAGGGCTGTACCCGTGTGTTAAAGAAGATCACTGATACTACATATTAGTCGTACTTTAAAAAGAGTTTTACGCAACAATGTTCCATCCAACAATGTTCCACTTTACCAAAAGTTTCTCTTGGTTTTTTTAATATAAATTTTTGTTTTAATTACTATTTAACTGGGAA
Source organism: Diabrotica undecimpunctata (assembly GCF_040954645.1). Lineage (NCBI taxonomy): Eukaryota > Metazoa > Arthropoda > Insecta > Coleoptera > Chrysomelidae > Diabrotica > Diabrotica undecimpunctata. The sequence continues at coordinate 15,224,981 of NC_092810.1, forward strand.
TAAGCCACAATTAAAGGTTAAAATACGTTTATTGACGTTTCAATTTCCACTTCGGAAATTGTTCTCAAAATACAAACATTAGTAAATTAAACAAATTTTGTTTTTGTTACTTAGTGAAAAATTCTTCTATTAATTTAATTTTATCTGACTCATCTATATTGACAATTCAGACATACATTATACATTTTAAAGTAGACGACTTTAAAATGATATTGCCAATATTGTTGAGTTGCATTCCTGGGACGACTTTACTTATAAGATAGTTCATTCGATTACATGAAATCAACTTTAACTTGAGAATATCCGTCAGAAAAGATCATAACATGTAATTCGTCTTTAAAAAGACAAATACATGCCATGATGACAGTAAAATTCTCCTGTTAGTGATTCCATAGTAAATTATGAGGGAAAAACCAGGAAAAAAACCTCATAATACTGTCCCGACATGGTAAGTATTTGATCTTGCATTTATTTTACCTTCAATAAATACCAAATTCCGATTTTTATATGTTTGTTATTTAAAAAATATAAATGATGTATTCTCTATATGTTACTGACTTACCAATACTGGTATTTTCTTTTTAATAACTTCCTCTTTCAATATGGGTAACCAGATCCTACTACATTCTGCCGAGGAATTCGCGACACAATTGGTCTCATTTAGCATAATTAGAGCCGCTTCTTTGATTTTTCTCTTTTTACCATCCGTTTCTTTTAGGACTATATTTGAATCATTCCATTGAACCCTATGTTCATTATCCCATGCATGTTTACATATTTGAGATCTATCAAATTCTGTATTTTTAATATAGGATTGATGTTCACTTATTCTAACATTTAATGGCCTTGATGTTTCACCTAAATAAAACTGATCGCATTCACAAGGTATTTTATAAATGCAATTCTTTGTCCTTTCTTGTTCATTGTTAGGTTTGGTTTTGGACAAAATAGATCTCAACGTGTTTGTTGTTTTGAATGTTGTTATTATTAATATTGGCAATATCATTTTAAAGTCGTCTACTTTAAAATGTATAATGTATGTCTGAATTGTCAATATAGATGAGTCAGATAAAATTAAATTAATAGAAGAATTTTTCACTAAGTAACAAAAACAAAATTTGTTTAATTTACTAATGTTTGTATTTTGAGAACGATTTCCGAAGTGGAAATTGAAACGTCAATAAACGTATTTTAACCTTTAATTGTGGCTTATTCCCAGTTAAATAGTAATTAATTTAAAATGCCACAAGAAAATAGCTTCAGAACAATATAAATTTTTGTTTTATTTCTACAAGTTTATGAACACCCTATTTATATGTTAATAATACTGTATTACCAATGCTGCCCTTTGTCCTGTATCATACTTAAACTAAACTAATATTTAGAATGTCTTTCAAAGCCGACAAAGAAATTACCATTGTTTTTAAAATCCTATCAAGGAACAAATGTTTTACAAAACATTGTAACAATAAACCTTCCTTTAGAAGTGATTGATATTTGTTTTATAATCAGCAATCGTTTGTGTTCTTGTTGTTGTCTGTGTTGTTTATTTTCCCAAGCTCATCATATCCCGTTGCCGGGTACAGCACGGCATTCCCTCGTTTATTTATAACTCGCTCTTAAGATTAATCATTTGTTGGTACAGTTTTAGAAATCTCGTTGTCTCATAGCTTTGCTGTGGCAGTGGTGGATGAACGTTAGGGTAGCTTGCGTGACGGCTACTATAAAAACCATAAAAATAAACTTGATGCCGCTGTGAGAATCTGTTACTTGAGATACATTTTTAAAGGAAAATTTTGGGATTTGCGAAAGTGAAAGTATATTACATATGTATATATATATATACATATATATATATATATATATAGATATATATAATATATATATATATATATATATATATATATATATATATATATATATATATATATTATATTGTTGTACTTTTGAATGTCCATAAGCAATAAAAAACCGATATACAAATTTTATTACTTAAATAAAAATTAAAATTATTGATATTTCATAAAGACACGGGCATATAAATTTTCAAACATCCTGTATAAGACAAAATATGTATTTTAAGTTGTTCGAAGAATTGTTCATTAGGCCTCAGAGACAAGACTTTCAAATATTATCGATAAGAAATTTAAATAAGTCGGTTATTGTGGAATGGATTTACCCGGAATAAAAGTGTATATAGAAAATGTTGAAACAATAGACCGGGATTTGCGGTGGTTTTTCTTCCCGAAAGATTATATCGGTAAAAGTTTATTAACAAAAGACATTGAATTGAGAAACAGGTATCGTTTGTAGCTATTAGTAAGAAATATTTGTAAAGCAGATAGATTTAGTTAGAATAATTAAAGAAGGTTGTTTTCTGGAATTACCCGAATGACGTTTTATAGAGAGAGTTGGTTGGTAACGATATACGTCACAGAGGTGGATGATTTTTATTGGTCAATTTTTGAATGCAAGGAGGTTGGTTTTGACTATAAGATAGGAGAGAGAAAAAAAGGTTAGTTAGTCAGTTTTAGTCGTCCAAGAAGGAAGGAGCTTTGTGATTTGTGTTTGTTTGAAGTTCCGAAGACGTAATTTACCGGGTGTGTTTATTTGCTGTGTAAAAGCTGACCAGTGTGAGGAACGGGGTACAGAGAGATAGAAAACCAAAGGGTATAAGAATATTAATAGCAGACGAAGCCGGAAACATTTGGAGTTGTAAACAGGCGCGGAGATTGGCTCAAAAGGAGGCTGCATAGACTAACACGAGTTGTTGGGTTGCAGATACAGTGACAGATAGGAGAAAGGTGTACGTCATCTGGACCACAATAGGAGCAGAAGCAGAGAAAGGATTTTTTTGTTGTGGCGTGGCCATAGAATTGCAACGGCAGAGAAGGAAAGGTCAGTCAATTTTCATTAGAGCCGGAGTGTGATTTTCATTTATTAATTAAATAAATTGAATAAATAATAGAGACAGTTAATTTTGCGATCACTTAAAAAAAAAGGAATTATAAAAAGAGCTTAGTTATAACACATATTACAAATCAATGTAAAATAACATTTGGGTCCATGATAGAAAACAACTTCTCATATATTTAAAGTTAGTATATTGCAAATATTACAGGATTGATTGTTATATAAAATTTCATTAAAATAAAGGACATCTCACATAAAGTTCAGTTGAAATTCTATGTATTTTATTCAGGTCATATTACCTATCCCGATTAGGAAGCCAATTGGAAAATATTTTGAATCCACGATCAAAGGTAAATAGTACAATTTAAATAGCCTGAGACTGTAATTAATTAATGCTGATTTATTGTGATAAATTGGAGATTAGATCATTTAATAAATATAGACAGGATTTTTCCTAAGTAAGCAATATAATACAATTTAAATAGCATAACAATATATATAAATATATATATATATATGAAAATTACTTAGTTCTCGGGAAGAACCGCGTTGAGAATTTATTACTCGACGTTTCGGCACCCATTTTGGAGCCATTATCAAGAGTGATACGGTTCGGTTCGAGTTCGGGGTCTCAATCTGCCTACTCTCCTCACTCGAGACGTACCAGTATCGTGTTCTGTATTGCAAGAACTGTCTCTCGGCACTGAGGTCTCAATCTGCCTACTCCTCACTCGACACTGACACTCCTTGACACTCGACACTCATTCTAGGCTGAGCTTTTCATCAAGAATAGTTTATAAAATGTAAGATAGACTTTTCTTCATTTGTATACAATTTTTTGGGACACACTGTATATCATACCTCACCAAAAATCATTCCCTTGTCCTTTTAGTCATCAAATTGTTGTGTAAATTATTTGAAACTCATTTTTTCAGATATCAAACTAAAAATACCCAATATCACTGTGATCATCCACAACATGGTAAAATTTTTAATATCTACGGAGTGATTATCAACCCGTACAATGATTGTAATGTTTCATCCTTTTCTGGCCGAATACTTTCTCTCTCTGCGCACTCGAAGCTCTGCCCGTTTCACGAGATTCCTGTTTGCCAGTACATTGCGTTTTTCAAAAAAAAAATCGTTGCAGAAAATGAACTGTTCGACGAATCTTTCACGTAGTTGACATGGCCCTAACAAAACCCAGGTTGTATAGGAAAATCAAGATGGAAATGTCAGAAGTGCAATGTCCATTTGTGCCTTCAAAAGGAAAGAAATTGCTTTTTTTGTTTCATATGCGCCAATTTTTTAGATTTGTTAAGTACTTTTGGATACAAATGAACCCATAATCTTTTTTTTTATATATATACATGTTATATTTTTTTATTGTCCAAAAAGTGCTATATGAACTGTTTTAAGTACATTTTTAAAACAAACTATATTTTTTCGTTTGCTGAAAAGTTTTACGTAGATTTTTAATAGAAACGTTTTGTTACCAAATCTGCTCGGCAGCCAACGAGTTATAGGTTATCGCTATCTTTTTGAAATAAATAATATTAAATCAGAAGTGCACGCCTTCAACGAAGTTCACCGTTTTGTAGTTAGACCACACAAACCTTTCTAAATGTGTCTAAAATATTTTACTTCATTTTATCTGTAAACTAGTGCAATAACTTCTCCTAAAAAAACATTGGTTTCCCCTCAAAATTAAAAGAAACCAAATAAATCGTGTATTATGGTTTTCGGGATGGTTGTTTATTGTGTTGTAAAAGTCAAAGTTAGATAAACGATTTGACAGTCACTCCTATATCCGCCCTTGGTATCCGTCAGTGTTGCTCAGTCATTTACGAACATCTGGCACAAATTTAAATAAGAAGTATAAATTACTTTGTATTCGCACCTGTGCAGTGTGCATTCAGTCGGCAATTCTAAAATAGAAAATTAATTATTACAAAACAGAACGAATGCACTTCTTATTTACATTGGCGTACTGACACATTTCACATTTTTTCAATGGCGTGGAATGTAAACGAACACTTAGTATTATTTTTAACTATACGTCTTGAGGTTTTTTCAGCCGTGAAGATGTAATTAATCGTCCATGTTACAAGTAACAGGTGCCACTGTATTTTACGTATTGTACGAGGTCTGGCTATTAAATCACGAGACTGATTATGAAAAAGAGTTTTATTTCAAAAGTTATTCTACAATTGAATGCTATCCTTCAATATATTCCCCTTCCCTCGCCACCGTTCCATTCGTTTTTTCCTTTCCTTTTCTCCTTTTAAGGCAGACTTGATCTTCGGAAACAGAAAAAAGTCACAGGGTGCTAAATCAGGTGAGTACGGCGGGTGTTCCAGCACTGTAATGCCTCTAGGGGCTAAATAACGCTTTACAGACAGCGAGTTATGGGCAGGTGCGTTGTTCTGGTAAGAGATCTTGTTTTTCCACTACTAAAGCCGTTTCTTACGAACTCGCTCTGGCAGCGTTGCCAAAACTTTCAAATAGTAAGTTTGGTTTACAGTTTGACCCTCTGGAACCCATTCAGTTAATGCCGTTAATGTCGAAAAAAAAAACGATTAGCATGGCTTTTCTCTCAAGAACTTAATGAAACCTCTCAAGAAAATATGAGCAGATCTGTTGACAAACGAGCTTTTGGTCAGGGGTCAAATTTTTTTAGACCAACTTGGCACAGACTTTCTTCATGTTTAATTCGTCATGTAAAATTTTTGCTGACAGTTTCTTTACCGGCGTTTACAGTCTCAGCAATCATCCGAATGCTCATACGATGATCTCCGCGAAAAATTTCATTTATTTTGGTCACTGTTTGCGGAGTTGAAACAGAGACAGGTCGACCTAGACGTTGGTCATCTTCGGCGCTCTCTCAGCTTTCAGAAAACCGTTTATACCACTAGAAAACACGCGCACGAGATAGAGAATTCTCAACATAGGTCTCTTTCAACAAATTATAGCAAATTAGTCGTAGTTTTTTTTTAATTTAAAGAGAAATTTCACATTAATCCGTTGCTCATGTTTTTCGTCACACATTGTTATCGAAACGAGAAAAAAACACGTTCTTTTCTAACTTCTACAGAAAAAATAGTACTTCAGCAACAAAAATGTGTTTTCGTAGGTACTGAAAGAGTAGACACTTCCAGCTATCCAATGCTGTATTCGTTTCCCACTCTTCCCCTGTGGGATTTATAATTCTCTATTTAATAGCCAGACCTCGTATATTGGTGTAATTTGTATACCGAGTAGGTAAAAAAATGGGCTTTTTCTTCATACTCAATACTTGGTAGTTTATACAGTGTGTCAATTTTAAAACTTGCAATGGGCTATATCTCACAAAAAAATTTGATATCGAAAAATGCTTGAAACTATTTCTAGGATAGGAAAGGGGAACTAAAAGGACATGAAAGAGAACTCACCCCCATTAACCCCCTAGGCCACACGACAACCAAAAAAGTTTAAATTGCATATTGCTACATTTAAAACATCATTGAAAAGACTATAAAAAAATGCTGTCCAATGGTATAAATAATACATAATGATGGTATTACATTTTTATTTTGATGCAGGGCAGCGTTAAGTCGCTTTTACGTATTTTAACCTCTTTAGGTCTCATCAGAGCGGCATATGCTGCTGCTCTGAATCAAAACAAAATCTATCCCGTCATAGGACAATAATTATGGAAATAATTATTTACGGACGTTAGAAAGGCATCTAATAACAACAACAGAAATCATAAGATTTCCCACTTGGCGAAACTGAAACTGAAACTTCAGTTTCGCCAAGTAGGAAATCTTTTAGACTTAAATCCGAAAATGCAACATTTGTATACTCTCATGAGACATGAATGTTTGCAAAGGGTGGAATATAAATAATTTGGCAAGACGACAGCATAAAATTATATCAAGTTATAGACATCAAGTACTACAGTTATCAAAGCATTACTGCCAGTTGAATCTCATTGAACACATCTGGGGTATATGTAATACGGATTATGATAATCACGTTGGATCATTATCGAACTACAAGCTTAATGTCACATACCTTGAAAATTCTGTTGAAAATTATCCACGCCAGAATTCACACTAAACTGGAGCTGGATATTAGTGACACACAATATGGGTTCCGCAATGGTATGGGTACCAGAGAGGCACTATTCTCCTTCAACGTGCTAACGCAGAGATGTTTGGATGTTAACCGTCCTCTTTACGTCTGTTTTATAGACTACAATAAAGCGTTTGATAAAGTAAAATATGACCGACTCATGGAAAGTCTAAAAAATAAAAACCTAGATGAAAGAGATTAAAGGCTAATAACAAACCTATATTACAATCAGCGAGCAATGGTACGAATTGAAAAAGAGACATCTGAAGAAATGGAAATAAAGAGAGGAGTCAGGCAAGGCTGCATACTATCACCTCTATTGTTTAACGCTTATTCTGAAGAGGTAATTCGAGAGACTCTGGAAGATGAAACAGTCGGCATTAGAGTAAATGGAGTCTTAGTTAACAACATTAGATATGCTGATGATACAGTAATAATAGCCGATAGTTTACAAGACCTGGAAAGACTCATAAGTAAAATAGTAATTTGTAGTAGGGAGTACGGACTCTCGCTCAATATCAAAAAGACGAAGTTTATGAAAATTTGTAAAAACAACCATAATACCAACGAAATCTTGACAGTAGAACGCCAGCAGATCGAAAGAGTAAAAAAGTACACTTACCTAGGAACACCTATAACAGAAAATAATGACTACACTGCAGAAATCAAAGTCAGAATCGAAAAAGCACGTTCTAATTTTATGAAAATGAAAAAGGTCCTATGTGGCAAAGATTTAACATTAGCTCTTAAAGTACGCCTAACAAAATGTTACGTATACAGTGTACTATACTATGAAGTTGAATCATGGACGTCAAATCTAGACACAATGAGACGACTTAACGCCTTTGAAATGTAGACCTATAGAAGAATTATGAGGGTTTCCTGGGTAGATAGAGTTACGAACAATGAAGTACTGAGAAGAATAGATAAAGAGAAGAAAGTTGAACTAACAATTAAAGAAAGAAAGCTACAGTACCTCGGACATCTGATGAGGGGCGAGAAGTATGGCATCCTGCGACTCATAATGCAAGGAAAGATAGATGGCAGAAGAAGAATCGGAAGAAGACGAATTTCATGGCTTAAGAATCTGAAAGAATCGTTTGGATGCAGCTGAAAACAACTTTTTAGAGCTACTGCCTTAAAAATTAAAATAGCTATGATGATTGCCAACATCCGTAGCGGAGATGGTACCTGAAGAAGAAGAAGTTGGATGCAGTGGATACAGTGACGATGCAGTTAGGAAAATTTGACAAGAAGCTCTTAAAACTGCAACTCCAGAAATATGGGCCAAAACTGTAAATAAAAGTGAAAAATTAAAAGAAGAGTGGTGGATCAGGAAAATAAAGTTAGTAAAATTAATCCAGTGATTATGGATTTACCTAATAATAGCGGTAATTAATTTAGTGATGATGATGATGATTTATAAATTATAATAATCAGTAAGTACACCATTATAAGGTTATTTACAAAATAATTGTACAGCAGGTTAACCATTATATTTATACATTCATTATTAGCCAAATAAACAATAATATTTAAAATTCAATTTGAATTTTTTGCTCCTCATTTTATACAAATTAACCCTAACTGATAATACAGGCAAAAATATTCCAAACAAAGTAAGTAACTAAAAAGATTATGGAGAACTCCAGTGCAGTTTACCGTGCCTTTTACTACAACGAATGATTTTCTGCGAATTCCATTAATTGTTTAGAAGTGTAAGTTGGTTAAATCTACTGTATGCTTTAATCGTCCATGAATTCCGGTCTTCCGGTCTAGCCATCTCGCCGCAACTAGTTGCGACGATGTTTGTTAGATGCAGCAAGAACGCATAATTTGACAAATCTTATAAAAAATGCAGTCGAAACGCTTTGGTCCTCGTTGGACCAAAGGACCATGCGTTCAAAAACGCATAATGTGACTTCCCACTTTACACAATAAATACGCGTAAGTCAAGACACTATATTTGTGAATGTAATTTGTGCATGTTATCGGTAGAAACTACTAGAAATCAAATAGAACCTATTACAGACTTTACACAAAGTATTGCCAACTAAAACAATCTGATGTAATAAATTAAACATGATGTGAACTTTGTACGAACTAAATTAATCAACTTCGATGGTGAGTTCTAACAACCTCATGTCTCTATTTGCATATATTAAAGTTTTAAAACAATATTATTGTTGACACGGAATGTATGTTGCTAATAAAACAACAAGTCAAGAACGCAGTTGACTTGTGTGTTAGAAAGTCGACTAAGGAAACAAAGACAGACGACCAATATTCTACAATACCCGAGTGCACCATACAGATGTCGTAGTTGATGTTTTGCCAACAAATAGCGAACTATTCAAACGAGCTAATACAAAACCAAAGCAAGCAAATACGTATGTGTCTCCACAGACAACGGCCAATTTAATGAAATTGTACAGGAAAACAGGTTTTGTTTTCAAACAATTCTTTCTCGTTTCATTTCAGAATGCTAAAAAGGATTTATAAAGTTTCTTGGAAACATGCAAGATAGAAATTTAGAAATATGGAAGTAGATTAAAGAGATTGAAAGCGGCTTAGAAGTAAAGGAAAGTACCTTTGTTGGCAGAAAGTTTTAAAATATTTAATATTCTGTTTAATTAAAATACTTATATCGGTATATATCCGATAGCTGTGTATCTTCCAATTTTATGACTAAAAAATAAAAGGGTTTAAAGCAAAATATTCCAGAAATTATCGTAATTACAAACTATTCTAAAAATAAGATCTTGAAATTAAAGAAGTAGTGACAGGACCTCACATAACTATGGACGAAATTACGCAATGCATTATTCAGCCGAAGAAATTAAAAAGTTAGCAAAAATATCCACAACTATATATATATATATATACAAACAACACAGTTTATTAGGGTTGTAGTCAGAAAATTGGCCGGGATGTTAATGAAACACTCTTATGACTTTTTGTCTAGCTTTCGGAATGGTTTTATTCCTTTTTCAAGACACTGTAATAAAAAAAAAATGTTAATATTTATAAAACATCACAAATCTTCAGTGCAACTTACTAGTCGTTGAGATTATTTATAAAAGCATAGACACTCAACATTATTAACACACATATAAAATATAAAATAGTGGACAAAATACATTTTAAAATTCTTTAAAATTTAGGTACAGATAGTAAAAATTTAGTTTGTCATCTTTTACTGGTGTGTTTTAACTCTGACACATAGAGAAAAAAAAAACCCTATGATTAAAAAGTAATTAGTTGTACTTAATATTATATTTCTTTTTAAGAAATACTAGAGGCCCATCTTAGGTGATTTTAATTTTTAAACCTGTCTTAATGGAATGCAACATGTTATGCATATAAGTGTAATTTGTGTGGGTACAGGTAGATATTAATTTTATTTTGGATGTTTTTCCAGTAAGTAACAATCAATGTTGCTCAGTTTATCTATGTCTGACTTTTTATTGATGCAAGATGTACTAGATTTTATAGAACACATTTCCCAGAAAACACATTTTGAATGTTTTTTTTTTCTTTTGCCAAAATACAGGAATCCTCGAAATTAAATTCATGTTTCAACGTTAATGCATGTTCTGTTAATGCACATGCATTTTTTTTTGCACGTAGTAGTGAATTGCCGTAGTAGTGAACTAGTGAGTGAACTAGAAGTGACTAGTGAGTGTAGTAGTCTCTGGGGGCTCGGCAGACTGAGACCTCGAAAGCCCTGAAGAAGACATCAGAGAGGATGTCGAAAGCTCGGCAAAATGGATATCGACGCGGTTCAACCCGGAAGACTGGTGAGTTTAATATTAATTTTTATAATAATATTATTCTTAGCTCTAAGTTTAATTGTACTAACCGCGGAAATCTTTCCGAACATATATATGAACATATATTTATATATATATATATATATATATATATATATATATATATATATATATATATATATATATATATATATATGGGTCACTATGGGAAGAGTGGTGGGTTTTTCGGTCAAAAAATGGAGAAAAAAGACAAAGAAGTTGGCTACTTCATCTATTTATTTGAAGACGTTTCGCTCTCTAATCAGAAAGTATCATCATCTAAAAAGCACAATATGAAAAACCAAATATCCATAGAAAAGTTAATATAAATGTGTTACCTCAAAAAGAAACTCTATAACATCTGTTAAAGCGTACCCGGAATGCGACATAAATTCGGACTACAATCCACTTATCGCCAAAATGAAACTTAGTTTAAAGAAAGTTCAAAGACCAAAAATTATGAAGTACGATATTAACCAACTGAAAAATAAAACAGTAAAGGAAAAGGTACAAAAACGCCTAAAAGAAAAAACGTGGGCTCGTACAGAAAAACCATGGGCTCGTACAGAAACAGATACACAAATGTAGATCTAGAAAATTTGCACAAAGTTAGTCAAAAAATAACAGAGAAATACTTAAAACCTGAAAGAACAAATAAAAAGGAATGTATGACGAAGGAGATTCTATGTATGATGGAAGACAGAAGAAACGCTAAAGATAATAAGAATTACTACAACATAAATAACGAAATAAAAAGGGATATTAAAATAGCAAAAGAAAATTGGTTTAGCTCGAAGTGTACAGAGATAGAGTCATTACAACAAAAACATGATTCATTTAACCTCCATAAAAAGATTAAAGAAGCGGCAGGCTTATATAAACACAAAAACACTGGATTCCTGACAGATAATCAGGGAAACATAGTACTGGAAATAGAGCATAAAAGGGACATTTGGATTAAATACGTGGAAAAAACTTTTGAAGATATACGAAGTAACACTGGTATTACAACAAACACCAATTGCAGTGGTAACTGGCCTTGTTGTGTGTCATGTTGACCTCCAGGACACTGTCTTTTCACGTGATAGCAATGTGGATTTGAAATGTGCTCCCATTTGCCGGGAGTCTACCGTAAGAATTGGAAGCTTTTGTGGTAACTTCATTACACATGTTATAATATTACTATAATAAACTCTTAATCGTTTCAATAATGTTGCCTAAAGTAAAAATATAATAAAATTAATATCATACTGTTGGAAGTGTGATCTTATGATCTTGGTACTGTTCTCAGCAAATACTTACTTTTTACATAAGTTTTTACCATACTTTTTTAAATTACATGTACAATAACCACATGATCTTTTGCTGTGCTATGTTTGAGTCAAATTGTAAACTGTATTTAGTTTCAATTGATTGTTTAAACAACCTAATTATTTAATGTCTAGTGTCTTTAGCTTCTTTACATTTTACGCCACTGACTGCTACATGTCTTTTTGAGGTAATACATTTAAGTATATTAATTTTTCTATGGATCTTTGGTTTTTCGTATTGTGTTTTTTAGATAAACTGATAATGCTTTCTGATTAGAGAGCGAAACGTCTTCAAATAAATATATAAAGTAGCCAACTTCTTTGTCTTTTTTCTATACCTTTTGACGGAAAAATCCTCCACTCTTCGAGTGACTCTTATATTGGATTAACGGTCGTACTCCTTTTTCGATATATATATATATATATATATATATATATATATATATATATATATATATATATATATATATATGTATATATATATATATATATGTATATATATTCAACCCGTGAAAATAGGCGAATTAGAGGTGGGCTACTCCAGAATGTTCTAGTACATAATAACCTTTGTATATAAGCATACGATGTTATGAGTAGAGTAGAGTTGTAAAGGTACTATCGAACTGTGAACTTATAAATAAATATATTTATATAAATTCGACCTATTTGAAGACAAAGAGATGCCCCTTTGAGTATGATGAAAAGGTAAATGATGGACCAAGAATATTACAGCAGGAAGTTTATTCCGCATGGAGATGTTCCAGCATCTTACTGTCTATCGAAAGATTTTACTGGATTAGAGTGAACGGTAAAGCATTTAATTAAGTCTATTTAGTAAAAGGATCTAGGATGAAATACTGTCCGATTCATCGTCTTTACTTTATCAGTTTGGGATTAGAAAGATTTTTTTATAGCTAATAAATTTACAATCAGAATAAAAGTGTATTTATAAGTTATTGTGATAAGTTTGGGTCCTGTTTCTTGATTCTGGTGTGATGTAATTTTCTTTACTTTAATTATCATAAATTAATTTATTTGAAAAGTTGTTGTATTTAGTTTAATTAATTAAGTTTAATTATGCGATAGTCGGTCAAGTTCTGGGCTTTTTATTATGACACGAGTAGTAAAAAGGATTTTATTAGTATTTTATTATTGAAACATCCACCAAATAAAAACAAACATATATTTTTAATACCCGACAAAACAAACACGATACAAGCTATTATTTTGTTGGTAAAAAATGTCCATTGCAGCTTTTGGTTCAGTGATTCTAAATGGAAATGTGGTTTTAGTGGAACTCTAAAACATATTTCACGAATTTTACTAAAACAAATTGAAATTGGATGGCAATTAGAAAATTGACTATCCCATGATATTAAAACACTTTGCCAAATTAATCTGTACTAACGAGTTTTATGCAACTTGCACATTGTGAGTTCAATTATTATATTAGTGCATTGGGAAAAAGGTAAATATAATTTTTTAGAATTGTATTATTGTAAAATAAATTGCAAATCATTGCTATGCAGTGGCGGATCCAAGGGGGATGTGTCACGGCGGTCATGACCCTCCCAAACAAAATTAAATATCAATCAAATAATACTAAAAAAAATAATTTAAAACCCATCAACCCTAAAACAGGAAGTCGATAGTTGAAATGATTCAAACTCATTTATTCTAGGGGTAAGTGTAAAATTATGCGGAACCCTTTTTAGATTGCTCTTTAAAAAAATCAACAATTCTGAATATAGTAATACCTCAACTAGCGTTACCCCGACTTCCACAAATTCAGAGGTATTAATACGCGATTTTCAAATTTTGTCAATTCGTCAATTCAGTGCCAGAGAACTGTTCGATTATCGATAAGATAGAATTACCGCCCACACATTATTGCTTATTCAGTGTAAATGACATGACTTTTCGCACAAAATCAGCCCATTTTTATTTTGTATTAGGTATTTCTTATCTTCAGTTTTGTCTACTAAGTTGTTGTTTGTAATTAGAATATGTATTATAATTGTTGAGACTGTGTGCTACATTTTATAATTTGTCTATAATAAATATCAAAGTGAATATTGTTGTTGCATTATAGTTTATTTTTATGAACGAGAGAGTAATTAGCATAATTTTAACTGGTAGCTCCGACCACTCCATAAGCGTGCTCAAGATTAATTGAAAAATTACTTTGAATAATTGTAAAAAATAAATGAATTATTTCAGTGTTATAAAGTGTTATGTGTATGTAAACAAAAGTGACCTCTTTTATCACACACTATATTAGAACTGACTGGCCTACATTAAAAAGGGTTTTAAAAAATTCACATTTTTTTAAATTTTTTAAAATTACAAAAGAGAAAAAGATTTTTTAAAACCGTCTAAGGTATGTTAAATAGATGAATAAAAATATTAATATAAAACTTACAGCTACTTGTTACAAATCCAAATCAGATTCAGAAGATGAACTTTCAGAACCAAGATTTATAATAACTGGCTCGATCATTTTATCAGTAATATTGTCCAGCTTCCACATGTTTTCCCGTTCTTTAATAGTGTGATTTACTGCCTTTTCCCAGTTTTCAGGTTTTACATTATTTACGGCCTCCAAAAACAACTGTTTAACATCATGAATTTTAAAAGTGGTATTTTTTCTTGAAACTTCACTCTTTATCTGTGCCCATACCAGTTCAATCGGGTTTAATTCACAATGATATGGTGGGGATCTAAGTACTGTCATTCCACGATTTTTGGCAATTTCATCAATTTCGTATTTTTTAAATTTTTCTTTATGAAGGGCACACAACGAATAAAGTTCCTTTCTTATAGATCCGGGATGGTACGTAATATTTTTTGAACTCAGCCAATTCTGCAAGTCTTTTTTTAACCACTTGGTTGTGGGCAGTCCTTCTATAAGTCTGGAGTGATAACTTGCATTATCCAATACTATTACACAGTTCTTAGGAAGAAGATCTATCATTTGTTCGAACCATTCTTGAAAGACATCAGCGTTCATGTCTTCATGGTAGTCACCGGTACGAGTTGATTCAAAAG
Source organism: Diabrotica undecimpunctata (assembly GCF_040954645.1). NCBI lineage: Eukaryota > Metazoa > Arthropoda > Insecta > Coleoptera > Chrysomelidae > Diabrotica > Diabrotica undecimpunctata. The sequence continues at coordinate 15,240,180 of NC_092810.1, forward strand.
TTAATAAACCACCTTCAACAAAACCGTCTGAACTGCCAATGTGTACTATTATCAGCCTGCGTCCCTTTCCTGATGGTGGGTTTAAACCAGTAGATAAGTTATTTACAAAAGCGTGCCTTTGACTTGAAACAGTTTCATCCTGCCAAAATTTATTTGGTGTATGACCCTCGTTGATATATGTTTCATCAAGATAAAATATTTTTCTTTTTTGGTTTCTCATTTCCTTTATGGTTCTTAGAAAATGTCTTCTCCATATGACAATATCGCTTCTTTCTAATAAAATAGACTTTCTGGGATTTTTTTCCAGCGGAAGCCTATTTCTTTTAAAAGTTTCCATAACGTACTTCGACTCATTTCTGGGCAATCCTTATCATCTCGAACTGAGACAAGAACTTTATCCAATGTTGGAAATTCTTGTCTAAAGAAGAATTCATGCACTTTCCGTCCAAGTCCTTCTTTAAAATGATATTCTATTTGAAATTTTGGTTTCCCTGGAGCATTACGTGGCATTTAAAAACTACCACATTTCTCTTCTTTAATAACTCTGTAAATCGTAGATTTCCCAACACCAAGTGTACTGCTAACTAACTCAACGGTCTCATCAACACTTTCACATAAACGTTTGTCTGTAAATGATTTAAAACAATTAAATATTAATGTTTTTTCATTAACTGTTAGAGGACCAATTTTTCGGCGTTTACACGGCACTTCCAAATTTTCCATAACACTAGTATACACAATAAACTGCACCTTGCAACTGAAGTACCTTCTTCTTCTTAAAGTGCCCTCTCCTCAATGGAGGTTGGCTACTACAATTTTAAAATCTTCTCTATCTTCAGCTGTTCTTATTAGCTGTTCAAAATTTAGCGTCGTCCATTGTCGGATGTTTCTGAGCCACGATAGTCTTTTCCTTCCTAGGCCTCTCTTTCTCTCGATTTTTCCTTTCACTATAAGTTGGGCATATTGGTACTTATTATTTCTCAGTATGTGGCCTAGGTATGATGTTTTTCTAACTTTTACTGTGTTAAAAAGTTCTCTTTCCTTGCCTATTCTATGCAGCACTTCTTCGTTTGAGGTATGCGATGTCCATGAAATTTTGAGCATTCTCCGGTAGGTCCACATTTCAAAGGCCTCCAATTTATTTACGTTTGATGTTTTTAGGGTCCACGTTTCAACTGCATATAGAAGAGTCGACCAAACGTAGCATTTTGATAAACGTAGTCGAATTTCGAGTTTTATTCGAGAATCACAAAGCAGTTTTTTTATTTTTTCGAAAGATTTTCTGGCCTGTTCTATTCTCGATCTTATTTCTAGATCAGGATTTAGGCTACTATCGATCCAACATCCCAGGTACTTAAATCTATTGACCTGTTCTAAAATGTGCCCATTTATTGTGCAAGGTTGAGGTACGTTTTGGTTTTTTCGGATTGACATCACTTTGGTTTTTTTAATGTTTATTTTCATACCAAATTGCTCACAGGTCGAGTTGGTCTTGTCGATGAGTCGTTGTAGACCTACGTCGGAATCCGCAATTAACACTGTATCATCGGCGTATCTGATACTGTTGATATTTAGTGAACCTACCTAGTATTAGAAGTACCTACTTTTAGTGAACTGTTAAGAATTTTGAATACGCCACTTGGACCTTCCTATATACAAAATGGAAAAACCCACTATCACATTTTCTGTGGAATAAGTTTAGAAGGTAATTATCTAGTCAATTACTGTCGTAGATTCCTGGAATTAAAGAATAAAATGTTTGATTGTTGAAACCCTTACTTCGTGGAATGCACTCATTTCAGATAAAATAAAACGTTTTATTTTATCTAAAGAATTAAACTTTATTTTGCAAATAGGCAAAGAATTAAACTTTATTTTGCAAATAGATAAAATAAAACGTTTTATTTTATCTAAAGAATTAAACTTTATTTTGCAAATAGGTAGGTACTTATTAAACTTTTATTGGTTATATATAACCAATAAAATAAACATCTTACATTTCTTGCAAACTCATTAGTACCTATTAACCTCCATCACTCCGACACTGGCAACCTTATTTAGGGATTAGTAACCCTCACAACTATTGTATTCTATTCTGCTCCAACCTTTATACCTGGTGGTCATACTCAATTTAAAATTGTTTTCCTATATACTTCTGTAAACTTGTTGAAAAATATCTGTTTTTCATTGAGTCACCCGTATCAACAGTTTAGGGATTTGCATACATAATTTATTGTTTTATTACTCTCTCATACATAAAAATACACTATAGCTTTGTCTGATAAGTTAGTGAATACAAACAAAGAAACTGGGGGCTGTTGTCCAAGGTATTTGTGAAACTTTTTTGGGTTGAAAGGCATGAAGGTCGTTTTCAGTTCCAGAGCGAATTAATCATCAAAATATACAACGCTCTTAAAACAATTATTTCTACATAAAAGGACAGTAAAATATTGAAAAATAGTGAGTGTATCATTTTTATTAATGCAAACTATAAGGAGCCCAGCATTTCCTATTTCAGTAGTTTGTCTTAGTAATGTTTCAGGTACAACTGTATCACTTAGTCGTCTTCTTCAGTCACCAAAATTAGATTTGAAGAAGGTTACTGAGGCCATAGAGGACAGTAAATGCATTCTTTACAATAAAAGATCAAATGCTGAATCTGTTTTTAGCAAACTTTACTATGAAATAAAGGAAATAGCTGAACAACTAGATACTGAACTAAAGATGCCTCGTATAGTTTCTCGTCAAACCTGTCGTCAAAACCAACCTGCTAACTCTTGCAAAGACTATTTTCGAAGATCTATTTATTTACCCCTTTTAGACAATATCTTCTATCTACTGAATATTCCACAGTAGAACAAGAGTTTTCACTGTGGATTTTAAAGTGGAAAAGAGTCGTGCAAAATAATGGAAAAACTTTCTGATTCTATATTAGAAGTATTAGAAAACTGCGATATTCATATGTATTCAAATATCAGAATATTTCAGCAAATATTAATTACACTGCCAGTCAGTGCAGCAACAGCAGAGCGTAGTTTTTCTACGCTTAAGCGTCTAAAGACTTGGCTTAGAAATAGAACTTCGAAGAAAAGGTTAACTGGTTTAGCACTCGTCAATGTGCACCCTGAAATTTCTCTAGATGTTGCTGCAATCATATAGATGCAACTTTACTAAATCGGATAGGGTAAAAGAATAAATTTTATAGAATTATATAATATTTACTTATCTTATTCTTATAGTTTATTTAATCACTGAACTTTTATTTACCACTCGTTGCCGGCTATTGGTCACAATTCGTGAGAAAAATTTCTCTCTGTGGTAGTTCTGGATTAGCCCTAATTAATCCAGTAGCTACAGCAAATCTAAATTCTCTTATATTCTTTTATTGAATCGGTGTTTAAATAATAAAAAAGCGTTAACAGGTAAATCTAAGAAATGCCAAAATAATCTGTGCCGAAAAATTTTCTGTCCACTCAATAGCTTGCGACATGTTAATCAGATTTAGCGACAAAATTCATATATTTGTTATAATTCCTGACTCAATAGGTGCATGTATTATCCACAGAGATCTCGTCTTCTTTATTGCGAACAAGTTTTGATTGCAAATACAACAGCCCTTCTTTACTCATTCGCCAGTCGGTATCGCCAGTTCCACACGAATATTTAGTAAATCTTGCTGTATTTCTACGCCATTATAAACGAATATATTTATTCTGGATTGGATGATATATTTGGATTGGATGACAAAGGGAATAAAAATAGATGGAGAATATCTAAACAACCTACGTTTCGCCGATGATATACTTATAATAGCTGAAGATCTAGGTATGGCAAGAGAGATGGTACAGGAACTCGTTGTGGCTACAGAAAGTGTAGGTTTAAATATAAATATCTCGAAAACAAAAATCATGACCAATTTGGTACCCAACCAGAACATCAGTATTGGTGAAAAAGAAATAGAACTCGTAGATAGATATAAATACCTGGGACATGAAATTATGATTGGCAGGGATAACCAGACTCATGAACTGAAGAGAAGAATCGGCCTTGGGTGGGCAGCATTTGGAAAACTGAGAGAAACTTTTAAAAGTGAGCTGCCCACATGCCTAAAGAGAAAGGTATTTGATCAGTGCGTCCTCCCAGTCTTGACGTACGGAACAGAAACACTTACCTTAACAAAAGCAGCAGCTACCAAACTGAGAGTCACGCAGAGAAGAATGGAGCGGTCCATGTTAGGAATAACTCTGCGAGACAGAATAACCAACGAAGACATCAGGAGAAGAACCGGAGTGACTGACATCATCGAGAAGATAGCCAGACTAAAATGGAGATGGGCAGGATACATAGCCAGAATGACAGATGGGCGATGAACAAAGAGGTTATTGGAATGGAGGCCAAGGGAAGACAAGAGAAGCGTCGGTCGACCACCTACAAGATGGACTGACGATTTAAGAAGACTCAATAAAAACTGAATGAGAGCGGCGCAAGATAGACGGGGTTGGAAACATGAGGAAGAGACCTATGTTCAGCAGTGGACTCTTGAGGCTGGATGATGATGATATTTATTCTACGAATAGAATTATCATTTATGTGCAAATTTGCCAGTAACCAACTGAATCGGTCACGAGAAATGAAAGCCGAGACGAACGGATCTCTTATTTCAAATTTTGCAGACCAATAGCCTTTGTAAGAATATTTACGTGTTAGCTTCATTATAAGATTAACCCGAAGAAACATTTTAATTCTTCATCTGTTGTTGAAATGTAACGATCACCAAACTTTTGTCAATGCCTCATATAATAGATGAGTTGATCTATCACCAGCCATCCGTTTTTCATTTAGTTGGATTAAAATATAGATCTGGTCTATGCAAGATCGTCTAACTCAACATCCTCCTTTCTATTCCAGCTTAACAGTTCCGTACAATCTACGGATATTGCTGTTAACTAAGATGCGGTGGTAGTTTTGATAGTGTGTCTTATCCGCTTTCGTATGGATCAGCCTGTCAGCTTATTAACAAGCGTGGGCGTTACATTTCAGCAAGAATGTCTTCTGGTCTATAGGCTCTTTGATATAGAATAAAGATATATAAAAGACAGTTAAGATTTGATTTTACGTAAAATGCTTCTACAGTTCACTTGTACGTATTTTGTTTTTAAAGGACTCATCAGAGTGATTCAGTAAGAAGTCCCTTGTTCTTACTTCTTACACAGCGGCTCCGAGTTATGCAAGGACAAAATACGTCTAAGCGAATTGTGGAAGCACTATACTTGAAATCAAATTTTAGCTGCCTTTTTTATTTTATTTCTGTTTTTGTAAAATTGGGACCCTCCATTTAAGAGATAATTATTAGTTTCCAGACCTTTGGTCCACCTTTTTCATACATATTTGGTAGTCATTTAGTACGAAGACGGCTATATTATATTGTTTTTATTAATTACTGTTTAATGCATTTATATAAGTATAGGTCTTAACCCTTTAAGCAATTCACTTGTATGTATTTGCCAATCATCTTCCTGATTTCTTTGTTCCTATGTCTTAGCATAAGACCACAATACTGCTGTTTTAAAATTATTACATGATAAAAAATATTTTTGTTAAAGAAATTCAGACACGCTAACTATCGAATTGTATAATATTCTTAATGACTATATCGCCTGTATTTAGATAAATTTTTTTCTTTAACTATTCATATTATCTTATAACAGCAATAAATAATAAAAAAAAACAAGCACTAAGTTTGGATTTTTTTATTCTTTGCGTCGATTATAAAATTGCTTGTCCCTGAAATTAAGACTATTTTATTTCTTAGTCGACCATTGTCGAAGAGAATAAAGGCATGCAGCATCTATTATGGGAGTAGTTCATTGTCAATGGGGAATTAGAGGATCCAATATTCAAGCGCGTGATAAACGAAACTAATTGGGTAATTGTTTCCCTTGCTGAATGTCGCGAAATAAAAGATTTCTCTAATAGGATAACAAAGCAACTACATTCGCAATGTCTGGATACAAATACAAAGCAACTGGTTTCTTTTTCTGTAACTCTTCCCTTTCATGTCATAATAAAGTTATTTTAGATATTTTTTGGGAAAATTGTATACAGAGTTGTTTAAAAATGTATGCAATGTACGCATCTAAGCGATATATTTTTTCAGTTCCAAACCGTAACATTTCTAAATTTTACACTTAAAAATTGGCAACATTGCATAGACTTGGTTGAAGTTTCGAGCTTGACATAGTCAATTACAGTTCCGTAGGTCGCTTATAATTTTACACATTCGACAAAGAGTTTTTCAAAATTTATTTGCACAATTTTGAGTATTTTAAACATTTTGATTAACATGGATCAAAAACATGATTTTTTTAACAAGATTTAAGTGTATTTTACAGTTAGTCTGCCAAAATGAAGGATTCTGCAAGTTAAACAAGGTTACGACAGCAGCTCCTGGCGTAAATAATGAACCAGCACCTGATAGTAGCAGTAGCAGTACTTCAAAAAGGTCTAAAAAGCGACTTTGCCAGCCTTCGAAGTGGACTAAGAATAGAAAAAAATATATGCGCAATTCTGGCAAGCTTTTGCAAATTCTGCTGGGAAAGAGATTCCAGCCCGTAAAGTGCAAGGATATAACACTGAGAAATGCAGATTAAAATGTCCGACGAAAATAACTGAAGAGAAAAGGCAACAGATTCATAAAGTTATTGGTCTTTATCAGACATCAACAGACAAAGGGACTTGTTAGTTAAAATTTTAAACCTATTAGGCCTAAATATTCTACAAAGCAACCTGAATGTACAAGGACATGCAATTATGGATACTATTCCAATTTACACAAAAATGGAATAAGAGTCTGTACGACCTATTTAAAAAATATATTAAATATAAACAACAGAGTTATACATATAGCTTTAAAGAACATTAGAAATACAGGTTTTGTTTCCTCCTTTCCCTGTAATAGTATGTCATTACTAGACTTCGGCAAATATGCATATTGCATATTTTGCATATTGTGCATATTTTATGCAAATATTTCATATTTTGGCATATTTGTATAAAAGTTTGCATAAAGTGCATAAAAGTTCAGATTTTTATACTGTATTTGAAAATTTTTAAACATACCAATTTATTTCAATTCTTGTATAAAATTTTGTAGTCATTTTAATCAAGAAATGATCTAAGTACGTAATCTCTACAGGTACAAAACATTTACAATTTCAAAGAAGATCAATTTAAGTAGCCCTCAACATTCTTAGAAAGTCTCGGTCACTGAGGCATTCAGTTATTGGATAATCGCTAAGGGTTCGCTCATTTGCATTTTATGATCTAATCCCCAAATCTATCTACAATTTATTGTATCTTAACAGCAGGTAAACGGATAATAGTTTTGTTCCTAATTTAGGGATTTTCCAAAATCTCCCAGTTTATTGAATTAGGTACCTAAACATTTCTAATTTGATGCTCAGATTTGTAAATCATTTTTGTTTTGATATTCAAAGCGTAAACACTCGTTGTGCGTAACAAAAAGGAAGATTGTGATTTTATAATGCCTAAAACAACCAGTGCTTCAACTTGGATTAAACCTTATAAAGAGCTGTCTATGGATATGGGAAAAATCTACTGTTCAGTCTGTGGCAAAATTGTAAGTATCTAATATTTTCTATTAAATATCTAATATTTCATACATACAGGGTGTTTCCAAATGACACTTACAACGTTTGACTGTAGATACTTCTCGAAAAATTGAACAAAACGATATAGTTAATGAGGGGTCAAACTTATTTACTTTTCGAGATACAGGGTGTTAAAATTAAAAAAAATTAAATTCTTTTAGTTAATAACAACAATAACTTTAAAGCCAATAAACGTATTTACTTGAAATTTAGTACTCGTAGGTTGTTTTTAAATGAAAAATAGCTTCCTTTAGTGAGAAAAAATTGTCCATGGTACAATACAATGGTGTGTATTTAGAAAAATTTTTCACCTTTACTTTTTTTTATGAAGTCAGCTATTCTAAAACACAATTATTTTTATTGTAATTGAATTAACAAAAAAAAAACTTTTGTTGAATTTTAAAATAAGTTATATGATGTACTAATGGTTAGTAACAAAAACTAATTTGTGGATTAATACTGCATTTAAAACACTTAGCGAGTGTTTTTTTTTCCAAACCAGTTATTTGATTAACCAAAAACACCTTGTATATTTTTATATTTTAAAGGTTGGGTTAAAATAAAGGTTTTTATTTTTATTTATAGATAGCATGTGAGAAGAAATTTCAGATAGACCAACATGTGAGAACTGCTTCACACGTTGCAAAAAAAAGGAAAAATAGGAGGAAAACATCAAACTTCAATGGCTAAATGTTTCCAATCTACTTCAAAAAAATTAGATGAGCAAGAAACTTTTAATGAAGACTTGTGTCGCGCATTAGTGTCTGCAAATATACCGCTTTCAAAATTAGCAAATGTAAATTTTAGTTCGTTTCTAAAAAAATATTGCAAACTTAATGTTCCAAGTGATCGGTCTCTAAGAAGAAATAATGTGAACGGGCTATACTCGTCGGTGTTAATTAATATTAAGGAAGAAATTGCAGATAATTATTTTTACATATCTGTAGACGAAACCACTGATCCCTCAGGAAAGTATATTGCTCATTTATTGATTGGTGTTCTTAAAGAAGACACCTTACCAAAATCTCATTTTATTTCATGCCAGCAACTTGAGAAAACAAATGCTTTAACAATTTCGCGTTTTATACAAGAAACATTAGCAACTTTTTTTCTTTTGACAACTATTCCTTCTAATAAATTACTGCTTATTTTATCGGATGCTGCTCCTTATATGGTGAAAGCAGGACAAAATTTAAAAATATTTTTCCCAGATTTAATACATGTTACTTGTGTAGCGCATGGAATAAACAGAGTTGCAGAGGAAATACGAAAAAAGTTTCCTCTTGTAAATACCATGATATCCAGTGTTAAAAAAGTATTTCTTAAATCTCCTATAAGAATTCAACTTTATGAAGAAATGCTACCTAACATTCCTCTTCCACCACAACCTATTTTAACGCGATGGGGAACATGGTTAGAAGCAGCTAATTTTTATGCAGATCATTTTGTTAAAATAAAGAACATAATTGATACGTTAAAAGATGAAAGTTCCCAATCTCTTTTGGATTCTAAACAAACTTTTCAGAGTAACTTGCTTCAACAAGAACTTTCATTTATTAAATCAAATTTTAGTTTTGTTCAAAAAACAATTACTCAGTTAGAATCACCAAAACTGTCATTGCTCGAAAGTAGAGCATTAATAAAAGAATTTGCGTCATGTTGTCGGAACGTTAGAGGTAATATTGGAAAAGATATTTTAAAAAAATTTGAAGCTACTATGGAAAAAAATAAAGGTTACCATATTCTTTCTGAAGTAGTCAGTGTTCTAGCTGGAAATATTTCGGAAACAATTAATTTAGAACCAAATGTTTTGGTTAGTTTGAAAAATGCTCCCGTTACATCAGTTGATGTTGAACGAAGTTTTTCCATATATAAATATATGAACTCAGACAGAAGCCACAAGTTTTTGTTAGAAAATTTTGAACACCACTTGGTCATTTATTGTTACCATAATTCTAAATAAGTTTATTCATACTTAAAAATGATGTAGTTACTTAAAATAAATGTAAATCTTAATGAATAGTAGGAAATATTTAGTTATGTACACTTTTTTTTTTTAAATAAAATTGTTACTATTTTACGATTTTTTTATTTATTTGTATGCATATTTTGTAAAATATTTGCATATTTTCGGGTAAACACGTGCATATTTATGCGCATATTTTCTACATTTTTATTTGCATATTTGCCGAAGTCTAGTCATTACTGCCGAGTACGCACAAAAAGAAAATATTTTCCCAAGTTAACATTCTCTTTTTCTAACTTGGCTGCACGGTACTGAAGACGTCCAATAGTCATAAAACGGTTACCTTCCATCGATATACCTTTTTTTTGTTTTCTGTTTTGCGAGACAATTACAAAAAATGGGTACAAATAAATTTAAAAACACTCACAGAAATTAAAAGATTTCAGGAATAAAAACTGAAATTGAAGTATTTGAAATATTGAATGTCAAGATTAAATTGTCTTAAGCAATTTATGTACCTAATGTTCAAATTGTTTTACAGTTTACTCCAGATGAAGCTATCAAATAAATAGCAAAATATTGAGTATCTTAGAAAAAAGAAAGATTTTTATTAGAAACCACTTTATCCGATAATTCCAACGTATTTATAAATTACTTTTTGGTCGAAATAATCACTTCTAACATATATACATAAGTATATAAATAATTTACTTAAGAGAAGAAAAATATAAGAGATCTCAAAATTTAAAATCACAGGACTATTCTTTTAAATTCAATAATATAGGCGGTACTACAAGTATGTTTATTTGATCCACCCACTGCAACTTACTAATATCTTAATTAGTTAGCTGTAAAGGAGGAGGTTTTCTTTTACTCACTGTCTATAAATTTTCGGATTGGTTACTGTTATCAGTGCGGTCGGAAACAAGTTGTTTAGAACCAATAATCGTGATATGACTAATTTGTAGGCATACACATTAATTACATGGTTTCTTTTTATTACACTGATAAAACGAGAATGCTGAAAGTGTTTTTGTATAAATACCTACCTGGAATTTGATAAATAATAAATATATGACTTCATTCAAAATTACTTACCCATTTTAAAATTAGAATTACATGATTTTGTTTTTATTTAAGCCTGGAAACGATTCTCAAAAATTTTATTAAATTTAAAAATTGCCATAACTCGTAATATTCGTTTTCTAATCCAACACATGAGTTGAAAAAAGTGATACATTGGCAGAAACTGACTCAGAAGATCGCCATAAATATTAATTAATACTAACTAAATTTTATTTTAACAGAAAAGAATTTAAGGCAACCACAAACCAATGCAAAAGTTATAATGGTGACCTATTAATAACAAGGAAAGATGTTTTCAATAGATGGATGGAATACTTTAACCAGATACTTATCTAATATATAAAAAGAAGAAGAAAACCTTGTAGATGAAAGAGATGGGGTAAGTGGAATATACGACATAGAAGAGGAACCACCAACGATTCTAGAAGTTAAAGAGATATTTAAAAAACTAGACAGAAACAAACCACCCAGAACAGATAATCTCACAGCTAAAATATATAAAGAAGGTGACACGATAGCACAATAGCACTATAGCAGTTTATAACAGAAATATGGACATAGAAATTCGTTCCCAGTAATTGGAATAAAGCATATAGAAGCGTATAAAATATTATTCACAATACCATCTTACCAAGTAGGGCACCATATGCAAACAAATAGTGAAAAAAAAATAGGCTGGTTTGAGATGTGCCAAATTGGCAATTTATCAGATTGCAATTCTGAGACATATTTTAGAAAAACACTGGAATATGGCATATGTACCTAAATAGAAGAGAAATGTTTAAAGCAATGAAAGAGCTAGGAGTACCAAATCAGTTGGTAAATTTAATACAACTAACTCTTGAACAAGTTAAATGTTGAGTACGGATCCAGGAAGAACTGTGTGAACCTTTTAAAACAAATAAGGGGCTGCGCCATGGAGACCCTCTCTTCTGTATACTGTTTAATCTGGCCCTGGAAAGGTAATACGTATGTCAGAAATCACAACCACCTGTTTAATACATAACAAATCAGTGCATATCCTTGCCCATGCTGCTGATATCAATATTGTTAGGAGAACGAAAAAGGCTATACGAGAGACGTAGGTAGCACTGAAAAGTCAGCTACAAAAATGGTTTTAATAATGGGCACCATCAAAACGAAGTACCTAGGTACATGAAAACAAGCACGCAACCACAAATCCTATGGCCACTTGTTATAGAAAATGACATCATCGAAGAAGTTGTACGAATTTGTATACATAAACCAAAAGAATCCGCAGAATTTCCAAGGCAAGCAGATTTTATTTTGGGTTCGATCTCTTTTTTAAATCGTCAATTATATCGAGAAATATAGAGATAAAACTCTACAAAACAATAATAAGCGCAGTTCTAACATATGGTTAAGAGTCCTGGACTCTAACAAAAAGTAGTAAGGAAACTGTTTCGAAAGAAAAGTACTGAGACAAATCTGTGGATGTATGATATAACTTTAAAGTTTATAGAATATAGCAACAACTAGATATTGTAAAATTTATTAAGATAGGAGGTCTGAGGTAGATAGGGCATGTCATGCGGATGGAACAAAATATTTCAGCTAAAAAAACTTTCTTTAATAGACTTCGTGTGTCAGAGATGAAGAAGAAGACCTAGAACAAGGTGCTTTGATGTGAAGATATGAGAAATATTGGAATACGCGCTTGGCGGTGAAAGGCGATGGATAGGTCGACTTAAGAGAAATTCTTGAGGAGGCTAGGACCCACGCGGGGTTTTAAAGCCAGAATAGTGATGATGACTAAAGTTTTCTTTCACCTAGACTATTAATTGATGATCTGTAACTGAAAGGTGTGGACACCTTCGTCTACCTGGGCTCGCTGCTGACCAAAGACAACAATGTCAGCTAAGAAATTAAAAGAAGAATAGTGCTTGCTAATAAGTGCTATTATGGCTTGAGGAAACATATGGCCCCAAAACTACCCAGCAAAATTAAAGTTACCATATATAAAACACTAATAAGGCAGTGTTAACATACAGGTCTGAAATGTGGTCACTTACACAGAACGACCAAAAATTGCTTAAAGGTTTCGAGAGAAAAATTCTAAGGAAAATATATGGAGGAATCCAAGAACAGAGTTTGTGGCGTAGGCACTACAACTTTGAGTTATATGGAAGTTTTGGGGAAGCTGACGTTGTAAAATGTATTAAATTAGCACGCCTTCGATGAATAGGACATGTAATTAGGCGAGATGAAGATGCAACGATCAGAAAAAAAATTTTCGACCGAAGAGGACCAGTGGGAAGACGAGCCAAAGGAAGACCAAAACTTAGGTATCAAGATAACTTAGAGGATGATCTAAAATCCATCGGAGTTAAAGCATGGAGAAGAGTTGCCAGAGACAGGGGCGAATGGAGGATTGTTCTGAAAAAGGCTTTGGCTCATAACGAGCTGTAATGCCACTGATGCTGATGATGAAAGTTTTCTTTCTCGATTCATTTCTGTGGGCAAAAGCCATAAGCTGACATGTCCTAAAATCACAATTTGAGGTTATGTGTTCTCTGAATAAATGTATTTCATTTCCACATCGTGGAACAACATGACATATTTACGTTGAAACATAGAATAAGAAACAATTTGGACATTTAATGATAATGTTATTTTTGAAGCTCAATATAACACAACTTACAGTGTGTGAGCAGTGCAGGTCAAAAAGTGACATGGCGAGGATAATAATACAACCTAACCTAAAAAAGCGTGTTCATAGTAAGTTTCAACTCAAGTATGCTGTGTTTTGGGGTTAAAAATTTGTGCCTTTAGGAAAATGTCGAATAAACTGTCACGATAAAATATAAGGGTAGAGAGGAAAGAGCTAATTCAGAAAGAATTATACAAGTTGGATGATACTGTTTGCCGAGATCTAAAACAGATTGACAGATAAGATGAAGAATAATGACTTCTTTTGTTTTTCATCGTTAAATGAAGAAGTTATAATAAAAGAACATCTGACACAGTTTTTTGCCTATATGCAGATGACGTTACACACAATTAAAGGCTGGTCGCAAAACACGGGTTTTATATTCTCTAGTGAAAAGAACACGTTATTTATTTTTTAGCAAAAGACAAAATTATCCTAATGTTCAATTAACACTAATTGGAGTTGTCCTGAAACACGCACAAGAAATAAATTTCTTAGGACTTTCCTTTGAACGTTACTTAAACTGGGAAACCCAGATAACCAATCTGCAACGTTCTTGCCAATCCAGAATTAATCTACTAAAAGTGCTGTCAAATACCTCTTGGGGGGCAGATACAATAACCTTACTTACTGTATACAGATCACTAATACGAAGTAAACTAGACTGCGGCTGTTTATGCTACGATACTGCTAACAAAACATCTTTAAACAAAGCTTGACTACTTTCAAAATATGTGCTCGAGATTAGTTTTAGGTACCACAAGAACTAGTCCAGTAAGTAGCTTACAAGCTCTGGCTAATGAACTTCCCTGAAGCCTACGAAGGCAACTTGTATCACTAAATTACGTTGCCAGAATTTCAGCAACCAACAGCAACATAATCTACTCAACAATACTTTGCAGAACAAATATATCCTCCGATCTTCACAGAAACATTGCAACAAAAAAACTACCATTTCCTGAGCGAATAAAACGTATTAGTCTTAATTTAGAATAGTTCGGTCTTACTATGCCTATTCATGTAAATTGTTTTCCTTGGATAATCAACCTCCAAAAATAAACACCTCTCTAAAAGAACCCCTGAAACATTCCATACATTCTTTCCTTATACAGCAAGCTTATAAAAATGTAATATCCAAATACCCAACAACCCATCAAATCTTCACTGATGCTTTCAAATGTGATGAAGGACATGCTGCAGCATACATCTACGAAAACGTCAAGTCTACCATACGAATCCCAACAAATTGTTGTATATATACAGGAAAACTTACGTCAATTCACCAGGCCATGAAAAAATGTAGTTCTATCAATGAAAGTAAATTTGTGTTCATCACCGATTCAATGATCGCATTACTTGGAATAAAGCAGCTATATACAACTCACGCCATACTTCTTAAGATCAAAGAAGAGTTATCTTATCTACGGACTCAACAAAAAGATATTTGCTTCATCTGGGTACCTTCCCATATAAGTGATAATGAGGAAATGGACTCTCTGGCAAGCACTGCAACAACCGACCAAAGTATTGCTATCGTAAATCAAATGCTTTGGACTGATCACAAAGTAAATATTAAAGCCCACATGTACAGAGCGTGGCAAACTACTTGGGATCACACTGCCAACAAACTCAAAGAATGTCTAAGTCAAGTAGGAACCAAACTCATCTTACCAAGTAATAGGAAAGGCCAAGTTATCATCAACTGACTCCGAATAGGACATACTTTCCTTACCCACAAGCATATCTTCAACCTGGAGACTGCTCCGATGTGTACCAAGTGCAACACTCAGTTGTCAGTATGTTGTTTTTATATAACAATATGTATCTTACTGTTTGTGTGTGTCCCCCTGCTAATAACCCTTAGTGGTTGATGCGGGTATATTTATTTAAATAAAAAAAAATTACTGTTTTGTGTACGCTTCGTCTTATTCCATCCGTGAGGTAAGGTTTTTTTCCGTCAGTGTACTCAGCAGAATGGTTTATAATATAAGATCATTTAACGACTTGCTATAAAATTTATTGTTACGAGCGGTGATATTATTTGTTCCTATATGACATGTCAAAAAATATAAATCAGGAAAACAAAATACTTTTCAAACAGTGATAGAATAACTCAATTAACCCTTTAACGCTCACTGGTATAACTGTAGTACCAAGCATTGCCAAATGGATCAGTGACCCTAAATGATGCTGATATTTAAATTAGAGGGGGGCGGTGTTTGTGTCTACCGGTGGATTTCGTCAGTTGGCTTAGAAGTTTCATAGTTGGCGGCAAAACTTGCCACGTGCTTCTGAGTGGTATTACTGGTGTACCAGTGAACATTTAGACAACCGTTTTTTACACTTTTTTGTGTTTGTTCTGGCTGTTATTACTAAATTTAGCCGAAATTTTTTCCTAAACACAAGTAAGTTCATTTAAAATATGTTTAAACTGCACATTTCTTGAAAGCGTATTTTAAACAATTTTAATATTAAAAAAAAAAAAACGAGGTATTTAAATGAAATTTTCTTTTGGGAAAAAAAATTATACAAAATATAATTTTTCTTTTTAAAAAATTAAAAACAGTTTGCGATTTCAAAGTATACAGTCCTAATTTCTATATTCCTTAGATTTTTTTTGCCTTTGAAACTTAAATTTTTTGTTGCGCTAGGAAACTTGTTGCATTTTTCACAAAACAGTTGAAATTTTTATGTAAGATTTTAAAGAAATATGTACCTACTTGATCGTTTATTTTATCAAATTGCTAATCAAATAGAAGTATTTATACTTTCTGTTACCTTTATCTATAAAATGACAAAGCTTTAATACTAATTAGTCTTCAGTATCGTCCTAACGCGGCTAAAAGAGGGTTCAAAAAAATAAATATAGATAAAATAATATACTTAAATAATTTTTTATATTTGCATTTATTTTCCAGGATTGTTAAAAATTATGGAAGAAAAGCGAAGTTTTTCAACATGGTTTTGGAAAAATCCTTAACGCCAGCGGAACTATTAAAAGAATTGGAGGGAATTACTGATGAGCAAGACGAAAACTCCGATGTTAATGAAGATTCCAATGCTGATGATGATTTAGACGAAGTATCTGATACAACTAATAATAGATCATCTGTGTGTACACCTACATCCTCAGGTACATCTATACCACAGCTACCTAGAAAACGAAAGATTAACTTAAATTTATCAGAGGATAATATAGAAGGTGACTTGGATTCCGATGACTCAGTGGATGATCCTATTTTCATGCCTCCTTCATAGCTTCCATTGGTTGCCCATGAAAGTGAAGAAGAGGATGAAGAGGTAAAAAATACTACTGGACCATTTTCTTTTTGGACAAATACTGCTGTCCCCTCCTAAAAGGTTCAATGAGTTTAATTTTACTGCCGATGTAGGAATACAGATTGAGGTTGAGTCCGAGGAGCCAAATACATTTTTTGAAAAACTTTTAACACCTGAGTTTATGAACTTTTTTGTTCAACAATCAAATTTATATGCCGAAAAAAATGAAAAACAATTAGATTTAATACTGGAGGAGCTTAAGGCATTTATTGGTGTTTTAATTTTAGTGGGAATTAATACATTACCAACCCTGCGCAAATATTGGTCACGTAATCCTAATTTTCACAATAACAGAATAGCAGAAATATTTCCTCTTAAAAGATTTTTAAAAATACTCAGGCTTTTATACCTAAATGAAAATCACAACATGCGTGCTCGTGGATCCATAGTTTATGATAAACTGTACAAAGTGCGTCCACCAATTGAACACTGCTCTAGTAGTACATGTTACCGATCGTTTAAACCAAGCCGAAATGTTGCAGTAGACGAACGCATGGTTGCTTTTAAATGGCATACCAGTCTAAAACAATATATGCCAATGAAGCCGATAAAGAGAGGAATAAAGATTTGCGCTTTGGCCCAAAGGTAAAGAAGAAACGACGACGAATGATAGTTTAGAAAAACGTGTTGTTTGTAATTTAGTTAACGATTTCTTTAGTCAAGGATATCGTATTTATTTCGACAATTTCTACACCACTATACCCCTTATGGAAAAATTGAAAGAGAGATCACTATTTGGTTGTTAAACAATCAGACAATCTAGAAAATATTTACCAAAATAGAAATTGAAAGAAGACAAAAAACTGGCGATGAGGCAAATAGACTATGCAGTGTCTGATGAGATATCTATCACCAAATGGAACGATAGAGCGGTAAAAGAAGTTACTGGGTATAGTAGTATGCACAATGCTGCTGAATCTGGCCACGTTTTTTCCAAGAATAAAAAAAGAGAGAGAGAAGAAGAAAGAATGGCAGTATATTCCATTTGTTGGAAAAGTAGATGGTGGGTAAAGCTTCTATATTACTTTATAGATGCATGTATTCTGAATGCCTATATACGTTATTAAGAGGATCTTTAAAAGCCTTGTAGCTACCTGGACTTTGGGAGCAAATTGGCGGATCTGCTCATAGGAAATTATAAGGCCAGAAAACGGCCAGGACCTACAACTATAAACAGAAATGATTAAGGAAACGTTCCAGTAAAAACAACCAAAAGGAGGTGTCAAGAATGTTCCAAACAGGGATTCCAGAAGCGTAGTAATTATAAAAGCGATGTCTGTGATGTAGCTTTATGTGTGGGGTTTTTTGGGCCATACCATAACACTTAAGAAATTTTAAAAATATGTTGTTTTATTTAGATAATGTTTTGATTTGATACTGTTTGTATTTTTAGTGCATTTTTATAATAAATAATATTGAATGGTTTCGGTATGCCATGTATACCAGTGAACTTTTATGTTTTTTTTGCTTTTAATGCTCCCTGGTACAATGGTTTACCACATTTTTACAGAAAAATCAACCATCTTAAAAATACAAAAAAATTTGTTTACTACTTAGTATACATATTTTTGTGTAAAAATGCACCTTTAACTCAGTTAAAGTGTTAAGTATTTTAAATCTGTCAGTTTTGACATATTAGCTTATAGCATTCACCCACAGATTTATAGATTTAATACCATAAAACTACATAATGTTTCTTATAAGTGACAATATTCAACTAAAATTTACTCAGAAATCTGACAAAATATCTTAATGTTCCATAATCTAATAAAAGGATGTCAAATTAGAGTTTTTTTCTAAATTTATAATGTTTTTTATGTACCAATTTATCTTATTTTAAAAATTCCATTGTATTAGCCAAAATTTTGGTAAAAGAAAAAGTTGTCACCTGAAAAATGTGCGCTTTGTCGCTTAAGATATTTTGTAAAATCCCATCGATATTCTTGACCATCAATAGGTTAATAAAGAAATAAGATCTGTAGGCATAGATACAATAATTGATTAATTAACCAGTATAAAAACTCATTTATAGCTTGAACGGTTAAACCATTAAAAATAAGCAACTAGATTGTAAGAAATTATTTAAACAAAATATTTCCTTATATTATCAAATATATTTAAGTAAAATTAACTAAATAACGGTTGAAGGATTTTTTTTTACCCAATATATTATATGTTAATGGACTGTTTTGTCATATCCACATTTAAATCTAATTTTTCAAAGTACTCTTAATAAATAAATAATTATTTAATAACCATAATTACGACTTTAATAACTACTTTTTTTTGTTTGTTTTTTTTTTTAATAAAAAATTAATCTCACCTCCAAACAAAACACTTAATACCAAAATCACTTCCGATATCCAGACCGCAGTCATATTTCCAAATATTATCACCAAATCACATCACTGTATTTCCTTTTTTCCATAAAAACTATCAACTGTCATTTGTTTGTATGTCACTCTGTGAATTCGCACCATAAACAAAGCGTGAGTCCTTCGATGTAGCGGCGACGCGTAATATTCATGCGGATTCGGGCGTCTAGCGTCTGTCTGCGTCTGGACGAGCGTCAGATAGGAATGAGGACTATCCCAGCATGAGTTGAATGTGTTTACAAATTGAGCGCCTGCGTTGTTGCGTTAAATTTATTTAAATTTGGATATTTGTCTTCCTCTTTATTCAACAATGGAATAAAGTTTTAAACGGTGTAAATAGCTAGTCTTGACATAACTTAACCCATTATGAGCCGAGTTATTTTTTTTGTAATTTATTAAAGAAGCTAATATATTTTTATTAAAAATAGATAATAGTAGACAAATTTTTAACCCACAAACTTATTAACTAACAAAATATATATATATATATATATATATATATATATATATATATATATATATATATATATATATATATATATATATATATATATATATATATATATGTTCGGAAAGATTTCCGCGGTTAGTACAATTAAACTTAGAGCTAAGATTAATATTATTATAAAAATAATAATTATATATATATATATATATATATATATATATATATATATATATTATTGTGATATTTATAGTCTTGGTGCGCCAAGCAATAATTAGCTAATTAATTTTTTTTGATTAATTAAAATTATTTAAATGATATGATTATGACTCTATCACAATTTTTAATTCTTTTATCTCAGGGTTAAATTCGTGCTTCAATATCTAGGCTATTACATGTGAAAGGTAAGGTCCAGAGAATACCGGAATAATAAAAAACACATATGATCTAACACTATATATTGAAATAAAAATAATGAAATAATTCACACTCAAAGGTTTTCAATAAACAAATCTCATATAAGGATTCTCAAAATTTTGTTCTCCGTACGTGAACAATCAAAATTAATGGTACAAACAATATTAATTGAAATCTCAAAATCCCAAACTATTCTAACTCTCCTAATCAAAATATTTATATCCTTTCTCAATTACGTGTAAAAATTTTGTTATCAATAAAAGAAAAAAAACTGCAGAAACAAAAATATCTCTCTCTGATGATGAGTGGTCCAAATCCTTGTTCCTTGTAGACTATATTATCTCCTCTCAACCGTTCCCTATGTAAACAGCAATCTTACACAGATTGTTGCAAGTATATCGTCCTTAATGATCTCCTTCAAAAGCACAAATCATTCAAATTATGATAGCCTTTCTCCTCTCGATAAACTGAATCTCTCGTTGGCCCGAGTGAAAAATGACTCTTGGAATATCTTCTCTTTACGATAAACTGAATCTCTCGTTGGCCTGAACAGTGACTCTTGGAATATAAGTAGAGAAATATGACTTACAATATTTTGCTGCTTCAGCTTCTGTCAGATACACTAACTCCACAAAAACTCACTAACATTCCACTACTGCTTGCTACATTTCAGGAACCGCCAGAGAACAATCACCGTTCCTCTCACAGACTTGGAAACCAACTCCTTATCTTTTTTCTCTCCTAAATCTAGCCAAACTCTCACTCCTACATACCTATCCCACCTTTTTCAATCTCCGCCAATCAAAACTCGTCACAATTCCCCCATTTTTTCATTTCGATAACAAACAAATTTTTACCTATAATTATAAATTTCCTAAAACTTATTTACAAATAATATTTTTCTATAATTCTTAAAAACTAACAAAAACCACTTTCTATAATCCCTTCAATTGTCTTTAATCACTGCATTAATGTATTTTGAAAAACCCCGTTCAATTGTCTGTGGCTTTCACTTAAACTTATGCGGGTCACTCAAGTATAACAAAGAAATAAATGCAAAGCTTACACTTTGTTTAGTACAGGAAATCCAAGGATTTAATAACTTTCCTTCTCCGAAATGTTTGTTGGATATTATCCTACTTATCTGAATTATTTTAATGTTTTTTGAACTTTGAAATATTTTTAAACAAACCAAATTTTTTCTCGATTTTACATATCATAACAATATATATATATATATATATATATATATATATATATATATATATATATATATATATATATATATACAAGGATTTCCACAGTTTTCACTGTATTCCTTCACTCAACCGTTTTCTCCAATTTTTCCTGTTTAGCCAGTCCCCTTCCTGTAGGTTTCTTCTACTCATTGCTTCGTCCACCTCATCTCTGAAAGATCTTCGGGGTCTGCCTCTCTTTCTTCTTCCTATCGGGCTCCACTCTGTTATTCTATTTATCCACCGATTTTGGTCTGCTCTTCTGACATGTCCGTACCAGGTTAACCTCTTCTGTTCGATGTAGTCTATTATGTCGGAGTTCATTCCCATTCTCCTCTTAATCTCCATGTTATTTATTTTATCTCTTCTTGTTACTCTGCAGCTTCTCCTTAGGAATTCCATCTCTGTTGCTCTTATTTTGTTTTTGGTTTTCTAATTTATTGTCCAATTTTCACACCCATAAGTTAGGATACTTCTTGTCATGGTATTATATATTTTTTGCTTTGTTTTCATGCTGATGTTCTTATCCCATAGTACCGGGTTCAATTTTCGTATGCAGTCTCTTGTTTGTCCTAGTCTATTTTTTATATCTTCCTCCGTTGTTCCTTTGTTTGATATTATGAAACCTAAATACTTATACTTGACTGTTCCTTTGATTTGTTTACCTTCGTCTATTTCCAGCTGTTTTATTTCTGTATTCTCCGTTGTTAGGTATTCAGTTTTCTTTAGGTTTATTTCCATCCCATTCTTTGTATATTCCTGCTCCAGTTTTCTTATCATAAAACTGAGGTCATCCTCGTCTTGTGCGATCACTATTTGGTCGTCGGCAAAACTTAGCGTATATAGATATTCGTTCCTTACTGGTATACCCATTCCTTCGCACTTTCTTTTCCATGGTTTCAGGGTTTTTTCCAGGAATATTTTGAACAGGGTGGGGGATGTGGAGCAACCCTGTAGTATTCCCTTTGTCGTCTTAAATGGACTGCATATTCTATTGCCCGTTTTGATAGCTACTTCGTTATTCTTGTAGAGTGCTTTTACCGCGTTTATTAATCTTCGTGGAACTTCGATCTTCCATTGCTTCCCATAGCTTGGTTCTAGGTATTGAGTCATATGCCTTCTTAAGATCAACAAAAGCCAGATGGACGGATCTATTTTTGGCCATTCTTTTTTCTATTAGTTGTTCGACCGTGTAAATGTGATCTAAGCATGCTTTCCCCGCTGTGAAACCTGCCTGGTCTTCTCCGATTTTATCTTGTATATATATTTCTAATTTTTCCTTTATGGTCTTTCCATACAGTCTGCCTATAGACGATATAATGCTGATTCTCCGATAGTTTTCGCAGTTTTTTCTATTTTTTTTTTCTTGTATATTGATGTCATATATGCTTGGGTCCATTCTGCCGGTAAGTCTTCTCCATTCAGTGCTCTCTCAAACATTTTATGTATCATATACAAAAAATATGTTACATAAATGTAACGCTAGGATATTACGGTACCGTTACTAAAATAAAATGAATTGGTAAGAAACACAATAAAATTTATATTATAACTAGAATGTCTTCATATGAAAAGTATAATTGCAGTCAACACATATGTCGACATCACATTTGCTACACATTGTTCGAGTACTACTGCTACACCCCTCTCCTTCACAGCGACTTTTTTTGTTGTTAGGTATAAATATTAAAAGATGATTGTTTCCATCGTACCTCAGATTGTCTGTGGTTCTATTAAGCGAGACACTAAATTTCGAAGAACTTGGTCTTCCTCCGTGCTTTGGGGCATTTGTATATTTTTTAAGATATGACTGACTATTTCTTCGAAATTTAGTGTCTCGCTTAATAGAACCACAGACAATCTGAGGTACGATGGAAACAATCATCTTTTAATATTTATACCTAACAACAAAAAAAGTCGCTGTGAAGGAGAGGGGTGTAGCAGTAGTACTCGAACAATGTGTAGCAAATGTGATGTCAACATATGTGTTGACTGCAATTATACTTTTCATATGAAGACATTCTAGTTATAATATAAATTTTATTGTGTTTCTTAACAATTCATTTTATTTTAGTAACGGTACCGTAATATCTTCTAAAATCTAATTGGGAAATCTTGGGGTATTGGTGCTTGTAGAGTATCCAGCTGTTACTAATACTTGCTTCAATAAGCCATGTGAAGATACACCACCACTACTTCTTTGAACAAATTCCAATTGTAAATGTAGAGATGTTTACGTCCAATAAATCCGTTCCCCCCATATTATTGTTATATTTGGCGATGATTTGCGGCCTTGGAATTTGCACATATTTTTTTTGTTTTTTGCTAGATCTACGCACAGACTTAGTACCATAAGCTGGAGATGCAGCAACCACAACGTTATTGTCTACCCACTTTATGAAAAAAATACCATGATAGCTGTCGATACATGAAGAAAAACTACCACGGTCCAAATTTTTTAATTTTTTAAGTTTTAGGAATTCTGTCATCCCTAAAGGTTCCCGTAATATTATACTCGTTTAAAAAGGAAAAGACAGTTAAGATTTTATTTCGATATACTATGTACGAGTACTAGAAACCAATTCGCTAAGAATTTTGCTTAGTTGAGGAGATATGTTGTGGAATGCAATTTTTAGATTCCCCATGTCTCTCTTAACATCTTTATCAACGTCTGTTTTGCCTTGCAATTTTTAGAAGGCACAGATTAAAGCGGAATTCTTGAATTTGGATTTGAAAATTAGTCTACGATTTTATACTCGTTTAATTTCAAGTAGTTAAATACTTTTATATTAGTGAAAAGATGATCCACATAGAAATAATAAGGATATTCTTTATGTGGTATCTGCTCCAAAATTTTTATCAGCGGAGTGGTGAGTTTTCCAAAGGTTTCCTCAACTGTTGTGTGTATATCTTTTTGTTTACATTGGTAAAATACAAAATCTAGAAGATATCCATTGTAGGAATTGAGCGCCCACATCTTAAAACCAAATCTAATTGGCTTTGCTTTTATAAATTGCTTTCATTCATGCTTGCCAAAATATCGAATCATTGACTCATCATAAGACAGGTGCTAACGGGAACAAAATGTTTATGAAAATTATTTTTTACCATATTTGCAAGAGGTCGGAGTTTAAAGAGTAATATTTGACGTAATATATTATATTTCAGCAAAAATCACGGCCGAAATTTGGAAGAAGTAGACAAGTAAAAGGTTCAGAAGAAATGCAAACAGGTCTAAAGAATTTTTATATTCCTCCAAACTGTAAATTTTGTGGCCTAATGGGAAACCTGCCTCTATTCCAAAGCTTAATGACATAATGTCGTTAATGTAGCTTATTCCATTGGATGCCAAACAATTCTACGAAAATATCGTAGGGAATGAAGGCATTCAAAATGATATTAACGGCTTTAATGGATCATTAGACTTCGATATTGAAGACCTATCATAGTATTTTTTGTAACGATATAACTTTTTATATGTATTAAAGCTAAGAATTTAATAAAACGTTTTTATAACACGTATTTTTATTTTGAAACATCAGATTAAGCGCCAAATATGTCTTTTAATATGGTATTTTGATCTTAAATCATACATATCTTAAAAAATCATTAACGAATTAAGCGACATTTACGCAAACTAAAAACAAAATTTTAAAAAAATTTTGTGAAAGAAATAATCTTTATGTTGATATCAAGTTTTTACCATTTGTACTTCGGAAAAAATACGGTTACTGCAAAACGATATGCAAAACGTATCATCAAAAACACATACAAAATTTATGTTTGAAAGAATCAGTATACTCGAATAATCTTTGATTGTGTTCGCTTTCAGTGGATAAACCAAATCCCTAAATCATCCTGATTTATTCTTTTTAGAGTCAAGCGTTATAAAATGCGAAACGCAAATTTGATTTGCTTGAACCAGGATTTGGTTAATTTAAATATTATGTGTGTTTGATAAGATATAAAAATAATGTAACATGTGTTTAAATCTTCAAGGTTATGACATGATCTTCTTTCAGTAGCCCAATGTAAAATTCGTCTCTCGACAGGAGATCAATAAAGATAGGAGATCTGACGTGGCCGTATACGTAGTAAATCGAGGAGTAGCCACACCACTATTTTGTTAAGAATGAGTATGTTAAGATATATGTCAAAAACCTGGTGGTGTACAATTTCTATACTTCACCAAATATCCCACTTCGAGTATATGAAGAGTACACTGACTCAATTATGCAATAGGCTAGGACGCAGACTGTACCGGTCGTCACAGCCGGTTACCTGAATGCGAAGGATCCTCCATGAAAGCCACGAGTGCAAGATAAGAGAGGGAAATACTTATCAGAATGGTATAGGATATATAATACGACAAAGCATCTACATTTGTAAGAGGTAATAGAGAATCCTTTCTGGACATCTCACTCGTTTTAACGTCACTTCTAAATAGTAAGCTGGACTGTTTTAGAGGAAGAATCGCTCAGCTTACGCAAGTATGTAAGTTTTGAGACAGCGAGCAAAAGGCAGAAACAGAAACATGGGGATTTCAATCTAAAGAGATATTTAAATGAGGTGGTTTTTGTGCATACTTTTGAATTGATTGGCCCGGAATGCGAGGATGTGAGTGAAATGATTCAAGGGTCTAAGTGCGGCAAAGAAGTTGTCTTTTGTAACGTCAAATGAAAAATATAAACGAAAATAACCATACTAGTGGAACAAGCGTCTTGACCATCTGAAGACAAATTGCATGAGGGTAAGAAGAGAGTGTAAGAGGTTAAAAGAAGAGTGCAAACAGGCAACTGGAAGAGTGAGTGAATGAATGAATTGAAGCGAATGCAAAATAAATACACAGATTAGATAAGAAGATCTTAGAGAGAAAGGTGGAGTAACCTGCTTCAAGATCTCGAAAGGGAAATCTTTGGGCAGGGATTGGTCTTCAGGCCTGCCTAAGGAGGAGAAATTCCGTTTAATACGGGAGCTCTTTTCGTAGGTGGAGGATAATTGCGAAATGGTTACCGGTTTTGTGGAGGCGAAACCTCTGACTGAGTTAAAAGTCGGCGAAGATCCGAAAGGCACCTAGCATAGATGAAGTTATGCCGTAGACACTAAGACTCAGGTTGTCGCAGGGTGTTCCGCAGGGTTCGGTACTAGGTGTCACCCTGTGAAATGTTCTGTACGACGGGGCATTAAGGCTTCAGATGCCAAGGGGATGCAGTCTTGTAGCTTATGCCGATGTTCTCGCACTGGTTGCGAACGCGGATATGGCTTATGCAGCTAACACTGCCCTGTTGTATTAGTAGGTGGATCAAAGAGAACGATCTACAACTAGCACCTCAGAAAACTGAGGTGGTAATTCTTAAAGAAAGCAGGAACAAATCCTCTCTTTGGTTTAGAGTGGACGGGGTGGAGGTGGAGGTTAAGAATCTCGGAGTACTTAAATTAAAACCATCGTAGTTCCATTGAATTGGTCTTAGTAATACTAATAACTGATTTGAAAGGATCGAGATGGTTTTGAGCTATCAAAATTGTTATTATCTTCAATAAAACGGGTAGAAAACTTTATACTGGTACACTTTCGGCTTCTTCTTGATCAGTGCCCGATCCCTTTACCAGTTTTTATTTAGACGAGTTAGCCTCTTTTTCATAGATCTCTTCTGGCAAGATGGGTCTAATGCTTGAATGTTTGAAATTAGCCCTGAAATATTTATTTACTTTAGACTTCAGCGCAGGGGTCACTACAGCCGAAATTGTTTTTGATAAAGGCTATCAAGTGTTCTGGAAAAATAACAAGTGATTCTGAGGTTTGCTTAAAGGCTTCTTTGGTACTGTCTTCTGTTAAATACGAATGGAAACGTTCTGACGGTGGACTTGTTCTGGATTTCTTTTTTGGTTTCTGCTGTTAGATATTTTGAATACAAGTAGGCTTTTTTTTTGTTCGAGACCAACTGCGTTACCCACTGCTTTGACGTCTGCGAACAATCGTTCATTTTAATTAGGATGCAATACTATGGCTTGATCGCTCTTTGTAAACTTGATCTAGGAACTGATTTGATTGCAATTGCATATAAGGAAGTTGATTTAGAATTCTTTTTCTCCTTCTTCTTTATAAACAATTCTGATTGTTCATTGGCAGATTACTACCTCTATGGAAGGTTGTCACTCAATCTATTGCGCGGTCGTCCGATACTTGTTCTGCCGATTGGTGACTTATCTCTTGCTATTTTGACGACACGGGTCTCCTCCATTCTGCTTATATGGTTATTCCATTCTGTTTTTTATTTTTTGTCCACTCATTTATACACGTCTTCACTTCTCCTTCGATCTCTCAGCATATTTCCTGAAATTCTTCTCGGTATTCCCATTTCTGATGCTTCTAGTAGCATTTGCGTTGTGGATGTGTCGGGTCTTGATCCAGAGGCATTTCTGCCATTATTGGTCTTACACTGACTTTATAAATTCTTGACTTCATCTCAGTGTTAATGTGTCTTTTTCGTCATATAGTATTATTAAGGCATCTTGGCAGTCTCTTTGCTTTTTGTACTTGATTTCTCACTTCTTTGTCCAGGTCTTTATAGCTAGATAGTATAATTCCAAGGTATTTTATTTCCATTACTTGTTCAATACTGATGCCATCAATTTCTATTTTACATCTGGTTGGTTCTTTCCTGACTACTATTGTTTTAGTTTTCTGAGATGAGATTGTCATATTAAATTCTTTTGCTCTTATGTTAAATCTGTGGACCAGTCTTTGCAGACTATTTTCATCTTGGGCTATCAATATGGCGTCGTCTGCATAACAGGGTATTTTTATTTCCCTGTTTCCCATTCTGTATCCTCTTCCTTTGTTAACGCTTTTCATTCCGCTACATGTTTCTATATGTTTTGTAAGTTGTCCATTTATTCTGACTTCCAATTTGTTGTTTTGGTAAATGTTTCCGATAGTGTTTATAATATTTAGGGGAACTTCTCTATTATACAGAAGATGGATTACATCTTTGAGTCTTACTCTGTCAAACGCTTTCTTTAGATCAATCGGATTCAGAAATGCTGGTCTATTATACTCTCATGACTTCTCAGTAATTTGATTTATAACGAATATTGCATCTGTACACGATTTTTTATTACAAAAACCCTGTTATTCCTCTGCTAAACTTATCTTCTGATTTATTAGCACTTGTGAAATTTCAGTTGTAAGTTTTAGCTTAGTATTTAACAAGTGATTTAGAATTATGCTGAATATTTTGTGATATCATGAACTGTAAGGAAACTGGTTTTGTTATCGCTACCGTTGTAGTCAAAAGCAGACAAAAAGGTTAATTATTTGTTGAGTTTAATTATGTTTTATATATATATATATATATATATATATATATATATATATATATATATTATCTCTTTTAAAAACAATATTCTTTAGACCTAAGCCGCTGGTAGCAGTCCAAGTTTTTGAAGAAATTACCAATTTGCTAATTAACCAATCGATCCAAGAAAACAAAACATGCAATTAGGCTTATCAACACATGGGGTAAAGTCTGATCTTTATTTCAAAGTATTTGTTTGATTTCACAAAAGCACTGAAAATCGGAGCAAAACAGTGATACCATGGTACCTCGTTTAAGTACACACTCAGAATCCAATTAGATATGATTCTTTGAAATTATTTAGTTAACTAAAATTCGAAAAAACAAAAAAATTATTTAAAAAACCTATTTTTTTTAATTACAACATATTTATTATCATGTACTCATATAAGATCAACAAAAGTCAGGAGTATTAAAAATTTGCTATTCAAATTATTTAACTTTTTTTCTTTAAATAAAATATCTACCAGTGTGTTATAGTTATATTCTTAACATTTAGTAAACAGTTTATGATAAACTACTATTGCCTCGCATAATGACTTTATAAACTACTTAATAAACTACAAAATAAATTTAAACAGTTTATTCATTTCTTTGTATCTAGAAATAAAATTTGCATTTATCCAAATATTTATTTTACAATTAAAGAGAAGTCGATCTGAAAATATCGTTTAATTTGAGTAACAGATGGGTACATACGGTCTTAAGCGATTTATATTTAAGTATGTCTTTTATTAGAGAAAACAAGGGGCTGCAGACTTTTGACATCTTATTTAGATGGTTTAAATATGCAGAATGATCATAAA
Source organism: Diabrotica undecimpunctata (assembly GCF_040954645.1). Classification (NCBI taxonomy): domain Eukaryota; kingdom Metazoa; phylum Arthropoda; class Insecta; order Coleoptera; family Chrysomelidae; genus Diabrotica; species Diabrotica undecimpunctata. Next base: position 15,269,548 of record NC_092810.1, read on the forward strand.
ATGAGACACTAATATGTATTGAATAGACCGTAAATTCTACGTTAAGTCAACTGAGACTGTACATAACGCTAAATATACAGGGTGTCCAGAAACTCTGCTGACAAACGAAGACCTGAGATTCTTCAGATAATTTTAAGACAATTTAACCGAAATCACCTAGTTAGAAAATGCTTCGTAAGGGAGCTAGAGCTCTTTGAAAATGGCGCCTTGTAATCAGTTTTTTTTAAAATACCTTCATTTATTTAGAAAACTAAAACTGGTACGATTATTAAATTTGCGATACAACGCTTGATTTTGCAATGTTATAAAAAGTAATAATATTGAGCTTACAGGCATCTCCAGAATTTTCATCAATCGAAACATCCTAGTGAGAAGATGAAACGGCGTCACGATTTTTTTTTTGGGATATACGACACCAAAGTAATCAATTTGGAAAATGCAAACATAGATGAGTACTGTGCTCTGCTGGAATCAAAAGGTTCCTTTGATATCTCCCTTTTATTTTTTTGTATTTCCAACAATTGTAATTTTGTGCTGCTTCAGCATGCCTTTTACAATGGTGTACCTTACAGTACGAAACAGGCTCGCATATTGTTTTTACTAAATCGGAGGTTTAGTACTAACGCAATATGGCCCTGGAAGCTGAGCTCCAACGTATACATACTTTCATATTTACCATGTAAAAACATTTGACGTTCACTAAGGAAAGTACTTACTAAATGTAATGCCAGCCATATTTGGCTGGCTTATTTGGGATGTACATGCAGAATCCGTAACGTCCACGGAATGAAAAAAGCATTTTGTATAATGTTAAGTAAGATCTAGGAACCTAATTCAGTTTGCATTTCTGATCAAATTGGTCAAAAACGTGTCTTATTGGAGCAAGTTTGTCTTTGGTTCTTCTTTCTTCTTTAGTATTTACGCCATCAAAACGCAAGCAACGTAGCAAGAATACAAATCGCCTATGAGCCGTAGTAGCTCGAAGCACCTCTTCGCCTGTTCCATCAGTAGCCCAAAATTCTTTGCAATTTCAGCGGCTTGCTTTTAAAACCTTAGCTAGGTGTAGTAAACCAATTAACGCCTTTATTTCCATGTATATGTATGTATAACTTCATTCGGATCTGCATAATTGTTTCTTAGGTTAGAAATGAATATGTTTGTGTTCTGTACAATGGTTTTGAGAATACTATCATCAATGAAACATCTCCAATACTCTAAAGGATCAACTGCTTGACAAGCATTTCCGTTTAAGTATAAAATGAAATTAGAACTTCTGGTCCGATAATTTTTTGGAGTCGCATTCTCAGGATACCCCATCTTTTGCATAATAAAAAAGCTGCCGGTTTTCCGTATTTGTTTCAAAATATTTTGAAGTTGCAGGTTCCTCCCCCAATCTTTCTTCCAATTCTGTTGTTTCCAATTCTTCCTCCCATTCTTCTTCTGTGTCTGTGTTGTGGTTACTTTCTTCATACCTGTCTGTGTCTTGCTCGCTTTCCAAATCAATATTTTCTTTTTCTACTTCATCATAGAGCTGTTGTAATCTTTGAATTTCTTTCAGATAAGGATCCATCACTGAAATCTGAAAAACAAGAGAAAAAAATTAAGGGCTGGCACATTACTATATTTATATATATATATATATATATATATATATATATATATATATATATATATATATATATATATATATATATATAAACATAGGAATTAAAATACTTACTCTATGTCGGTTATACTTCATAAAAAATAGGAAAATAAACTTTCTTATCGAACTCACAAAAGTAACTCGAATAGTCTGGTAAAGTCTGACAAACCAAAAGTGTAAATAAGTAGCGAACTATTATACACTGCTGCAAATCCTGTTGTTCCTGCTGTTCCATGTGGACGGAAAGGTAATGACGAACGCAGCGTACTCCAATATAAAATAAGCAGTGAGGCATTAGAAATAAATTGCTGGTCTTACAGGCCCCACCCTACTACTCAAGGTTTAAGCATTTGTGGTACTAGATTTAAAGTTTTAGGTATTTTAGTTCTAAAAGGTGCTGTTACTCCAAGTTGATAGGAAACACAGTTGTTCAAAAAATCGATTTAAAAATTTTTCGTTTTTTAGTCACGAAAATTAATTAAATATTTTTTGCACCAGTTGGCTTTGACCTGTCAACTTAATTATAACCTACGTTTTTCATTGTCAAATTGTGATCGGTTTGCGAAGTTTATCTGTTAGTCTTTTACTTTATGGCATTCAAATATAACAATTTCAATTAAAAGAAAAATGGTTTTTACTAATGAGGAATACGCTGATATGCTTTATTTATGGCTAAATGAGGTGTCATGCTCGAGCAGCACAACGTGGTTATCCTGACAAATTTCCCAATCTTGATTCCATTCACTCAATATTTCCAGCTCTTCATCAGCAATTAACCCTTTGAAGCCCGACTTCTATTAAATTAAAAAAAACAGAATTTTTGTGAAATTTATTGATTTCAGTATATTCGTAAATCAAATTCAGTCAAAATAAACAATGCTGGTCCTGAAGTATATCATGCATGATGTGATATTCTTAAGATACGAGGAGGAACATGGCGTTACAAAAATTAAATGAGAAATAAAAACCAGGTAGCACTTCTTTCTTCCTATTTTTCCTATTGTTTTGCATGGAACGTTGATAAACAATTTTTGTCGTGTTTGAGACAAAGTCCGATATTGCAAGATAAACATTTCCACTGTATTCTGCTAACATTTGCTGTCGTGCTACATCTAAAAGAAATAGTTTTTTTGTGGCATATGAGAAGACTTTGAATGGCAGAGTTCCAAGAGAATATGCCTTTTTCTGCTGATGGTCTTCCCCTTTGTAATTGTTCTGGAGCTCCAATAAAGCCTCTAATCATAAAGAGCCATAACTCATTCAAAGACATACTTTTGGATTGGCTTCTTAGTTGAAATAGAATGAATGCGTTTATGACGCAAGCATTTATAAATTCAAAAAATATTCCATGCCACCACTTGTGTGATTTACGATTCGCCTCATAAAGACTTTTCAGCCTGTCAAATTTGTCAACATATCCCATATGTGAGTAGCAGAGTACTACCATATGTGGACATGAGACCTCATTCAGAGTAGCGCCTTTTTGTCTTCTCTTTACAACTTCGTTTGTTGCTGGATTTGGGTAATTTGCTAAAAGAATCACACTTCTGCGATTCATCAAATTTGATACAGATGGTCAATCTGTTGAAATACGGTAATCTGAATCTCCTCGATTCATTTATTTACCAGTTTTAAACTCTGGTAAATTCTTTCTTTTTTGTAATGATTTCACTTGCGTAAATTCCGTCAGATAATAAAGATCTCTGAAGATCAATATAGTTGAAAGAGTTGTCAAAGAACACTCGGTGGTGTTTATTTACTAAGGCCGTTATTAGATTCTGTACGACTCGTTGTCCTAAGTTTTTTTCGGTGGGATTTCCCACTTTACCGGTATATATATCTGGAACTCGCACAAGAATTCGCTTGAATCTCCTCTAACACATACATTGTAGCCACGTTTTATAGGTTTATTGGGCATTTACTGTCAGATATTGCTTCGACCTTTGAATCGTATTATAGAATCATCAATAGCTTAAAACTCATGTAGATTCAGTGCTGCAAGAAATGTTTTAGATAGATTAGAAACGATAGAATCTCTGAATATAGATTAGTTTGAAATACGATTAGGTGAATTAGATCGTCAGGAAATAGTTCAAAAAAGAGATATGTGGGGATTTCTGGGCAGAATTTGGAATGTTTGGGAATGTATTTTCAATGGATTGATTTTTTGTGTTATATAACTTTCATTTTGGGGCCAAAATATAGAGTTACCTAGCTTTGCTAGCCGTACTGCTAGCGGTACATCGTCTTCACTATTCGATTCCGATTCTTGATTATTTGGAGTATTGTTTGTTTCATCTTGATTGTTAATTTGGTCTTCAAAGACGATGTCCATATTTCCAATATCAAAGACATCCTCAATATTTAGTCGCCGAAATTCATCAACATCCAATTTATCTCTCAAGGCGCTTTCAATATCAGAGATAATTGACTTCTGGTCACTTGGAATTTCATTCAATAAGGTGTCAAACTCGTTTTGGGACATATCTTCCAAATGCCTGAAGCTGCACTTTTGATTGTGCCCTTTTGAAGTGCTCTGTGGTCGTACCTCATAACACAGTGATCTGCAAAAAAAATTGAAATGTATTTATGAAACTAACAATACTTAGTGTGAAACAGTATTTAAAAATATTACCTACTTGTAATTTTTGTAATTAATAATAATTGAATAAACAAGTAAACAATGAAAGTATATTGCTCTGTCAATACCGAATATCCGCTTCAAATGTGTGCTTGACTAATTATGTTATCCAGTCAATATGATTCAATCAAATCGGTTCTGTTCTAAACATATTGGACACTTAGAATATAATATAGGCAACCAATTTTACACACTAGTATGACTGTAAAACCGCTGGGAAGTTTGTAAAGGCGGCCATCTCAGCACACCGACAGTCGTCAAAGAGTTAAGAGAAACAGGTTCAGTGGTCAGAAAAAATAATAAAATCTTGTTTTTTAACAATGTTTTTAACAATGTTTAACGTAGGAAATATCTTACACAACGAAAATTTATATCCTCTTCATTTTACAAAGATAACAAGTACTGCTACAAGGAGATTTTCCTACTCGTGAAGAATTCGGTAAATGATTACAAAATTAGAAAAATCAAAATGATAATTTTTTCAGGTACATTTTGTTTTCGACAAAGCTACATTCACAAAAAATGGAATTTTTAATGTGCATTATGCACAACGTAATTCGTATATTGGTGATAATCTCCACGTTATTTAAGAATTTAAGCATCAGCATTGGTTTAGCATAAATGTCTGGATATGAGTAGTTAATAATTATCTATTTGGACCCGTGGAATTGCCTGCTCGTTTAAATGTTGCTGAATACTTACATTTCCTGCAGAATGCTTTACCTGATTCTTAAAAGATAATCCTTTAAATAGTCATCAAAACTTATAGTTTCTATATGACGGCTGTCCGACCCACTTTAGCAAAAATTTGCGGGACTTTATAATAACTACAAAGACCAATGCGTTGGAAGAGGCTTTTCAGTTGCTTGGCCACCAAGGTCGCCAGATTTTAATCCTTGCGATTGTTGTGTTTGAGAACACAAGATGCTTGCAACGAATTAAGAAATAACTGGAATTTTTGTAATAATTTGGAGTTCTCTAAGCAAAACGGCAAATTTATGCGTAGGGACTAATGGTCATCAGATCGAGCATCTATTGTAACTATCTTCTTTTGATACTTGTTTTTGGCAATTTGGCGCTTTTAGAATTCAGATTATGCAATTTTAACGTTGTGTGTGAAAACTTTCTTGGATTAACAATTTCTATTTTGCAATACCTAACTGTTAAATTAAACTTCTTGAAATTTTTGTAGCTGAATACATGTTATGATATTTTTCCTATTATCATCATTATCATTTTCATATTATCGAAATTAAGTAAAAAGTGATGTTTATTCTGTTGCATATTATGTTTATTATGTGTTGTTATCACGAAGTTTATCAAAAACAGTTGGTAGATACCTGTATCAATGAGTGTCACGAAAAAGGCTTTCTATTTGCTAATTATTCTAGTCTAAAGTTACTAGAACGTCTACTTATTTAATGTGAATACTTAAATAGACTATTATTACTACTTATTTTCATTAGTTTTTGCGTTTCTCTCGAATATTTGTACCTATACTGTCATGATTTATTTACTTCTTTAATTAATGGATCCACGTATACCACAAACTGTGACTTTATTTAGATTATCGAACTCTAAAGTAGACTACGTACATTGTGTATACAATATACCTGTATATTTAGTTAATTACTTTTCATGTTTCACTAGCATGTTATTATAAGCTTTGAGAAGTGATTATATGTACATTACAAGTTGTGCAAAATAATTTATGTCAAGCCAATCCTCCCTAGTTGGCATTACTTACTCACTTTTAAGTTGTTGCAACGAACCGAATTAAATAAGAAACAAAATATTCTCCTAAAAATTCTATTTCTACAAAGCAGATACTACTTCTTTTATTGCCATTATAGACGTTATTCGTTTGTCGAAAATCTGGTGTTGTCACTAAGTGCCGCAGTTTATTCTGATTTATAACTTGTATGTGACCCAAATGCCTTTCTGAAAACGTGCGGAAAACTTGCAATATACTGTAAATGATCTAGTTTTTAGAACATCATGTTGAATGAAAAATTGCAGTGATATCTATGACGCAGTTCTCAATATTTTTCAGATGAAACGAAAAATCTAAAAAAAAAATTTTTATTTTATTTATTATCAATTTAAGTATATAAGTACATAATTATATTCGATACAAAATAATAAATAACTTTTATTCTGTCTTCCTTTGTGGAAAGATTTGTTCTTTTTCAATTATTTCATCATTTTCGAACATAAGCCATTGTTTTGCTTCCAATTAAAGTATACACATGGGTGCAGGACTCGTTATATTATATTCAAAAAAATTGCTAAGGTATGACTGATAGTGTTATTTGTATGTTTCAAAAGACAAAAGTTATTTGTGTATTATAAAATTTAAGTATAAAAGGAGAACAACGTAGGCATTGTAGAACAACTAATGATGGATACAAATGAGATCAAAAGTGGCATCTGAAGGATATTTGCCAACTCTCTAAAGCCGGAATCCGCATATATTTCATACAGTTTTTGACAGGTGCACAGTTACTAGTAAACAGAACGAAAAGCAATTATCAAGCTTCGAAGTTTATTTCTGAGAAAAATATAATTATCTTGAGTGTCAAAATAACCGACTTCTTGATTAATTAATGTCGAATGAATCAATGTCGTAACATTACGTAGAAGTATGATTACGCAGCAAAATTAAGACACAACAGATGAATTATCAGCCGAATCAGCAGCTAAATCAACTATTGATGCAACTACACGACGAAGCAGATACTTTTATCTTAGAACTGTCTATAAAAAACTGAAAATTCCGCCAAATGAAGAACTGAAATACAAAGTAAACGCATCCTATGAAACAGGAATGATTTAATAACACAGTCTGGTTCATTTCACACTAGTTTTTTGAATTGATTGTACAATTTATGGAGATCACTCAGACGCACTTGCAGAAAATATGATAGATCTTGTTATTGTATAATCTATTCGCTTATTGTAGAAATATTCGCTTGCCAATAATGGCAATAGCTAAACGATACGATAAACTTAATGATCATAATCATGACTTTTTTCGTTTTTATTTGCTTAACTATAATTACAATAACTACTTGACAAAGACCCTAGGATCACCATGTAAAGTAACATGCTTTTGTAGGATTTGAGGCAAGGGCAGTGGTAAGTAAGGTTCTTTTCAATGGTCAGTAGATAAAAAAGAATGAAATATCTTCATTGAACGGACATTTAGCTTATTTTGATCTGTAATTCTATTCTTTTGCTGGGTATTTAGCGCCCATGCCTTAAGAATTAGCACACTTCATTTAATAGTAATATAATACCTTTCTCTTGACCACAATTATACAATCTTGACCAAATTTAATATTAACCCAAGAGTAGTCGGGTAGGGCCTGTGAGACCAGCGACAATTTATTTTTAATGCCTCACGGCCTATTTTATGTCCGAGTGCGCTGCGTTCGTCAGTATGTTTCCGTCCACATCTCGAACAACAGTGAAAAACGGGGTTTGCATTAGTGTAAAATAGTTCGCTTGTTATTTGCACTTTTGGCCTGTCAGACTCTACGCGACTATTCGAGTAACTTTTGTGAGTTCGACAAGTAAATTTATTTTCCTATTTTTTGTGAAGTATAATCTACATAGAGTAGGTATTTTAATTCATATGGTTATATATAAATATACCTAGCAATGTTCCAGCCTTAAATTTTTTTCTCTTGTATTTCAGATTTTAGTGATGGATCCTTATCTGAAATAAATTCAAAGATACCAACAGCTCTATGATGCAGTAGAAGAAGAAAATATTGATTTGGAAAGCAAGCCAAAATCAGACAGGTGTGAAGAAAGTTGCCACAACACAGACAGAGAAGAAGAATTTAAGCAAGAATTGGAGGAAGGATTGGGGGAGAAACCTACAACTTTAAAATATTTTGAAACAAATACGAAAAACAGGTAGCTCTTTCAATGTGCAAAATATGGGGTATCCTGGAGAAAAAATGAGCTTTCAAAAAATATTCGTACAAGACGTTCTAATTCAATTTTATACTTACCAGGTTCAATTGGAAACCATTGTACAGAACATAAACATATTTATTTCTAAACTGAGAAACAATTATGCAGATCCACATGAAGGCAGACCTACAGATACTATGGAAATAAAGGCGTTATTATACCTAGCTGGAGTTTTCAAAGCAAGCCGCCGAAATTACAAAGAATTTTGGGCTACTGATGAAATAGATAGTTTCGAGCTACTATGGCTCATAGGCGATTTGTATTCTTGCTGCGTAACTTGCGTTTTAATGACGTAAATACTAGAGAAGAAAGAAGAACCATAATTAAACTTGCGCTAATAAGAAACGTTTTTGACCAATTCAATCAGAAATACAAACTTAATTACGATCCTGGATCTTACTTAACTTTAGACGAGATGCTTTTTGCATTCCGTGGACGTTGAGAATTCTGCAAGTACATCCCGAATAAGCCAGCCAAATATGGCATAAAAGTATTTTCCTTCTTCTTCTTCATGTGCCTTGTCCGTTCCGAACGTTGGCAATCAACATGGCTATTCTGACTTTGTTTACGGCAGATCTGAATAGTTCAGCAGATGACAATCCGAACCATTGCCGCAAGTTTTGGAGCCACGAGTGTCTTCTCCTCCCTGGACCCCTTCTGCTGTCTATTTTCCCTTGAATGATCAGCTGTAGTACTCTATATTTATTATGTCTCATAACGTGACCCAAGTAATACAACTTTACGTAATATACGTCGGTAAGCTCACATTTTGAAGGCCTCTACTTTTTTCATCACTGTTGCGATTATTGTCCACGCCTCCATTCCATATAACAAAAACCGGGAATACATAACATTTCAGAAGTCGAATTTTGAGAGGTAGGGTGAGGCTTTTAGAGGTGAAAATATGCTTCATGCTAGTGAACGATGCTCTTGCCTTTTCTACTCATATACGTATTTCCTTCGCTTGATCCCAATTTGAGTTAACTGTTGTTTCCAAGTAGATGTACAAATCCACGTGTTCAATTCTTTCATTGTCTAATATTAGTTGCTGTGGTGGTTGTTGGGTTTTGCTTACTAACATCCATTTGGTTTTTGTGATATTTAGTCTGAGTCCGTATTGTGCACTTGTTTTTTGTTTCTTACTTATTAGGCAACTCAGTTCCTCCATGCTACTTGCTAGAATCACAGTGTCATCAGCATACCTTATGTTATTAATTATTTCTCCATTTATCTTTACGCCTTCTGTATTTTCCTTAGTGGAAGCCAAATGTTTTTATACGGTAAATATGGAAGTATAGGTTGGAGCTCAGCTTCCAGGGCCATATCGCGTTATTACTAAAACCACCGATTTAGTGAAAAAAATATGTGAGCCTGTATTTGGATCGTCTAGAAATATAACCATGGATAATTAGTTCGCAAGTGACAAAATTTTAAAACGCATGCTGGAGCACCACAAAATTACAATTATTGGAACAATTCAAAAAATAAAAGAGATATTTCAAAGGAACTTCTTGATCCCAGCAAACTAGATCACTCGTCTATGTTTGCATTTTCCAAATTTATTACTTTCGTGTCATATATCCCAAAGAAAAAAAAAGTCGTGACGTTGTGAGCATCTTTTTACTAAATTGAAACGGTTGGCCACCGAAGATTGCCAATGGTCATTTTTTATAATTTACTCAATATTGCAGGCATCTAACGTCATACATAAATGTAATGAAAATGAAAACGACCTAATTTCGGAACGAAGATTGTTTTTGAAATCAATTGGCTTTGATTTGACAAGAGAGAACTTGCTAATTAGAGCAAAAGACCCTTATTTACAAAAGGATATCAGAAATATCGCCCAAAAGTAGATGTCGTTTTGCCGTTTATTTTATTTATTAAATGTAAGAGAAGTACAATTTTGTTAACTTTTTTTTTTGCATTTTCTTAAAGATGTTGTTTACTTTATCATTGGGTTTAAAATGGTTAACATGTACTGAAAAATAAAATAATAAAAGATTGTACGTATATCAAATAGTTTTATTTTAATCTTTTCTAATGTATTGTGTAAAATAAATACTGGGTCTCACAGACTCCACCTGACTGAATATATGATATTTTTTAGTAATAAATAATCTTTTTAATACATTTTATAATAATCCTAATAATTTCTCTCATAACACTACAATCCCTTGCCAGATCATGACTCCCATTTCTGTAAATGTAATAATGAATCTATTGGTATAAAAAAAATTAATGGGAAAATCCCAGTAGTTGGCTGTGGAATTGGAACAATGTAAAACCATATACTGATGTCATAGCTACAATTTTAGTTAGCTTCAGTAACAAAAGAAGGCACTGAAGATGATCTGATCTAGATCGAAAACGTCACGTTATGGTGGGTACACATATGCGAGCCGAACTGTTTGCGAACTGCTCGTGAGCTGTTCGCGAAGAGTTCGTCGAAAATATGTTTATGTTCAGGCTATCCAATACCCTAACTATCTAATGAAAAACCAAGAATTAATTTACTTCGTTATTCTAAACATTTTGGTATTTTGTTTACATTATCTGTTATTAATTTCTCTCGCTACTTAGATAAGCCGCGCTCGTTCAGCAATTTTGTTTAACAGAATGATATCATCGCACACTTGGCAGAAACAATTTATAGACACAATTTATAGTTCTGCGAACATTCTTTGTGTTCGTCCCAAAAACCGACATGCTGTGGTTCCTGACGAGCAACGAACGAACAGCTCGCTAGCGGTTCGTCCCGTCGTACAAATTAACGAATATAGCGTTCACAAACGGTTCGCGAACAGTTCTGCTCGCATATGTGTACCCGCCTTTAGGCTACGGCTCTACGAGCGACAGATTGTCGCTAGCAGTAGCTGTAAAATTACGGCGGCAGTAAAGCAGTAAAATCATGGTTCCACGAGCGACAATTTACAGCGCGGATATCACCGCGTTTTGGTCTTGTAGTGGCTAAATGAGCGTTAATATGACGCAGCTACAATCAGTGGTATCTTGTCCGTTTATATAATGTCCGTGTATATAGCAGATAAAATAAATAAATAAATAAGTAAAATAAATTCACACCGATAATACAATAATATAGTATGGGTAATCTATAATTTCAACAAAAAGTTGCTATAATATTGGCATTGTGCCGTCGACGTAGGGTTAAAAAACAACGGAAATGGTAGATTCACCCTGTTCTAGTGCCTAAACAGACAGAAAGAATTTTTTTTCTTTTACACAACAAATTAAAAGAATATCCTGACGTTTTTTAAATATTACAGGATGTCAGTGTCTTCTTTTAATTTTTTATTATGTGAAATAGTTGATCATACGAAAACAGGATACATCAATGCGTGATAGCCTAAGCCCAGAAGAAAAATTAGCAATTATTTACCTTAAAGTAAGATTTCAAATTACATATTTTATAATCCTATACATGAATCTACGTAAAAATAAAAAAAAATAAAATATTTAACTATTTAACTTTCATTAGAATAAAAAGGGGCCGCCACCACTTCTTACCTCTACGTATTCTGTAAGACGGCTCCCATATGTCGATTATATTCATTTATCATATTGGGTTGATGTAATGAATCTTCCTTTTTAAATATCTAACTTGCTTTTTTATGTTACAATAATTTAAAAAATTCTGATGCGACATAAAATCTGCTTTGTTGCATTCTTTTATTTATGAATCACGCCAAGCTACCGAAAACGAAACATTAGTACTGAAGGATAATAAAATGTTACTATAAACAATAATTATTAAAATTTTATTATGATTAGACATGATAAGACAACCACTTGTATAGAAATGAATCACCAGTTCGAAGAAGGAAATCCAAAAAATAGATTTTCGGGAAATCAATAAAAACTGTTTATTCTCTCTATTCAACTTTTTCTTGTTTAATGATGGCATCTATTATTAAGTACAGTTTAATACGGTTAATTGGGATTGAAAAAAAAAAACATCCATTGATTTTTGTTATCTAGAATATCGATAAAGAAAATATTGGATTTATTTCTTTCTTAGACCTTATAATTTTTTGTTGCGATTTGAGACACAAAATTGTATGAAAAAACTTTAAAGTAATTTATAAAAACAAAGAAACAACTTAACAAACACAGAGAAATAAACAAACAAGAACAAAAATATCCGATTAAATGGCAATTACCGCTACAAGCGACAAATTACTGCTAGTGGAGCCACAAACGCGGTACAAATTACTGCTAAAAAATAGGTCCGGATCTATTCGAACGCGACACGACCTTGACGACGCGTCTCGGCCTCGAAACGAAGCGACAATCTACAGCGCGTTGGAGCCACTCAGTATCACTGCTGTTGTTTTCATTTATCAAGCTACATTTTACTGCTACTGCTAGCGACAATCTGTCGCTCGTGGAGCCGTAGCCTTATGCTACTGTATAAATTTTGACGACACTTTTTAAAAGTTTTAATTATATGTTTTATACCTAAATACAAATGTGAAGTGTTTTACTTCTGTATCAGAATCTATTGGAGATTTTTTGATCAAATTTTTGGAAACTCCTGGTCACACTTCTTCTTTGGAATTAATCTTATTCAAGTAAATGTATTTTCAATATTTGAATTAGGTTTAAAATTAATTATTCAAAGATTAAATCTATTTAAATAGTGTTTTAACATGTTTTGGCCAAAATATTCTTGGTCGGTCTATTAACATATTTTCCCCAATCTCTCCACAGCAATTACACATCCACATATACATTTCTTGCCTTTTTAGTTTGTAGTATATTCCGTAATACGTCTAATTGTACTTAACGTCTTTTGAACACTATAAGGTTTTAGAGACAAAGTAGTTTTTACGCTCCCAAAAACGTTACAAATGACTGAAAAATATTTCAACGTAAAGTTCACGAATTAAAGAAAAGCGAATTGATTGAAAAACTTTTCTAAGGACGTCTTAAACTTTTTGTATTAATGTTCTTCTAACCGAAGTAAGTATTTTTTGCAGGAGAATTTTAAACTCGTGCAAAGCAGCTTTGCAACAAGGGACAAAGAAAGTAGAAAACTTTTGAAAGATATTTATAGCGACTCAACTCTAGTTTTAGGCAAGTAAGGAACTTATATACACTTTAAAACGTGTTTCGTTAACTAAAAAATAATTAATGTTATCAAAATTATATTTTTGAGCCTTTGGGATTGGGTATACAGACGACTACTGAAAATAAGCTGGATCGACAGAGTTAGAAATGAGGAGGTCTTTAGACGGCTGAACCAAACAACACAACTGGTCAATATAATAAAGAAACGCAAGCTGGAATACTTCGGTCGCATTATGAGACACCCTGAAAAATATGATCTTTTACATCTGATCATTCAGGGAAAGATCCAAGGTAATCGTGGTAATGGTAGAAGAAGAACAACATGGCTGAAAATCTAAGGCAATGGTATGGAAAATCAACTACATCGTTATTTAGAGCTGCTGTCAATAAAGTCACGATAGCGAATATGGTAGCCAACATGATATCCAATGATCGATAACGGTCATGGAACTGGAAGAAGAAGAAGAAGAAAATTATATTGCTGGTAACGATTAAGGCGTTAACACGTTCGCGACGAGGGTAGTTTTATGTATCCATCCATAAAAGTGTAACATTTTTTTAAATTGTTTTCGCTATATTTGGTTATTTTATTGTAAATAAATGTTAATCTTTCAACCTTTCAACTCATATAGTCTTTATAGATCTGATAAAGGCATACGATAGTGTACCACTTTCAATGCTTTGGGTAGCAATGGAAAAACAAGGAATAAGCAAATAAAATATACAACCAGTAGGTACAACAGCTCTACAAAAATATGACGGCAAACATTAAAACTGGAAATAGATTAACTAGAGAAATTCCTATTAGTAAGGGCCTAAAGCAAGGCTGCTGCATAGCACCTACACTCTTCAAAATATATCTAACTGAGGCACTCTCAGTGTGGAGAAGAAAGTACTGCAATATGGGCATCCCTATCGGAGATGATAGATTGTACACGATACACTTCGCTGACGACCAAGCCATTCTAGCTGAAGATGAGAGTAATGTAGGCTACATGCTTAGAAAACTGGAAGATGAGTATACCAAATGGGGCCTCGCAATTAATATACAAAAAACTAAGTACTTAGTTGTAGGAGAAAAACCAGAAAGCCTACAAATCGAAATGTGAACTATAAAACCAAAAGACAATTTTAAATACTTGGGAGTCCAAATAACATCAAAAGCAGAAAGTAGCGAAGAAATACACTCCAGGATTGGCCAAGCAAGATCAGCCACCAGACAGCTACACGGACTATTATGAAATAAAAAAAATAACAAAAGAAAATAAAAGAAGAATTTATAAAACAATTATAGAAAGTATTGGGCTGTACGGCGCCGAACTCTGGGAAATAAACCAAAGAAACAAATCAAAAATTAAATCCATGGAAATGAACTACTGGAGACGATGTTGCCAGCTTACTAGACTTGATAGGGTGAGGAACGAAGATATTCGTAGAGAAATGGAAATCGATCTAGACATAATAGACACAATCGAAGCCAAAAGACTTAACTGTTATGGACACCTTCAGAGAATGCCTGAAAATAGATGGCCAAAAAAAATAGAAGAATGGTCTCTGCCAACTAGAAGAAAACGAGGTAGATCAAGAACATCCCGGAGAGACGATGTCGACGATGCAATGACCGCCAGAGATCTAACAACTGAAGATTGCTTCGACAGAAAACGCTGGAAATTAGGATGCGAGAAGCGGCGCCAGCTGTAGAAGACTCGCTTGTTATATTTATATATATATAAATATTAATCCTATATCAACATATTGTGTTTTTTCTTAGTTTTGGGTGTTTTTTGTGTATGAACCACCGGTGGGCCACAACGTCCCTGAGTTTTTTATTTCAGATAATCGTTAAATAGCATATCTGAGTAGCAAACCTGTGAGAATGAGTTCCAAATCACATAGAATAATGGCTAGAACTTGGCCAGAAGAAAGCACATAGACAAATTGTTTAAAAAGCAGCATCCCTGAAAGATCTAAGTTCGCCTGCAGCATCCCCAGAAAATTACAATCCGACTGCTGCATCTCTAAAATTAAAGTCCGTCTCCAGCATCCCCGAGAAATCTTAGCTCACCTGCAACATCCACCGACAATTTAAGTCCAACTGCAGCATCACCAGAATATCTAAATCCGCCAGCAGCATCTCCGGAAAATCCACGTCCCTCTACTTTTAAACTACAAGGAAGATTTCAACATCTATCATCCTCAGAATTCGACCCGTTTGAGGATTCTGAAGAGTCCTATAGGCTTTCAGATGATCAGGATGTGATGAAAAATGCTCTTTCTGATAATAACAGTTCTAACGACCACGTGATAACTTGGCAAGCGATGCAGGCGTACAAGAAACAGTCATCATCATCATTCAGCCCCAGTTTTACATCCATTGTTGGATATAGGACTCCTAAAAACGTCTCCAGTTTTTTCTATCTCTAGCTGCTGCAATCCAGTTTGTTTCTATTCTCCTTAGGTCGTCGGTCCATCGGGTGGGTGGTCTGCCTCGACTTCGCTTGTCGGCTCTTGGTCTCCACTCCAATAATCTCGTCGTCCATCTTCCGTCTTCCATTCTAGCAACATGTCCAGCCCACCTCCACTTTTGTTTATTGATTCGCAGTGTAATATCGTCTACGCCAGTTCGTCGGCGTATCTCCTCATTTCTCACGCGATCTTTCAAGGTCAGGCCCAGCATTGATCTCTCCATTCGCCTTTGTGTTACCCTCAGTTTTTCGGCAGTAGCTTTCGTTAAAGTTAGGGTCTCTGCTCCGTAGGTCAAGACTGGTAAGATGCATTGGTTAAATACCTTCCTTTTCAGGTGAATTGGGGTATTTGTTTTAAAAATGTCTTTCATCCTTTCATATGCCGCCCATCCCAACGTGATTCGTCTATTTAGCTCGCAGGTTTGGTTGTCTCTGGTTATTCTAATTTCATGACCCAATTATGTGTATTTATCGATTAATTCTACCTTGTTGTTATTGATCTGTATCTCTTCGCTGGGAACCATATTGGTCATCATTTTGGTTTTCTCGAAATTCATCTCCAGCCCAGTTTCTTGTAGTATGTCATTTAGTTCTTGAAATGAATTCCTTTCTTTATCAACAGCTGGACTTCCATTAACAGCAATATTTTTTGCGAGTGTAGTGTTTTTGTTTTTTATCCATTCTTTACTGCTAGACTGTATCGGTCGTTCAAAATTTAGTTTTCTGTTAGAATGGTTTATTAAATTTATATTTTGTTTAGTAGATGGCGACAGGTCGGTTAATTACATATATTTAAATAAATCTAGTTGTTCTTTCAGTAAATTTATCGTAATTTGTTGATTTGACATCAATATTTCATTCTGATTAATAATTTTCTTTAAGCATCTGATTTCAGTTAGTCTTGGATTCTTATCCTCTCTATCCAAGATTTTGTTTGCTGGATCACTTAACCTCACACTTTTTTCACGGCATATAACTGTTTCATCGTGGATACATATAATACATTTTAATTGCTTCCTTCAGTCACTATGTGATAACGTTTCACATTTCGCACATGCAAGACCACTTTGTGCGACTTTTTTGACACTTTTTACAGCACTTAACTATCGAGTCGTGAACACGACCCTTTTTCTGAGGCACCATGATGGATCTCTATGGATCTAGAACTAAGATAAGAACTAAGATGCACGCAAATTAAAATGCTGATAGGTATAAATATCTTGGTGTACAACAAACAATGGTTGAAATACAAAAGAAATAGCTACTAGAATTGGCAAAGGTAATTTAGAAACACGTCAACTGAATAGTGTGCTCTGGAATAATCACATCACTCGAAATACCAAAATTAGAATATACAAAAACATCATAGAAAGTATTGCTAGATATGGTTCAGAGCTTTGGATAATAAATAAAAATGATGCATACAAAATAAACGCAATGGAAATGAATTATTGGCGTAGCTGTTGCACAAATTATTATAGGAGATAGAGAACGAAATACTTAAATCAGAGAGTGTATGGACATAGACATTTACATTTTGAAAACTTCTTCTTCTTCTTCTTCAGCCTTAAGTAATCCAACTTTGAACATAGGCCTCCCCCAAATCAATCCAGTGTCTTCTATTTTGCGCAACTTGCTTCCAATTGTGTCCTCCGATCTTCTTAATATCATCAGCCCATCTCATTTGTGGTCTTCCTCTGCTTCTCTTTCCTAAACATAGTCCCCACTGTTGTATTTCGTGGTTCCATCTCTTATCCTTCAGTCGGGCATTGTGTCCTGCGAAGCTCCAGTTTAATTTGGCAGCATGTTCTCCTGCGTCTTTTACTTTGGTTTTGCTTCTAATCCATTTGTTTGTTTTTTTGTCTATAGGTCTCACCCCGAGCATTGATCTTTCCATCGCTCTTTGTGTTTTTACTATTTTATCCATATTGGACTTGGTGAGTGTCCACGTCTGTAAACCATACGTGAGTATAGGGAGGATACACTGATTGTAAATTCTGGTTTTCAAATACTGTTCTATTTTGGTGCTTTTCAAGATCCAACTCAGTTTTCCAAATCCTGACCATGCTAACCTTATTCTTCTGGTAATTTTTCGTAACCTTTTCGCTGCCTGCTCTACCGGTTGATAGCTATCGAGCTTCGACGTTAACCTGTTAGTTATTACTCTCATAAACAATTTGGGGTTTTGCTTGGCCCGTCGTTCGCCAGACGTAATTGGCTGAAGTAGTGTGCGACAGAGTCTTCCAAATCTCCTCGAGCGGCTCTTCATCCTTACCACATAAAACCATCCTAGTACAAAACTCCTCGTTGGTACAGCTGCGAATCCATATTCGTTGGATCAGAAATACGGGCACTTTTTAGAGCACGTACTCTGATTTGGCGAATAGTGATTGTACAGGGTGTATCCGATTGGTAGTGTGCGCCATATTCGAGCTTTGGCCGATCCTTTTAGGATCAATGAGTCCGCGCACCAGTGTAGTTACTAACCAGTCGGATTTTTCGAACTCCTTTAAGGCTACACACCCTTCCAGTTTTCTGGAAGCCTTAGTTTTTAGAGTAACGTAGGTCCTAAATATCTAAGTGGTAAGTAAGTCTTTATTTCCTACTCATCCAGTTACTCTACAAACCATCGTGCGAGATGGTCATCTGCGTCTTTTGGAAACTATAGAGTGCAAAAGGCGGAAATGGTATGGAAATGTCGAATTGATGGATGATCAGAGATGCCAACGAGAATGTTGCAGTGGATCTTAGGAAAAAGGGAAGACCAAGAATAAATGGTGCAATGCAAGATAGAAGTCTAGAAACCGACAACTGGAACAATTGTAAGAGTTGCAAGCTAGGATATCAGAAACACCGATAGCTGTAATAAACTCGTTAAGTATATATACATGATTTATACAAGTAGTGTATATCTATAGAATAACAAATATAAAAAAAATATTGTTATGTTTATGGGTTCTTTTTATCGGTATTATTTTGACTTAATGTAATTATATAACGCTTATTTTATTAAATCAAGAATATTTAAAATTATTTAAGTTCAAATGTGCTAAAACGTGTATTTCATTTTGTAAAACATAGCCCATTACACTCTAAAGAGTCTTTTCATCTGATAATTAAATTAAAAAAATATTTTTGTGGTGTACTTGCCCACTTAAAGAAACTTATATTAAGGTCGGAAATATCAGGCAAAAGGGTTGATGCTCTCATTGTGTTTGTGCTGTTTCTGCTTGTTCAGAGGATTTCGTAGGATATTCGGACTTTGTACGAGGAAGAGAGCTAGCTGCCTTGCGGTTCTTTTTTGACAAAGTAAAGTGTAACCTCAGTTGGTATTCATTAATGTCGGTAACAATGTACTTACTTTTTTACTATTTTTGTCAACGGAAATGGGTTTTAATAAGTTTTGTTACAAAGAAAAGTTCTTCGTTTAAATCTCTACAAGTTTCTATGTTTTAACATTTTATTTATTTTGTGTTAAAACCACTTTTTGTTTGACATTCTTTTAAATTTTTTATGCAGGTATAGAGAACATAGAAATATTTTATTTTTGAATAATACAGTTTATGTATTTAAGTTCTTTTCAATAAATCTGGTGGAAATCTCTTTAATATGCAATTCTCTTTAATCTTTTAAGAAATATTATTTCTTTAAATTTTTTATATTTAAATTAAAAGATTATACTTATTGTGAGATGAAATCACTGAACAAAATATTAAAAAAAAAACAAATTTATTATGATCTAGTTATGATCGTGGTTAAAAGTCTTTGCTGATTATATGGCAAAGTAACCTTTTATCTCCAAGAATTCTCTACTGGCTCCTTCTCTTCTTAAGACTGTGATCTGCCCACCTTTTGCTCGTACTCTCAGTTGCTCTACACACGCCTGCTATCTCCTTTGCATGTCAACGTCTCTCGCACACACTATCGCTGCCGCAACAGTCTCTTCAAAAGCTCCTGGACCAAATTCCTATCTCACAGGAACTCAATTTCTTTCTAGTCGGTATTTTAGTAAAATACCTATTTTATAGCAGTAAAATGAAGAGGTTTATTCCCTACAGATTTCTCGAGGTGTTTTGCCATTTCCAGAAAACAATGCGCCTTCTTGTTGCCGAGAGGGGGCATTTGGGCCTGTAGGACCCATCGCCGGCTCTTCGGGCTTCTTCCTATCCCTGGAATTGGATCGGGTATTCACCATCTTTGGTTTGTAGCTGGTAGAAAGGTTAAATACCACCGCTGTTATAAATAACAGTTCCAGTGACAAATATCTGTTATAGGTAACGGTTCCAAGGAACAGTTACAAAGTAACAGAGTAAAAATGGAAAACAGATAGGTAAAAATGATCTAAGTATTCCTTGACTTACGTAAGGAATAACTTAGTAAACAAGTAAATTAAATGGTATAAAAATATATTGCAAGGAAAAAAAATGTTTCTAAGTGTTTCTTGACTTACGGAAGAAACGACTTAGAGTGGAAAAATAAAATACTCAAAATATAAAACGAGAAATGCAAAAATGAAACAGATTATAGAAATATGTCTAAGTGTTTCTTGACTTACGGAAGAAACAACTTAGAACAGAAAATAAACAAGAGAATCAAATATAGTAAAATAAATGCACAAATATTTATAAGTGTTTCTTGACTTACGGAAGAAACGACTTATAATAGAAAATAAGAAAAATCAAATATAGAAAAGATGTGAAAATATTGCTAAGTGTTTCTTGACTTACGAAAGAAACAACTTAGCATAAAATAGAAAATGAAAGAAACAAATGTATTAAGTATTTTCTTAAATTAAGAAAGAAAATATCTTAGATAAAATATCGGAAATAATAATGCAACAATGATTATGAAAATATTTCTAAGAGTTCTTTGACTTACCGGAAAGAACTACTTAGACAAAGTACAAATCAAAATATAAAATAGAAAAAGCAAGATAAATATTTCTAAGTATTCTAAACTTACGGAACAACAACTTAGACACAAAATACAAGAAAAATAAACAATCAGTACATGAACAAATATAGATCAATGTAATATCCTAACCTGAAAGGTCTGAATATACAATACTGCTAAAATAAAAAGGTATACAGAAAATCAGAAATAAAACAATAACTTAGTTGGAACAATAATAGCACCGACTAGGTCTACAGTAGAAGAGGCAAGCTCGACTGATCGATGAGAGAAAATCTACCTGCTTTTATGTAAAACAAATCCTTTGTTTTACGTAGCGAAAGTGGAATTTCCCTGCATCGAATCAATTAGAAATTTGGATTTGGCCAAACTTGGAATTCCCAAGTATTTTGACCGATATCCAAATTCCTTGATGCGTCCGGCACGGCTGTCAGCTCCCGGCTGACACGCCTCCGGAGGACATTCTAGACGGAAACACAAGAATACCTAACGACATAAAAAAAATTAAGCGCAAGACTAAGAAATCTAGGTTGTGAATAAATAAAAACAAAAGGGAAGAAAATAGAATTAAAAAATTAGGTGCACCTTGCGATTGCACATAACAGTGTAGATTAAAGAGAAACCAAAGACCAGAGACCAAAGAGAAGTTGCGCAATAAAAACAAAACGAGTTGATTCATCCAGAAATGTTTCAGTTAAGTATAGATAAATGAAGATGAAGTTGAAATTTGTAAGAGTTTCTTGCCATACATGGCATTTTAAAAAAAAGCGTAGTGAAAGACTAGTTGACCAAAATGAAGCAGGTGCTTCTATTCCAAACTCAGATGAAAGACATAGGCATGACAACAACAAGAAAAAAATAGCAGAAGAACACTGTGACAATGTTAGACAGCATATTAATTTATTACCAAAATATCATAAGTCATTACAGAAGGCAAAATACCCAACAAAATTCTATCTAGATTCCGATCTGTCAATTTCCAGTTTATACCATGATTATTTTCTTGAGTGGTGCCGGCAAAATAATTTTGTAATAGTAATCCAAGATAAATATAGGCGCATGTTCTGCTCCGAATTTAATATAGGCTTTAAGTTACTTAAGAGCGATACCTGTGAAGTATGTAATGCAATGAATATAAAAATTAATAATGAAGGTGACAAAGAAATTGCAAAGACATTGAAAATTGATTTTGAGTTACATCACAGACGTGCCCAGGCCATGTAGAATCTAATTAAACAGGTCACAGAGGAGGCTAAAGCTACGGGAAATCTTCTTCTTAACATGCCATACACCAAAGTGCGTAGGCGACTATCTCATTACTAGAATTCTGTTCTTGGCGGCGCGACACAGCTCGCCTGTATTGTGTATTCCTGTCCATTCTTTAATATTCCTTAACCAGGATAATTGTTTGCGGCCGACTCCTCTCCTACCTTCGATCTTCCCTTGTAGGATTAACTGTGGTATTTCATATTTTGCTTCTCTCAATATGTGCCCAAGGTAACCAATCTTGCGTTTTTTAATTAATTCAAAGAGTTCTCTTTCCACGCCGGCTCTCTTAAGGACGTCATCGTTTCGAACTCTATCCACCCAAGGTATGCGCATCATTCTTCTCAATGACCACATTTCAAATGCTTCAAGTTTGTTGATAGATGTTTTTTTCAAAGTCCACGTTTCCATGCCATAAAGCAAGATGGACCATATGTAGCACTTGACCATTCTGTAGCGTATTTCGAAATTTAGGTTTTGATTACATAGGAGCGGTCTGAATTTTACAAAAGCTTGTCTTGCCATTTGTATTCGGGTTTTTATCTCTTGTTGTGGATCCGATTGGTCATTGATTGTGGTGCCAAGGTATTTAAAAGTTTTCACGCGTTTTATGCGATCGTCACCTATGCATATTATCGGGTTTTCTGGAGGGTTTCTGCTAATGACCATATATTTCGTTTTCAAAATGTTGATTTTGAGGCCATATTTTTTACCTATGCTATTCACCCTATCAAGTAATAACTGCTGATCTTCCAAATTATCAGTTATAATCACTGTGTCGTCCGCATAGCGTAGGTTGCTAATTGGTATGCCGTTCACCTTAATGTCTAATTCCGTGTCTTCTAATGCTTCCGCAAATATATTTTCAACATATAAATTAAAAAGCATCGGAGAGAGTATGCAGCCTTGGCGGACACCTTTCCGGATTTCAAATTCATCCGTATATTGGTCTTGATCAATCCTCACCTTTGCCATTTGGTTCCAGTATAGATTCTGAATAATTCTGATCTCCTTCTGGTCCATGTTGGTCCTATGTAGTAGTTCCATCATGATATCATGTTTAACATTGTCAAATGCCTTCTCGTAGTCGATGAAGGTGAGGTAGACATCTTTTCGTTGATCTAAACAGTTTTGTATTAAGGTGTTCAAACATAAAATTGCCTCTCTTGTTCCTAGTCCTCCCTTAAAACCGAATTGTGTTGACCCGCTAAGTTCTTCTAGTATCTTGTACATTCTTGAGTGTAATATCCTAAGGAAGAGTTTCAGCAAGTGATTCATTAAACTGATTAAGCGGTGTTCATTGCATTTTGTGGCATTAGCTGTTTTTGGGATCATCACAAAGGATGACTGCAGCCATTCTCGCGGAATGTAACCAGTATCATAAATTCTATTGAACAGCTTTACCAAGATTTCGATATTCTCCTCGTCTAGTAGTTTTATTGCTTCTATATTAATTTTATCTGGACCTGTTGCTTTATGCATCTTTGTGGTTTTAACTGCATATTCTATTTCACTTCGCATTATTGATGGCCCTGATAAGTTTTCGGAAGGAAGTTTGCGCGTTGGTTGTGTTGGTCTTTCCTCATTAAAAAGTCTTTCTGCGTATTCTTTCCACGCCATTGCTATCTCCTTTTCTGACACTATGTATTCGTTTCTGTCGTTACGTATTCTTGTTCTGTGGTGGCTTTTGTGTATATTCGATATTTCTTTGATCTTCTTATGTAGTCCAAAACTATCTCCTTTTTCCTGCAATTGTTTTATTTCGTTGCACCTTTCCACCATCCAACGTTCTTTTGCTTTCTTAATTTTCTGGCGAATTTCTTTGTGTATCTGTTTGTATTTGTCTTGATTACGTTGTTGTTTATGTTGCCTTCGCTTTTCCATTAGATCCATAATTTCGTCCGTCATCCATTCGTTATGCTTTCTCTTTCTGATCTGTGTTTTAACTTCCCTGTTTACTGCCAGAATCGTTCCTTTAATATCATTGACCATCTCTTCGATATCATCATTTTGTTCTATTATTCGCATTCTTTCATTAATTTGATTTGCATAACTCTTCTTCAGATTTTCGTCTCTCATCAGTTCTCTTGTATTTATAGGCGTGCTGGTGTTTGTATTTGTTCTCTTAATTTTTGCTAGTTTTAACCTCACATCTGCTATTAGCGGATTATGATCGGATGCAATGGTTATTAGCTTTGACCTACAACAGGCTATACCAGTGCCAATTTAACAGTAGGAGCAGCGTTCTGTACAAGAAAGGCATGGGTTTATAACCTAGGCATCCATGACTGTATTAGTGGAAAGGCCTACATGTACATGTGGCCAGAAAATATTGCCAAGCGAGGTAGCGATGAAATTACCAGCAT
Source organism: Diabrotica undecimpunctata (assembly GCF_040954645.1). Classification (NCBI taxonomy): domain Eukaryota; kingdom Metazoa; phylum Arthropoda; class Insecta; order Coleoptera; family Chrysomelidae; genus Diabrotica; species Diabrotica undecimpunctata. The sequence continues at coordinate 15,293,917 of NC_092810.1, forward strand.
TGTATATTATAAACATTTTCGAACTAATAGACCCACTGCTGATAAGCTTATAGTGTACAGAGATAATTGCAGTGACCAAAACAAAAATTGGTCTTTAATTTGTTATTTGCAACAGCTTACTATAGAAGGCATTTTCACTTCTGAAGCCACATTGATCACAAATACTTGGTAGTAGGACATACAAAATTACCATATGACCGTGATTTCGCAGCAATTAAAAAGTAAAAACAAGTGTATACTCCAGACACTTGGTACGAAGCGGTGAGAAAATGTAAAAGAAAAAACTACTTTGAGGTGATTGTATTGAAACAATCTGATTTTTTTTCTTTTAAAGAATTACAAAGCGAGATTACGAAAAAAAGCCATCCAGATGACAAAGAAAAATTAACTTTTCCAGAATATCAAGCATCAACTTTTCATCTGAACAACCTAACATATTGTATATCAATCATCTTGTTAACGAAGGCTATAAGGCTGTTAATATTGAGAAAGGTTTGAGGAAGTCAATTTTACTTTCAAAGGATTTGAAATCAAAATACAGTGGGCCTATTCCAATAAACAGAAACAAAATTGAAAATATACATTTTTCAGCTCTTACAGTTAATTCCGCCAGCTTTCCTAAAATTTCATGAAGAAATTGGTGCTTGCCAACAGATTCTACCAGATGTCTTCAAATAAACCATTTGAAGACATCGAACATTTGGACGACTTTTCAGATATTGAAAATATTGACAACTGAATTTTTTATTGTTATATTTTTGTGTTCATCTTTTAGAATATTTTTTTTTATACAAAGGGGGATAAGCCTCATATTTTTTAGAAAAATGTCCAAAAACTCAAAAATCTTTAAATAAACATTTGTGTTATTTTTATTGTGTATTTAATAAAATATTTTCAAACAATTGTATCCCTTACTTCCGAGAAAAATGTAAGAATTGGATTTCAGAATTTGAAAATAAGTTTAAAATGATGTTTTCTCCAAAATATTATTTGGTGGTTTGTCCCTTTCTGGTTCCAAAGTCTTCATTTACGCCCTTGAAACAACGTGTTTTTTTGCTATATCAATCAATAATAAGAAAAGCCAAGGCTTTCTTCTTCATAAGAAAGGTAGCAAAGAGAATATTAAAAACTACAGGTCTATAAGTCTACTACCAATCATATACAAGATATTCACAAAGATCATCAACAACGAATTAACAAATGCATTAGATGCTGCGTAGCCAAGAGAGAAAGCTGGCTTAAGAAGTGGATTCAGTACCTTGGATTATATCCATACGCTTCGGGAACCAATAAGTAGAGCTAAAGGATATAAAATACAGCTAGCATTAACCTTCATACATCATTTCGAGAAGGCTTTCGATTTTATATTTATATCCTAAGGCAATAATGAAAGTTTTGACCAATCACGGCATTGACATACCGTAGATAAAGGTTTTAGGAAATATATACAGACAAACAAGAGCTAAGGTAAAAAGTATTGAAAATATTCCAGAATTTCACACTACCAAAGGCGTCCGACGAAGAGACGCAATATCGCCAAAGTTCTTCACTGCAACTCTAGAAAACATATTCAGCAAAATGAACTGGCAGAACAAAGGAATATCCATTGATGGAAAATACTTCAGCCATCTAAGATTTATAGACGACATCGTCCTGATTGCGAGAATTGCGATTGTACGACAACAAGTTATCGCTTTTGCAGACAATATTGCATTGATTACGTGGTCAACATTAGAACTCACAAAAAATTGTTGGACTATGTATTAACGAAAATAAATCACAGTACTTTAAAATTAGAGCAAAGAAAATAGAGCCCGAAGATAATCTAAGAACGAGTATCGGAAGTAGAGTATATTGTTTTAAATAGGGATCAATTCCTCGAGTGGCATAACGATTACAAATAGAGCCGAAGAATATATAAAAATATAAAAAGAATGACTAAAGAAAGTAAAGATAAAGGGGCACTAAACATTGGAACGATATAAAAGAAAGATATTATGCAAGATATATGGAGATGACAACGACAATAATGGCGTATGGAGAAGAAGAACAAATAAGGAAGTAATGGAGCTCTACAACCAACCAAGAGTAATATAAAAAAAGCACAAAGAGCACGTTCGATGAAAAATATTAACAGGAGAAGCGTGTGAAAAGCGCAGACGAGGAAGACTAAAAAAAGTGGTTAGAAAAGGTTAAAGCCGATGTAAGAAAATTAATAATATTATACTGGAATAAAAAGATAAAAAACAGAGATGAGAGGAAAAATTAGCAAAGAAAATAGAAGCCATGGGCCTCCAGGCCTGAAAAGGTATTATACATAGTTTAACTTAAGTTATACATTAATCGATGTCGGCGGGCGAACTTTCGACACCAAATTGTCTTTGTACCTGGGGTAATCGAAGGGTCAAATTTTATTATAGGAAATTTCGACACCGCGGCGTAAAGCAGGTAGGTAGATAATTAGCGGCGATGGACGTTTGCACCCAAGCAGGACAAGCGGGTTTTCCCAATATTTATTGTCACGGCGGGGGGCGTGGCACTTGTGTACTTGTGACTAAATTATTTCAGTTGTAATTTATTTCTTGTTTGACGTTGACTTGTGCACGTATACGGATATTTAAAAAATGAGTTTGATAAAAAGTTCCCGTGGTCGAGATTTATTAGTGGTGGAGCATCATTCGTTCTTGAAACAGAAAGTGTTAAAAAGCGGCGAGATATTTTGGCGCTGCATCCAAAGAAACAATAAGTGTTCCGCAAAAGTGTTTACAATAGGCTGTGAGGACCTCACCATCACAAGAAGTGATTTGGTACATAATCATGAAGCCGATCCAAAAAAGCTTAAAGTAAAGATGGTAACCAATGCATGTAAAAGAAAAGCCCAAGAGGACATATCGGAAAAGCCTGCCAAAATTACAAGAACTGCTGTTGCTGAGTGTGATGCCAATTTGATGACGGTTCCTGGCATAGCTGGCATAAGAAAGAACATTTACAACTGTCGTCGTAAACTGTTACCAGGTCCGTTACCAAGAAGCATATCAGAAGTCCATAACGCGGTTAGTAATTATTCTCCTAAAACCTGTCGCAATGAAAGTTTTTTGTTTTTAAATCATCCTGAATTAAATGTAATTGTATTTTCATGCGAGACAAATATTCGTTTGTTGTGTAAATTAAAAACTTTGTATATGGATGGTACATTTTCATACAGTACCAAATAGTTTCTACAATTATTTACTATACATGGCTTGGAAAATGGACATTATGTTTCTTAAGCATACTGTTTGTTAAAGGACAAATTGTCAATGACATACAAAAATTTATTTTCTTTATTAAGGTCTAAGATTTTTGAAACATTTCAATTATCATTAGAGCCAACTGAAATATTTGTGGACTTTGAAAAAGCAATTTACTGTGCTTTATTGTATATGTGGCCCAATGCAAAAATTAGTGGATGCCGTTTTCACTTACACCAAAACTGGTTTAAAAAAATTCAATCTTTGGGTTTGGTACAAGAATATAAGGATACAAATTCAGAAATTGGAAAATGGTTAAGGCTTACGTTTGGTTTAACTTATTTAAATCCAGCAGAAGTTGAAGAATGCTTTCTTTATGATTTAATGTCATATTCTTCTTTTTATTCAATTCTTCTTTTTATTCAACACATCCTTCTATTTTTATTTTTATTGAAAAGTTAAAAGAATTTCAAGTAGACACTTATGTCAAAATAAATAGTTTACATATACCAGCAAAAATCAAAGATACTACTGTTAAGGCTAAATTGGCATTTTTGGAGAAAATGATGGATAAACTACGATCCCAACAAATACGTAGGTTAGATTTTATAAAAGCTGTATCTTATCATTCCTATAATAGCAAATAAATCATTGTATACAAGTATATTAACGGTAAAATGTACAAAAATTAGGTACTAGTTGTATTATATTTAGATATTATTACAGTTATAAAGAAATAAAATGCACATTACTGTTATTAAAATAAATAAATTAATTAATTATGGTATTTTATTTATGTCGCAGCTATATTTATTTGGTGTCGAATATACCTGTAAGATAAAAACGGGAATTGGGGCAGGTGTCGAAAATTGCCATTAAATTTTAGTCGCTACCTGCTTAGTGTCGAAATTTCCTACGCCCATGGATGTATAATAAAATCCCACAACTATTTTTTAGTAAGAAATTTTATCGAATAATTTCAAAAAGTTATAGGCTGCAATACTATGCGATAACGATGCTCTTTTATGCTGAATTTTGTAATAAATGGTATTTTCTGATGAAGTTAAAAGACCACAAAAATATAAATGAATAATCTTTTTATTGTGTACTTCTACAACAAAGTAACTAACAAAAAGTGATAAAACCAAAACAAATATTCGTATAGAAATTACTCTTTAAGGTATTAAAGAGAACAGTGTACTCCATCAGATGGTTTATTGTTTCTTTATGTTGGCAATATCGTGGCAAACTGGGATGGAAAACCAGGGGAATTATGAAAATCCAATACTGGAGTTGGCAGTTATTGTTTTGCCGGAAATATTTATGGGTTCCTAGAGACTGTCGATGATATTCGATAGGATAAAGTGCTTTGGGGATATAATTTCGCGAAAAGTAAATTTTGTCTATCTGATCAAATCTGGTTTTCTAAATACTCTTTGTTCTTGTTACGAAAATACCAAACTTTATAAATTACTAACATATTATAATAGAAGAAATAATTAACAGTGGAACAATTGAAGGAATAACTTTGATGTGATTTTTTATAAGGTAGCTGATCAGAAGATATAAATTTAAAAAAAACGTGTATGTTATTGATTGAAATCGGTATTGAAATTGAAATCTTAAAAAATTATATGGTAGAGGCTAAACTGCAAGTTCAAATTCCACATTACTAGAAAAATTCATTAGACCAAACAGTTAAAGGTAAATAGTGTGGAAAAAATCCAGATAAAGCTGAATACAAGGAAAACCATAAACATTAGAATACACAAATGCAACATGAACTAAAATAGCTAGAATAGCTAGAAAGCTAGATACTTTCAGTGGAAAAGGTGTGCACACCACATAAAATCCTTAAGTAAAACCTTAGAAATATTAAAAGTAAAAAGACTTATTTAACAACATACCATAAAAATAGAAAAGGACAGTAGAGAAATAGAGAGGATAAGCAAAAAATAACATAAATGTACATCATAGATAAAAACGATCATAAATAAAGTGTGCTCAAAACTGAAGCTGCATGCAAACCGCCATGAAATTTGTTAACTATTTGAAACAGTTATACATCTGGCTTAAAAGTACAAGCCACAACTTTTCCAGGCCATTCAAGGCCATAATAGGAAAGCAAAAGACAACATAGAGAGCATTTTTAGAAACTTCGAAACAGTACTTCTCAGAAATATACAAAGACACTTTAAAATGGTTTAATCTTAGAAAACAAGAAACGATTAAGCAAAGAGCCAAAAAAATGCTTTTACGACAAAAGGCTTTCAACAATAAAGGCACAAGAAACCCCAGGAATAGATACCAACCGAGAGCCTAAAAGCAAAGAGATAAATTTTCACTAACCGTATGCAGTAGTTACACAACCATTGCCCTTATTTCTCATGCAAGCAAAATTCTGCTAGATTTAATGAATGAACCACAAATAAACTTTCTGATTCTAGAAATAACCAGAAAACAAAGACAAACACGAGACAGATAAAAGAAAAAACGAAAGAATGCAAGATACCCGTGATGGTTTGCTTTGTGGATTACAAAAAGGTTTCTATTCAGTAGAATGGGATCCTCTCTAAAGTATAATGGGATATATGGGAGTGCCTAATCACCTTTTTTTTCGTCTTTTATAAGAGGGTGGTCAAAATGTTGAAAACATACCTCGGTCCTAGAAAGTGGACAGAACCGCCTTCCAGCTAGAGTTATGTAGGGCTCCATGATGATATTTGAGATCACACGCAAGTGTTGTGACCATCGCCGTCAATGTTATAGGCTGCTAAAAAAACACACTCCTCAACTATGTATTATCTAACGGACCGCCCTGATTAGGACGCAACGTCGGTACAGCATTCACTGATATCTTATTCACGCACACTTTCAATATGACTAAATCCAAGACTCTCTCTCTGGTTCTGTTCAATCAATGTTCAATCTCACCTCTTATCGTTCTACCTACAATCTTGCTTGCTCTCGGGCACCCTGCCTCTCTTAGAGTCGCCTTTCTTCTTGTTCCTTACTCTCCAATATTCTCTTCACATATCTCTAAACTGCTTTTTATTGATCTGACAACATAAGCATCTTCTTCACCAGTTCCGTGTCTGACCAGTGTCCTATTTAACAGTATAGGCATTTGTCATTTTTTGCCTTTTTAAATCTGTAAAGGTATGCTCTAAAATAACCATGTCCTGTGAGTATCAAGAAGTAATCCAAACGTCGATACCCGCAGTGCAGCCATTTTCTCAGATTAGCAATTAGTGACTTAGTTCACTAGGCCACCTTTATTGTCTCGTCCTATTCCTCTTGCCCCACTATAATGAACCTCTCCTTTTCTTCTTTTTTGAACGTACTGTTACTATGTCTTCATTTATTCTCTCGCACAATCTTACTCTTTCATTCGCTACCACGTCCATCGAAATATACTACTACCAGCGCCTCGGCAAAGACTGTTTTATATGCATATACTACCCTTAACAGACTCTCCTTATCTTCTCGGGTGGCTATCTTCTGTCAGCCATTGTTGAGGATGATCGATTGCATAACATAATGAAGGGCCCTTCTCCTCTCAGTTTTGGGCTTTCCGATGTTGGTCATGATCGCCCTCACCGCAGATATTTGAGTCGCCCCTTTACGTGCTCTTCGCACCTTCCGTTTTGACTCAGAGTTACACCTAAATATCTCACGCATTTCTTTAAAACCAATCTCTTTTCTGCATATTCGAATGCTATCCCTTCCCTTTTTCTTGGTCGCTTGAGAACTATAGTCTCGGTATTACCGCAACCACTTTTAGGCCATGCATTTTAATTCATTCCTCGACTTGGTCGCATGTATGCTGTGCACCAAGGATAAGATCCTCTCTGTTCCGATCCACAAGTACCATAGCAAGGTCGTCATCAAATGCGAAAGGGGCTACAAAATGCCCGTATTGTTGTCTTACAATTCCGTCATATTGCACGTTCAGCAGCGTGGGTCCAAGGACCGACCCGGCACTCCAGCAGTCACATTTAAAGACAAAAAGACAAAAAGGCCACCACCCGTTTTTCTACCACAATTTTCTTATCTGACAGACAGACCGGGATCAAATTCATCACTTTTTCATTCATTTATTTCCACTTTAATCGACCGTGTTCCTGTTCTTTCTGAAACCGTACTGTCTGGGTGACAGCTCGTCTGACTCTTCAATAACTCTGTCTATTAACCCTCTTTAAAGCCTCTCGTATAGTTTATCCATGTACAATAGAAGGCAGACAGGTCTATACTTATCTTCCCCATTTGGGAGCACCACGAGCGTCGAGATCTTCCAATTTGATGGAAATCATTCAGTTTCAAACAGTGCATTTATGTGTTCCAGATGCCACGTCTGCTCTAGACTGTCAATGCGTACACTGCTTATGGTGGTACTTCATCCAGTCCCGAAGCTTTTCGTGTCTTTAGAGCACCCAACGTTTGGTTCAGTTAGTTTACGGTAAAAGGTATAGCTCGTTCATCTTTTTTCGGCCACTTAACCAGACAACAGACGACTATGGATTTATGGGTAGTACAAAGAAATACAAAAGATCTAAATCAAGAACGAAGACCAAAAAGATCTTCAACAAGATGGGAAGACGAAATGAAGACTCTGGTAGGAAAATCACCAACCTATACCGTCCATCTCGCACAGACTTGCCGTTAATATAGGCAGCAAGGTAACAATATTTAAAGTATCACCACGTCCTGACAAGGGCTTAAGGAATTAAGGGAAGGAGAAACGAATACAATAAATTTTTATAAAAAAATTGGAAACGTCTAAAAAGAGCAACATATGATAGCTTAGGGACAATGATAAAACAACAAATTACCTTTAAATTAAAGAGTTAAAAATTGGAAGTCACCCTTAATATCATAGATGAAGTTGTTATTGCAAATATGGTGGTATCTATGGACAGATAATTCTACAAAGTAACAGTTTAAAGTAATTTGGGTTAGACTACAATAAATCCAGTCGTCAGAGATTTGACGACCTGAGGAAACATTATGGAGTTCCTTTCCTTAGGTAGCTATAGCTTACTGCGTGGCTGTGTTAGTTTAGTAGTAAGATTTTCTGAATATTTTTCCTCTCTGAAAAAACAATGTTTTTAAATAAAATAAGCCCAAAAATTTTGATTAAGGACTGATAGAAAAAGGTTTTAACTTTAATTTAGAACTTTGGTGATCTTCAAAAGAAAATTTTCATTGTGTTTTGAGCCCTGAAAATCGACACTTTAATATATTAACGATTTTTTTTGACCCAAAAGAAATTAAAATAATTGTTTGGGTAAAAAAAATTGATTTTTTAGAATTTGCTTTAAAACTGTTTAAATAAATTGGGACTACTTTTCGCATGTGCGACTTCTCGAATCTTATTTTGGGGTGTCTCACAAAAGTTTATCATCGGAGTGTATTTTCGAACACACCTGAGCTATTCGCCTTATCTATGTAAAGTTTTTATCATTTTGCTTTTTTTTATATTCGACACATTATTTTCAGTAACTTTATTTTTATCACGCCACTGGTTGCGACCTCTAAGTTTCATAAAATAAGTTATCGTGTTGCGGATATACCGGTATTTAAAGAAATCCTAAACTACTTCACAGATTTTTCCTTTTACGGGCGTTTACATTTCAATATAGAATACTATACCTACTCTAAATGTTTCCTGCAACGCATTCGAGTAAGAGCCACTAGATGCCGCGAGAATTACTATCGATCCCTGGTCCCTAATCGTCTTCATATTTAAGTGTTTTAAGGGTAACACTAAAACATCTTTAACATGTAAGCTCAATATATTTTATTGTTTTTATCGGAATGTTTTTGATTAAATTTTCAAAGTTTTTATCTGATACTTGATATCTGATATTGATCTTCTTCTTCTTCTTCTTCCTTCTTGTATGTAGGCATTAAAGCCTGTTTCTTCTTCAATATTAGCCTCCTAAATTTTTTAAATTGTCGCACCATCTTTTTCTTGGTCTGCCAATACTTCTTCGTCCATTTGGTTACTTATCTCGTGCTATTCGTACTATCCTAGCCTCTGCCATTCTACTAATGTGTTCGTTCCACTCCTGTTTTCGTTTTATCACCCATCCATTTATGTCTTCTATATTGCGTGCTCTTCTTATGTTTTCGCTTCTTTTCCTATCCAACAGACTTTTCCCTGATATTCGTCAGAGTATTTTCTCTGTTTTTTCTAGTAATCGTCTCGTTTTAGATGTATCAGGTATTGTCTCCGCCGTGTATCTTAATATAGGACTAATCGCTGCTTTATATATTCTTGTTTTTGTATCTTGTCTTAGGTGTTTGTTCTTCCAGATTGTGTCAATAAGAGATCCCGCCGCTTTACTTGCTCTTAAGCTTTGTTGTCGTACTTCTTCTTCAACATCTCCGTAAGTAGTGATATCTATTTCCAGATATCTAAACATTGTTTCTTGCTTTATTATTTTCCCATTAATTTCGATTTTACGTCGTAGAGAGTATTTAGATGTTGTCATAGATTTGGTGTTTTCTGCTGATATTGGCTGTTGTATTGAAGATGAGTGTTAATCTTTGGAGCTCGTCTTCTGTCTCGGCGATTAATGCGGCGTCGTTTGCATAACATAATATTTTAATTTCTTTGTTCCTCATTCTGCAGCCATTACCCTTACGTACTGCTTGTATTATTTCGTCCATTATTATATTAAAGAGAAGTGGGTCTAACGAGTCACCCTATCTGACTCCGCTTTGTACTGGTATACACTGTGTTAGTTTTCCATTTATCTTTGCCATTATTTGGTTACGGAAGTAGGTGTTTTCGATTGTTTGTATAATATTGATTGGTATGTTTCTTTTATACAGTAGGTGTAAGACGTCTTCGACTGGGATGCGATCAAAAGCCTTTGCCAGATCTATAAAACATAAATATGCTGGCTTATTGTACTTGATCGCCTTTTCTGTGATTTGTCTTAGTACAAATACGGCGTCTACGCAGGATCTTTCGGATCTGAATCCTTGTTGTTGATCTGATAAAGTTGTTATTTTATTGATTTTGTTAGTTAGAACTTTTGTTGTAAGCTTACGTGCGATGTTCAGTAGATTTATACCTCCATAATATTTGTTGGGGTCATCTTTATCTCCTGTTTTAAACATTGGTATCATTATGCCAGTTGCCATAGTAAAGTGTCGCGAAGTCCGTGATCAACAGCTTCCACGATAGGATTGTTTGGCGTGTTACATTAAATAAAGCACTTCCTTTTTTGACTTTTTGATTTTCTATGTTTTGTTGAAATTCTAAGTTTTCTAAAATCGTACGTAGTTGGTTGTCTTAGGAATTTGGTTTAGTTATTATGTGGTTTATGATTTCAGATTGCTCTTGACTAAGTAGGTACACAATATATTTTACCATCCAATGTTTCACCAAATTAGAATGAGCTTCAACAGATTCTCTTTGATACTGAAAAACTAGCACGTTTGTGATAATTTAACAGCTCAACCTAGCAATAGATTATACAAAATAGATGATTTCATCAAGTTGTTTATTTTAAAAATTCAAGAGATCTATACCCCCGGGGAAGAAATAAGTGTCGATAATTTCTCACCGAGGAAGACTACTATTTCGACAATAGAATCCCGGTAAGTCTCATAAATATGGAATAAAATTATTTAAGCTATGCGAGATGTCAGGATATATATGGAATTTCTCCGTATACTGCGGCCAGGGTACGTCTACAATATTACCTGGATTAGACCACCCCGGATCTGTTGTTGTTTCTTTATCTGAGCCATTACTTGACAAAGGTCGCACTCTTGTAGCAGACAACTGGTACAGCAGTATTTCATTAGCCACTTTTTAAAAAAATAGAAACACAGAATACTGTGGAACAATGATGGTTTCAACGTTCCATGGATCTGACATGAAGGAAACTGAGAGAAGAAATCGCAAAGGTGAAATAATTAGAAAACCTACTTCAGTTTTGGACTATAATAGGATTAAAGGTGGTATAGACTTTTCAGATCAAATGATTTCTTACTACAGTCCTGCTCGTAAAAGTGTCAAATGGTATGGAAAAGTCCTTTTTGAATGTATTAGTATTGCAGTTTTTAATAGTTGGGTCTTATATAAAAAATGTTATAGTAATAAAAAAATGAGACTAAGCTTCATTTACCAAATATTTGGCGGAATCTTTACTTGGAAACGATACCAAGCAGAAAATAGAAAAGCTAATTAGAAAAGAGCATGAACTGACAAACATTGCACGCAAAGAAAATGGAAAAATTCAACGCAGACGGTGTAATGGTTGTTAAAAAAAAAGTTTAAAACACAATCGTAAAAGAGCTCTAAAAGAAGCAAAATAAGTATCTATGGGATGTAGGATTTGCGAGAAACCATTTTGCCTACCATGTTTCAATAGAACTCACGAAAAATAATTTGAATTTTTGCTTTTTATTTTGTAGTCATAGAAATATTTTTAAGTTTTTTTTATGATGAAAAATTTGGAATTTATATACATTTTTTTAATCAATAAATAATCTAGAAATCATTGTTGACTTACTTTTCAATAGTAGTCTAAAATAACAGCACACATTATAAATACATTTGTATTCAGGAGGTTGTATGGATATCGAGTTTCCTCTCTTATACATAACCTGTACAGCCAATATCATAAGGGATGTCGTAAATATACTTTTAAATGATACTATTACCAGAGCCGAATGAATATATTTCATGCGCTTTGAAGAAATATTTGACTATAAATGAGTCCGCTAGATGCAAAACTTTGTATTTACTGTATAAGTCAAACTGAGTTATTTGCAAAAAACTGATAAATTTTGCAAAAAACCTTAGACATAATAAATGGCACTTTTTTGTGATAGATAAATGCTTTATTAGGTAAAATATAATGATTTTTTTCTTAGAAAAGTTATTGGGTTTGCTAGAAAAGGAAGAAAAATTTGAAAATACCGAGTGAACTATGTAAATACAGATTTATGCAACTAACATTTGCAAATACATGATAATAGTCAACCATTAACGATATTAGTGGTTGTTATATTAGTCTGTTTTCTAAACCTAGTGTGTTAGGAATAAGGAAGAAAGCATGTGGAAGTAAACTTTTAGTGAAGTTTATTTTTATCCAAAGTACAAAAGGTATTACAAATTATAATATGTATATATTTATATTAATTCCTAAACTCTAAGTTCCTCTGGGTCCTCATCATCAATATGATCATTTTCTGCAGCACTCTCGTTATTATTTGCTTGTACGCCAGTATCTATAATTTTATAAAATTTGAGATCCGGCTGGTCTCTCCAATTTTCACCAAAATGGTTTCTAAGGAGAGTGCCTATGGACGATTTATCTCCTTTCAATGAACATTTAATCTACTGTAACTTTGGTTTCAATAAAGAAATCTTTTTCCCTTTTCGTATTATAGACTTGCTGAACCCTATGTCAGAACGATAAAATATTTCCCCCCTTACCGTAGCCATAGAATCTTTGTCCTTAGAAAATATACATCGTTTCGTTGCATTACATTTAAAATGCCACTGGGAAGGTTTTTTAACAACAACGTCACTCGTCTTTCTCCAGTCTGATATCTGCCAGTCTTTACCAAGTCTCAGCACCTTTGACTGTTTTCCAATTATGTCTTCATATTCTTTTTTGTTTATTACAACGTTCTTCTTTTTTATCTCCCTTTCTATCATACCGAAAATCCTACCTGGTGGCAAAAAGGAATGACCAACAACAGGAAACGTAAACTCCACTTCCTTGATGTGACCAGGTGCTTCATAAACCAACCAGTAGATTATCATAAACATCATCGTGCTATTTTTGTTCTGTCCACCACATCCATCTGCAAATAGGTGAACTTTTTCGATTTGATTTTTAAAGTTGAATTTTATGAGAGTATCATGTACAGCAGAGGCAACAGCATTTGAATCTTTTGGATGTTCAAACTCCAGCCACACATATGACGTCACATTTGCAGAAGAAAGATGGGAATTCGAATTTCCAGCCACGATGGTGAAATTATAAAAATTTATTTGCTGTGAGAAATAAGCCGCCTGGTCGGGAAGCTTTGGCAAAGAAAGATTTTTTTGACAATCAAAAGAAAATATTTGTATGTTATGATTTGATTCATTTTTTAACAAAGAATAAAAGGCTTTAGCTCTTAACGTATGAACTCTCTGCTCTGTTATAACCTTTAACTTTTCTTCTTCTGAATTTTCTTTTCTCAAAATTTCCTTCGCTCTGAGACACGCAGAACAAGCATCTACTAAGGGAGTGCCGAATGATATGTTGTAGTGTTCATTAACGTATGTTCGGAAATATGATAACTTTACGGAATGATGTGGATGACGTTGACAATACATTCTGTAAAGCTTTGTAAAATTCAGATCACATGGTAAATACAATCTAGTCGATCGTCCTCTATTATAATGACTCTCTGCACCGTTCAAACGCCCCATAAATGTTTGAATAGATAATTTTATTGGATCAAATCTACCTTTTCTTGTATCTCCCCCTCTTCTCTCTTTTGGTATTTCACCCTGGATAACAAACGTTCTTACAACACGCTCTATTCTTTCAGAACTTAAATGAGTTATTCCAAGAAATGCTGTCTTGCATACTCTTAAAAGTCCACCCTCTACTGTAGGAACAAAATATTTAATTGAAATTCCATGTAGGTTTATACCTGATCTCTTGGGCTTTTGACCTTCACAAAATTTCAGCAAAAAAATATCTTGTTTTATTTTGTCAGTTGTTGAATACAGATTATTATGGAAACGCTGAATGTCTCGCATCTTTAAATCTATACAACAATACACTTTCTTTGTATGGTTACAGGTGGGAAAACCGGGTAAATCCTTAGGTTTATGCCTAAAAATATTGACAATAAGTCCCAAACCTATCTAGTTAATTGTAGACACCTCTTACCTTTTAAGTTTCATTACATTTCGTTTCCATTTTTCTGTTTGTACAACTCGTTTTCTTCCTTTTCCTTTTTCACAAGGTCTAATATGCACACGAAGATCCATAATGTTAATTATTTGCAATAAACTTGGTGTTTTTAGTACTCAAATAACAAACAGTGAAACCGGTAATGGCGAATGATGGAATAATTGACATGTGCACATGAGACGTGTCATGTGACTCAAACAATGTAAGCGATTGGCCAATTGCAATTACACAGTTATGCAACTGGCATAGGCTGACAAATACAGAGTTTTGCGTCTGATTCAAGATTTCTAATGCCTTTTTCTTAGTAAATACCTTACTTTGCTGCTGAATTTCTACATCAGCAGATAGCGATAACATGTGACAAATAACTGTCAGCTAAAACTCAATTTTTACAATTTTTGCAAATACAGAGTTTTGCATCTAGCGGACTCAAATAAACTATTGATTGAGCATCACAAATGATGCACAGACGTTTTTTAAAATAATCCCTGTGTATCACATGCAATGCACAGGACAGGAAAAGGGTTAAACATTTTTATTTTTCCTAAATATTGTTTTAAGTATCTCCTTATTTCCATAATGTTGTTCATAAATATCACTTGTATTTTTCCAAAATAAAGAAAATGGTTGTTCAGAAATTTTTTTATTATTTTTTCCCGTAAAAATAACGAAAATCCAGTCTGCAATCTTTTTTTAAAAAATTAAAAATCATGCAGTAAAGGGTTAAAAACAGTATTAGGTGAACATTTAAAAACCAAAATCCTAATTAGTTTTCTTAAAGTTAGATCTTTATTTATAATGGTGGTTAAAGCGTCTAGTGTTTCTAAATAAAAAAAATCTTACATTTTATTTACTTTGAATGTCAAAATTAAAAGATGTCAAACCTATAAATAAAAAAAAATATTTTTTTGGTTAAAACTGTCGTCAGTTCTGCTTAAACATAATATGTAGCATAAATACTACTAAATAGTCATCAACAATCCAGTTTTCAATGGTAGTGTCATTTACATGTGTAAAAAAGTACTAATTCTACAATAAATATGATAATACTACAAAGATATCCATAGAATAAAATAAACATCAGGAAATTTAAGTCCGTTAATTGTAACTTTTTGCTCTTTAATTTATGATGAGAGACCTTTTTTCCCTCTGTTAGATCATTGATTAACTTTGGAATCAATCCAAAATCGTGATACATCATTATAAATCTGTTATATCTGTCGATCAATAAAAATCCTTTTCGGGTAATTATACTCATACTGAGGCTATCAATAAAATTGAAACAGTAAATGTTACTTCTATTGATATTTTCAAATTTCAATACATACTCAAACTTGGCGCGGTTCACCAACAAACCAGATGTTCCAGATTTAACATGCTGTAAACATTTGGATACATTCTTGCACTCGATATACTTGGAAATTATTTCTTCAAAAGACACGTCTTCCATCTTGTTACCAACATAAAGTTTCATGTTTTTTGCAAAGTATGTAGTCAGATTGTGTTCATATATTTGTTTCATAGAACCGTACTTTTGTTTATGTAGAACGACTATGAAGCTGCTAATTATATTAGTAGTGAACATAATGCTCGAGAAAAATGCAAAAATGATCATGACACCAACAAGAAATCTAAGCATAGATGTCTTGGGTAATCGTGATATTCCAACTTGTAGAAAAATAGAAAATGCGTCGTAGACTATGTCTCCAAATGATTGACGATATTTTATCAAAGTCGATCTTCTCCGATTCACTAGCCAAGTTAACATCACCAATATCAATGAAGTTAAAAGAACTAGTGTCACTATTACTATGTTGGGAGCTATGGTGTATATACGAACGTATTTATTTGGAACACACCATATCAGACTGTCTTGGTAGGTTGGAAAACTTACACGAAAGGATAACATTTCTTTATAATATGCAGTGTAGCCACCAATTAATACTTCGTAGCGTCTTTCATAAAGGTCTTTAAATTCATTGATACAACTTCCGTTATTGAAACAATCTCCTCGAGTTTGGCGAAATTCTATTGGTTCATACGATATGCTTACATTTATATATTTTGAGAAGCTATTCAGTAAATTTACTTCAAAACCAGGACGATCTTGATTAAGTCTTTTGCTGTTCTTGGACATAATGGTAAACGGAGCCCATGGAAAATATTTTGCTCTTATTGCATACTTGATCTTGTTTCTAGATACTGGTAAATCGTCGTATTCAAATTTTCTACCATAAGAAAAGGTACCATCTGTACATATATCAGAGAGAGGACTTTTCCCTGTTCCACTTAAGTATGGAGGCATAGCATACACGTTGAATGAAAAATTACCCTGAGGATTTAAAAGCACAATTACTACTTTAAAAATATCTTGTCCATACAGTATATGAAAAATCTCTTCAGCCTTTTCTCTTGTTCTATTACAGCGTTGTAAGGAAACTAATAAAAAAAGGGCTCTTGGAGCCCAACTGTAAATTGTCTTTAATTTTTTAACTGAAATATCAAAACCCGTAGCTATATTTATCTCCATAATTATGTATTTAAAGTGCTCTTTTTTGTTTCTGTCAATCGAGATCTCTTTACTGCTAAGTTCTAAGATATAAAGAGCACTTTGTTCAGATTTCAATAAAGCTTCAGTCAATATGTTCCGAAATGGTAGCGCATGCGTAGAATTTTCAAAAGCCACAATAGTACTACGATATTGTGAGATAGCAAAGAATCTTTTGAATATTTCAAACGTACAAGCACTTAAAGATGTATATAATTGCAAACCTTCTAATAAATCTAATGTTATATTTGCGTTTACATTAGCAAACGCTATGAAAAAGTATATCGTTAAAAAGAACATTCTGTTGAGGAATAATTGAGAGAATAAATATAGACCTATTATTTTTAAATACCAGCAATGCCATAAACAAAAATTCCAATATTTATAACATTATTTTGCTTTTAACATTTTACTCCTCTAATAAAAAGTTTATTATGTAAGTACACAAACTACTGGAGTTTTAATTCGCAGAATTAAGACCAATGTTGGCTCGTAAGAGAGGGCGAAGGGGCACACTCTCTCGAAAATAATGTACAAAAAAACAGTTAATAGGTAAGGAGAGACCCCGGACCATGGACGTATAAACATAGATGGACCCAGCAATAAGATACCTTAAACACACACTGTTTTGAAGCTTCCATATTCCTGGACAAGAGGATAAAGGGGAGTAAAACGGGTATCCATAGACTGTGATACTTCCTCAATGAGCATAAGCGTGCTTGAATTTTTACTCGCGGGGATAATTATTCAGACGTTAATAATTGGAAGTAGTAATAATGTATAAAAACACGTTTTTATAGAAAAAATAAAATACAATTTTATTTGCTTTAAAATAATACAATAAAATATAGTTGAGCTCAAGTTAATTTTTTAATAGGTATGAAATAATCCTACGATAAAAAAAAACAATTAAAAAATATACATTTGTCAAATTTAAGTACATACCTATATTTATTGATAATGTGTTAAAACATATTTTTTCAAATTGTGACAAATTTGTTTTAATACAATATCAATAGATTCCACGTAGTAAGGGTTTCTGCTACAAAATTATTTATTGATCATTCCAAAGCTCTTGCTGGCATTTGACATAAAATTATTTGCAAATATACCTACTTATTAAAAAGTAGGTGTGAAAATGTATAAATTATTGGAAAGCTATTTACCGAACAGAAATATTAAAGTAAAAATTGTAAATAGACATAATAGAAGACGTTGGTATAGAAATAAATTTTTATTGATTGCGAAATAAAACAGTCTTAGTAAGAATGCTTCTTATGCGCACGGTGTTAGCATCTAAAGTAGTCCTCGTTTCATGATGAATTCCAATTTTAAATTATTTCTCAAGAACCAATTTTAAAAGTTGCATAAAGTGACAATCGATTGCATCTTCATCATACATATGGTCACCAAAATGCTCATAGATTGATTTTGGGACATTTTGTATGGTTTTATTAATCAAAATATTCATAAGGTTTTTAACTAGTCTGTTGTAGATATTTATAGTTTTATTAAAAAATCTGAAATATTTTTCAGCTTCCTTACAAGTTTAAATAACCAAAAAGGATGCTTTTGAAAGGGTTTTTTATACTGTTTTCTCTGTTGAAGTTTAGAGTAAGTTTCATCATTAATTAATATTATTTGGAAAGCTACATAGAAAAATAAATGAGTTTTATTCATTTCACTAATTTATTGTTAATTCATGAGAAATATTAAATTAAAAAGCTACTAAACAGATCTTTTTAATCAGATGATGTCTACTTACAATTTAAAAATGTCTATACTAATTTCATGAACTAATATCTTGTTCAATACATTAATTAATATGAATAAACCCAATGGTACGCCTATGAAAGACATATTTTAAAATGTAAACACACAGGCTTCCTTAGTTCCTCATCTTAAATAATGTAAACAAACAGTACTTACAAATTAAATGAGACATTGGGATGAAAATATTTCGTTTTTTTGTGGAAATGCAAAACTGTAGCACCATTATTATAATTTGTTTATTTCACTATTTACAAATATCACTTAAAAGACAGCCAAAATATCGAAAAACAACTTTTCCTCATCTTGGGTAAAAAGTAAACAAACATGGACATGACATGGAACAGCATTTGAAGTTTGACGTAGAGCCATAAGACAGAGAAATGTAAACACCGTTGCTATTAATAAATAGGTTTCAGTGCTTCTACATATAAAATAATTGGTTGATATCTGTTATACGCTATTATTAAATGATATGCACACTATGTGCACATTTGATGTTTTAATTACAATTAAATATATTAATATAAGTAATAAATTATTATTTTGGTTTGATAGCACCTGTAGAGTATAAAATAAATATAGTAATATTTTCAGCGATACGTGAATAAGATATTTTAATAAAAAAATGTGACATTTGAAGGTGCTGAGAATGTGACCTAGTCAAATAATTTTTGGCTTCACATTTTTATGTAAATAACTGAGTCCATCTGTGTTTATACGTCCATGCCCCGGACACATCCTATTATAGTACGGGAGATCCCAGACACATATATAAGGAAATATCTCGGACACATCATAGTACGAGAGATCACGGACAAATCCCGGATCTGGGACAGAATAAAATTGTTCTAAGGAGGAAAAAAATGGTATTTTAGAATATTTTACCATCTACTAGATTTAATCGTTGCTAACAGTTGGATTCTTTACAAGAATTCAGCTGAACATAGAACTGGCGCGAAGCCTAAAGTCCCAAACTCTCAGTTTAGAACACAACTGGCAGAAGTCAATGCAAAAAGGAGAAGACCTTCAGCATGTGAAGCTGAGGAGGCGCTACAAATAAAAAAGAGAAAAGGCCCAGTACAGGTTATGCCAGTAAAGGATGTTCGAATAGATGGAATTTACCATTGGCCTGTATAGTCCGAAACACAAATCAGGTGTTAATTTTCACAGTGCAATGGCTATACACATTGTTGTGCCAAAAGTGTAGTGTAGTGTCGCTAAAACGATGAACTGTTTTAAAAATTATTTATTTTTTCTAAATATTGTTTTAAGTATCTCCTATTTGCCTAATGTTGTTCATAAACATCAATAATATTTTTCCAAAATAAAAAAAATAGTTGTTCAGAAATTTTTTTATTATTTTTTCCCGTAAAAATAACGAAAATACAGTCTGCAATCTTTTTTGAAAAATTAAAAATTGTGCAGTAAAGGGTTAAAAACAGTATTAGATAAACATTTAAAAACCAAAATCCTAATAGGTTTTCTTAAAGATAGATCTTTTATTATAATGGTAGTTAAAGTATCTATTCATCAACAATCAAGTTTTCATTGGTAGTGTCATTTGCATATGTAAAAATGTACTAATTCTACAATAAATATGATAATACTACAAAGATATCCATAGAATAAAATAAACATCAGGAAATTTAAGTCCGCTAATTGTAACTTTTTGCTTTTTAATTTATGATGAGAGATCTTTTTTCCCTCTGTTAGATCATTGATTAACTTTGGAATCAATCCAAAATCGTGATACATCATTATAAATTTGTTATATCTGTCGATCAATAAAAATCCTTTTCGGGTAATTATACTCATACTGATGCTATCAATAAAATTGAAACAGTAAATGTTACTTCTATTGATATTTTCAAATTTCAATACATACTCAAACTTAGCGCGGTTCACCAACAAACCAGATGTTCCAGATTTAACATGCTGTAAACATTTGGATACATTCTTGCACTCGATATACTTGGAAATTATTTCTTCAAAAGACACGTCTTCCATCTTGTTACCAACATAAAGTTTCATGTTTTTTGCAAAGTATGTAGTCAGATTGTGTTCATATATTTGTTTCATAGAACCGTACTTTTGTTTATGTAGAACGACTATGAAGCTGCTAATTATATTAGTAGTGAACATAATGCTCGAGAAAAATGCAAAAATGATCATGACACCAACAAGAAATCTAAGCATAGATGTCTTGGGTAATCGTGATATTCCAACTTGTAGAAAAATAGAAAATGCGTCGTAGACTATGTCTCCAAATGATTGACGATATTTTATTAAAGTCGATCTTCTCCGATTCACTAGCCAAGTTAACATTACCAATATCAATGAAGTTAAAAGAACTAGTGTCACTATTACTATGTTGGGAGCTATGGTGTATATACGAACGTATTTATTTGGAACACACCATATCAGACTGTCTTGGTAGGTTGGAAAACTTACACGAAAGTATGACATTTCTTCATAATATGCAGTGTAGCCACCAATTAATACTTCGTAGCGTCTTTCATAAAGGTCTTTAAATTCATTGATACAACTTCCGTTATTGAAACAATCTCCTCGAGTTTGGTGAAATTCTATTGGTTCATACGATATGCTTACATTTATATATTTTGAGAAGCTATTTAGTAAATTTACTTCAAAACCAGGACGATCTTGATTAAGTCTTTTGCTGTTCTTGGACATAATGGTAAACGGAGCCCATGGAAAATATTTTGCTCTTATTGCATACTTGATCTTGTTTCTAGATACTGGTAAATCGTCGTATTCAAATTTTCTACCATAAGAAAAGGTACCATCTGTACATATATCAGAGAGAGGACTTTTCCCTGTTCCACTTAAGTATGGAGGCATGGCATACACGTTGAATGAAAAATTACCCTGAGGATTTAAAAGCACAATTACCACTTTAAAAATATCTTGTCCATACAGTATATGAAAAATTTCTTCAGCCTTTTCTCTTGTTCTATTACAGCGTTGTAAGGAAACTAATAAAAAAAGGGCTCTTGGAGCCCAACTGTAAATTGTCTTTAATTTTTTAACTGAAATATCAAAACCCGTAGCTATATTTATCTCCATAATTATGTATTTAAAGTGCTCTTTTTTGTTTCTGTCAATCGAGATCTCTTTACTGCTAAGTTCTAAGATATAAAGAGCACTTTGTTCAGATTTCAATAAAGCTTCAGTCAATATGTTCCGAAATGGTAGCGCATGCGTAGAATTTTCAAAAGCCACAATAGTACTACGATATTGTGAGATAGCAAAGAATCTTTTGAATATTTCAAACGTACAAGCACTTAAAGATGTATATAATTGCAAACCTTCTAATAAATCTAATGTTATATTTGCGTTTACATTAGCAAACGCTATGAAAAAGTATATCGTTAAAAAGAACATTCTGTTGAGGAATAATTGAGAGAATAAATATAGACCTATTATTTTTAAATACCAGCAATGCCATAAACAAAAATTCCAATATTTATAACATTATTTTGCTTTTAACATTTGACTCCTCTAATAAAAAGTTTATTATGTATGTACACAAACTACTGGAGTTTTAATTCGCAGAATTAAGACCAATGATGGCTCGTGAGAGAGGCCTAAGGGGCACACTCTCTAGAAAACAATGTACAAAAAAACAGTTAATAAGTAACTAGAGACCCCGGACACATCCTATTATAGTACGGGAGATCACAGACACATATATAAGGAAAGATCTCGGACACATCATAGTACGAGAGATCACCGACACATCGTTATCATAGTACGAGAGATCTCTTACAAATCCTGGAGCTGTCAGATGGTTCTAGGCCAACGTGGTCTTGAACTATCAGAGGGTTTTAGATCAACGTGGTCTGGAATTGTTAGAGGGTTTGATGCCAATATATATCATGACATACGTATTCGTTGGCCCCCATCGTGGACAAGAATCGGCATAGCGATTCCCGCTCAGATAACGTCAAAACGTTTCATCGACACGTAGTAACGTCTCCCCCCCGCTCACATAGAGCCAAATGTAGTATCTTCTCTAAACGTGGCAACGTCCACATTTTGATTCGAAGTTAACATCAGTTTATTGCTTAAAAATAAAACGTGTTAGGTGTGGAATTCGTACCCATCCCCGTTTCGAGGATCGGAGCTTACGTCCAACGCCTTTGACCAGTCAGACAAACTGATTTATAGTATTGCAATATAAGTGTTCAAATTAAAACTACAATTTTATGTTGATTGATGCAAGACGTCGTTTGACAGAAAACGCGGCATTTGACATAGGACATACTACTACTACTAAGGATTTCCACAGTTTTCACTGTCTTCCTTCACTCAACCGTTTTCTCCAATTTTCTCTGTCATTCCAGTCTCCATCTCGCAGGGTTCTTTTCTCCATAGCCTCGTCGATTTCATTTCTGAATGACCTTCGGGATCTTCCTCTCTTTCTTCTTCCAATCGGGCTCCATTCTGTGATTTTGTTTATCCAGCGTCCTCTGTCCGCTCTTCTGACGTGGCCATACCAGGATAGTCTCTTCTCCTCTATATAGTCGATTATGTCTGATTGCACTCCCATTCTCCGCTTAATCTCTGCGTTTTCAATTCTGTCTCTTTTTGTAAGTCTACAGCTTCTCCTCAGGAACTCCATTTCTACTGCTCTTATTCTACCTCTATTTCTCTTGTTTATTGTCCAGTTTTCGGACCCATATGTCAGGATACTTCTTGTCAGGGTATTATATATTCTCTTTTTTGTCTTTATCGTAATGTTCTTATCCCACAACACTGAGTTTAGTTGTCTTATACAGTTTCTTGTTTGTCTCAGTCTGTTGTTTATATCTTCTTCTGTTGTTCCCTGGTTCGATATTATGGTTCCTAAATACTTGAATTTATCTGTTCCATTTATTTATCTTCCCTCGTCTATCTCTAGGTTTCTCATATCCTTGTTTTCTGTTGTTAGGTATTCGGTTTTCTCTAAGTTTATTTCCATTCCGTTGTTTTTATATTCTTCTTCTAGTTTTCTGAGCATAAAGCTGAGATCTTCTTCATCTTGTGCGATGACTACTTGATCGTCGGCAAAACATAGGACATATATGCTAATAACATGAATCCCATCGAGTACATACATAGGGTTATGGAATTTCAAACGAAACTTAATCAGTTAAATAAAGACATTATCGTATGAAGATTTAAAACAAATTAAAAGACAATTCGATAGCCTACATATTGAGAACAAAAAGTGAAAGCTTGAAGAGCGGCAACAGCAGGAAGACACCTGGATTTACGCCTTTAGAAAACTGCCACCAGCTACATATCCATCACAATGAATTCGGCCTATACAATGGGTGTCATCAATAACACCAGTGAGAATATGAAAACTGAAATAGACAATGTTTTTGCAATGTCTTGTATAATATTAGCATCTGTATTTATCTTAGATATATCTTATATATATATATATATATATATATATATATATATATATATATATACATATATATATATGTATATGTATATATATATATATGTATATTATATATATATATACATATATATATATATATATATATATATATATATATATATATATATATATATATATATATGTACATTACAGGATCCAACTTGTAAATACAATACATTTTGGAGACGGCTATTGCCGTATTCACGTTCTCCTCCGCCAATCCTCCCGAAACCTCTCGATTCCATCGCTCTGCTAATTCCTTCATTCCATGAGCGTCAAAGTCTACCTCTTTTTTTATCCAGAGGGCTTCCACCTGTGAAGTACTTGGATTTGGGGCCAACGTCCGTCAGGCATTCTCAATGGGTGTCCAAACCACTTTAACCCTCTTCTTTCTATTCTGTCAATGACCGTTTCTGTAGCATTCATGTTATTTCTTATAGATTCGTCGGTCTTCCTTTCCAGCCTTGATGTTCTAGCACTTCTTCTCAAATAATCCATTTTAACTGATAACAATCTTCTCTTCAGGTCTGCAATAATTGTCCATACTTTAAAACCATAACAAAGAACTGATTCAACCATGATTTGCCCTATTCTTTTTTTGTTTCTTTTGGAAATGTTGCGATCCTACCATAAGAAGTTTAGACATCCTACAATTTTACGTCCCTGATTAACTCGGTGTTTAATTTCTGTTTCTTCAAACCATTCTTATCAATGAGTGCACCTAAATATTTAAATGTTTCCACTTGTTTGATTTCCACGTCCTCGTCTATTAACAGTTCAAACCTTGCATCTGAATTGATAACTAAATATTCTGTTTTCTTCATGCTGACTTGTAACCCCCATTATACATATTTTTTGTATACACTTGGTGAGCGGTTTTGCATTCAGATACTACTTTAATTTGTTGGCAGCATTAATTCATTAGAAAAGTTATTTGTTCTATTAGGATTGGACGTCCTGCTCCTAACTCTACAGCTATATTGCCAGGTATTTACCTTAATTTTAAAAATTATTCTTAAAATTCTAAAGAGAAAATGAGACTTGAGCAATAAAGGTATACTAAATAAAAAAGCGTTTTAATCTCTAGAATATTTATTTATACATAAAATTACACAGGCATTTTTGTATAAGAAAACTAGTGACGTAAACGGTTCACATGTCTTTCAGTGCAGGAAAAGAGTCCAACAGTATGACAGGGGTTTCCAGCAGGTCCAACATTTACAGTAGCCTGAGGCGTACCATCAAACTTGCAAACATCAATAATGAGAGGAAAAGCTCAAAAAATTTGACATTTCTTGTCTAAATATTCGGCTTTTTCTTCTCCTCGAAAGCAGATATAATCGGCTGCACACAACAACTTGGTTTTTAGTATTTCATTTATTTTCGACAATCGAATACTAAGAAGTTGTTTCTCCCCGTATGATGCGGTCTTCTTATTCTCATTACTTAGCGCATTGAATGGTTTCTAGGGTAAAAAGATGTAATGTCTTTGTTTAAAACCTATTTTAGTGGAAAGCTCTTTGAAAACAAACCACACGTCTACAACGAATCCCTGAATATCTAATGCTACTCTCATGATGACTGCTCGTGTACTACTGACATTGTATGTATCTAATTTAGGCTTTTTACAATTTCATTATGAGGGCAGTACTCCATTACACAGTCGTGGATGATTATGCAATAGGTATTTTCGAGGAAACCATGGTTCGCTTCAATATCCAGTTTTACGTCAACGGTGGATGCTTTCATGCTTTCTTTTTGTTTCGACCTATCAGTCTATTATCAAAAATCTCTAATTTACTAGAAAAACTTTTATTAAAAAGAATGGACTCAGACTTTACTGGCGCAAACTGCATACTAAATTATTAAACTGAATTTAGACGAGAACAAAAGTAAGAGGATAAATATCCAAAATGCATCCCATTAAGGCGGAAATTCCGCAAGGCGGCTGAAACCTCCATTATATTTATTATATGCATCTGATCTACCAACTTTAAATACCGTAACAATTAGCAGATGACACAGTAGCACCCTCAAGTTATAGACACATCAACATGGCTACACAATAACTCCAAGACTATTTGTATGAGCTTGAAAACTGGCTGAAACAATGGAAAATAAAAATAAATGAAATCAAATCCATTCATATAACTTTCACTTAACGACGAGAAACACCACTACCCATATATTAACCATAAGGAAATACCCAGGACTAAAACAACCAAATATGTTGGGCTACATCTGGACCAAACCCTGTCTTGGAAGGAACACATCAGCAAAAAGGAAAACAAATACAACTAAAACAAAAAAAAATCAATAGGCTAATTGGAAAAAACTCTAAGTTGTCAATAAGTAATAAAATTTTAATTTATAAAACAGTAATTAAACCAACATGAACATATGATAGAGTTGTGGGGTTGTAGTAGTAAATCCAATATTGCTACAATGGAAAAATGTCAATCAAAAATCTTAAGAGCTATTTTTGATGCATCCTGGTAGGTAACCAACCAAACACTCTATAAGGATCCTAACATCTTAAAAGTAAAGTAATACTCCAGCAAAAGAAATCACAATACATTCAAAAAGTAAATACACACTCCAATCCGCTATTTTTCGCAATATCTTAACATTAAGTTATGAGAAGACTACAGCGACGTTGGCCAACAGACCAATAACACGAACACGTCATTCTTCCACTGGAAGGAAACACATCACGCCAGAATCAAGGGACGGGACTAGACCTAATCTCATCACAATAACTTAAAGAATACATTTTTTTATTCTGATTATTACTTTATTAGTTATAATACAAAAACATTTCTTATTCACACTTTTCTGTTGAACAAGAGAAATTATACGATTTCATACCTGGCGAAAACGAATTCAAATTTTTACCACTGTGCCTTCTACAACTTGCAAAGCAAACAGCTTGATAAATTACTCGGCAAGGGAATCTAAAATATGCATTCCACCTGCCTTCATCCATGGTCAAAATTCGTAGTGAATTCAGTTTCTGGTACTCCAAAGAAAGTAAAGAAATAAAACATAATGACGGTATTAGATTTTTGTTTCGATACAAGGCAGCGGCAAGCCGCTTATACGTATTTCAACCTCTTTAGGACTCATCAGAGCGGTATATGCCACTGCTCTATAGTGGCTCTATAGGCCTTCACATGTTGTACTGTGCTCAGGACAGCTTGGCCCCCCAACTTAAGTTCTCATCCTCCTTCTTGGTTTAATTACTTGACCAGGATGAGTATATGGAACTAAAGCCTGCACTTATCCGTCGAAGTGGGATCTCCTGATTCACGAATGGGTTCAAAATGGATAAGCAAATAGATGCTGAAGTATATGGTAGGGGAATCGGATTTAAATCTGGCTAGGCCCTCGGCTTCCATGCATAAGTCTTTTAGGCTGAGATCTTTGAGATTCTGGTATGTACTCAGAAGAAAAGAGATAGGTTTTGCTCAGGCAGGACCATCTCTATCTGTTCTGACAGTCACGCAGCGCTATGGGCTTTGGAAGTGCCCAAAGTCAGCTCTTAGAGGTTTTTTGAGTGCAAGAGAGCACTTGCTGATCACACATGTGAAAGGAAACGAATTGGCTGACGTTCATCCACTCTACCTGTGAGACCCGAACCTGTAATTGTAGTGCTTTTCAGTAGTGGTCAGGGTAATCTCAGAGAGTTTCTTCTGCGGAGGTTTTAGGACTACAAGGTTAGTTGCGGAGGTATGAGATAGGCTAGGCTCTATATAGTGGGACCTTTTAAAAGTCTTACAGCCTAATTTTTTCTAGACCATAAAAGATGGTCTCTGGTGTTCAGTCTGTTTATCGGCTACTGTAGACTTAGGCGGCTTCTTTGTCTGTTTGGATTGGCAGATGACCCACAGTACCATCTTTGTGTTCAGAAGAGGAAACCTTCTCGCATGTCCTCTGAAAGCGCCCGGCACTGACCTATCAGATGTGCAGATCTTGGGTTCGGCTTTTATGAAACCAAGCCAAATTGGAGAGTTACCCTTAAAGAAACTTGTAGCTTTTAGTATGGCCACAAGGTTACTAAAATATTAGACGTTCTGAAAATCAAAGAGAGTTCAGATTTGGAGTCCCTGCTGATTAAAGCAGATATGGAAGGCCCGGAGTATCCTGGGCCCCAGAAACCAGAAAGTATGTGAGAGGCTCCCAAATGCGCCTTACTCCTATATACCATAACCAAGAGCCATGGAAAGTCAGATGCTATTCTTATGTTTAACTAAAAGAGATAAGAAGACCAATGATTGGACACTCCTTACACATCAAGTAAAACATACTATACAGCCAATAGGTACATTTATATAAGAATTTGTGTGTAACAATAAACACAAATACAACAACACATTACAAACATAGAGAGAGACAATGCAAGGAAAAGGGCCAGATCACATGGCAGAATATGTAGATATGGGATGGATAAGTGTAGGGAAGGGGAAAATGGAAATAGATAAGGAAGGCGTATCCATTACAGGACAAATAAAGGGCTTTCGATAGACACATAGATATCTTAAAACAGGTTTTTAATTCCAGTATCTTTTACATCTATAATAAAATATTTCTGCAATAAATACAATAATACTACAAAGGTATCCATAGAATAAAACATAAGTCAGGCTTGCTAGATCTGTTAATTTTAACTTGGCAAATTTAGATTTGTGACGATATTTCTTCTTCCGCTCCATTACATTATTAATCAGTTTTTGAGTTATTCCAAAATCGTTATATAAGTGTATAAATCTATCATATTGTTCTGTCAAAAAAAATCCTTTTCTAGAAATTATACTGATAGTGATGCCTTTAACATAGTTAAAGCAGTATATCTTGCTGGGGTCGACATTTTCGAATTTCACTATGTAATCAAACATCGCACGATCCAGAAATAAACTAGATGTTCCAGATTCAACATATTGAAGACATTGCGGTAAATCTTCGCAGTCCTTATATTTGGCTTTTACTTCTTCGAGGGATACGTCTTCTATATTTTTATTTACGAAGAAAGATGCGAAGTCTTTAGTAAAATAAGTGGTGAGGTTATTCTCATATATATCTTTCATACAACCATACTTTTGTCTGTGTATAATACCTATAAAGCTGCTAATGACACTACTAGTAAACATAATATTTGAGAGAAATGCAAAGAGTATCATAAGGCCAATTAGAAACCTAAGCAAAGACTTTTTGGGTACTCGTGGTACTACAACTCCCAAAAAAATTATAAATGCATCGTAGACTATATCTCCAAATGATTCACGGTATTTTATTATGGTGAATTTTTGACGGTTCACTAACCAAGTTAATATTATCAGTAAAAACAAAGTTAAGAGAACTAATGTAACTATTACGTTGTTAACAGCTACGGTGTAAACAAAGACTGGTTTATTAGGTACACACCATATCAGACTGTCTTGATAGATTGGAAAACTTATGCTAAAGTATAACATTCGCTCATAATATGCAGTGTAGCCCCCAATTAAAACATCGTACCGATTTTTGTAAAGATCTTTAAATTCATTAGTAAGAATGCCATTTACTGAACAATGTCCTCGAGCGTGGTTGAATTTTGTTGGTTTATAAGTCATTTGAACATTTATATATTTTGCGAAGCTATTTAGCAAGTCTACTTCTAAACCGGGACGATCGTGATTGAGGGTGTTGTTGGAGTTAATAGCAAATGGAGCCCTTGGAAAATATGTTACTCTTACTGTCCATTTACTCTTCCTTTTAGGCATATGGC
This sequence comes from Diabrotica undecimpunctata, assembly GCF_040954645.1. Classification (NCBI taxonomy): domain Eukaryota; kingdom Metazoa; phylum Arthropoda; class Insecta; order Coleoptera; family Chrysomelidae; genus Diabrotica; species Diabrotica undecimpunctata. Next base: position 15,323,636 of record NC_092810.1, read on the forward strand.
TTTGGTTAGGTCCTTGCAAAAATATACCATCTCTACATATAACAGTTGGATGAGTTTTTCTTGTTGGAATAAAGTATGGAGACTCAGAATAAATATTGAATAAAGAATTACCTTGTGGATTTGGAAGCATTATTACTACTTTTGTAATATCTTCTTTCCACAAGATCTTAAAAATCTGATCAGCTTTTTCATTGGTTTTACTAAAAAGTTGGTGGGAAACAATTAGAAATTGTGCTTTTGAAACCCAACTGTAAATCCTCTTCAATTTTTTAATCGACAGAATAAACTCTTTATCTGTTTTTATCTCTATAATTAAATGTGTAAAAGTTTCCTTTTTAATTTTTTTATTTTTGTTCCTTGAAATATTTTTACCACCAAGATCTATAAGATTAAACGCACTTCCTTCGTATCTGAATAGAGCTTCCATCAAAATGTTCTGAAATGGTGACAACTGTGAGTAGTTCTCAAAAGCCACCATAGTACTAAAATATGAGGAATCAACAAAATATCTTCCGCAGAGTTGAACAGTACAAGCACTTAAAGACGAATGCATTTGAAAAGCTTTTAAGAAATCTAATGTTATGTTTGCGTTTATGTTAACCAACGCAATAAAAAAGTATAACATTATTAAAAACATTATGTCGATTAAGATTGAAAAAACTATTATTGAAATATTCTATTTAAATACCAACAATCCCATAAGCAAAAATTAAATATGTTATAACATTAGTTTGCTTTTAACGAATTTTTCCTGCAATAAAAAATTATTATCCATTACCCAAGTTATCCATGCACGTACAGAAAATCATACGTTCGGATCTCGAAGTAAAGACGTTGAAGAATTTTCTAATCATAAAAAAGACAACCTTTTTTTTAATTGCCGTTTTGTCAGATTTCAGTAAGAGCCTAAGAAGGTATCCATTGAATTCTGACAGCCAACGGTAGGGGAAATCTTTTTTAGACATCTACGTCACGAAACAAGACACCCTGGCAAAAATAAAAAAACTAAAAATGTATAAATAACCATACCTATTACCGTAAATCAGAAAATGTTTCACACGTTATGCCATAAACTATAATAAATAATATTAACCATAAATTTCAGATCCTTGGCTCAATTTCCTCCTCTATCCACCTGCTTCTTTTTCTTCATCGCCCCAGAAATCAGACAGTGTACTTCTCTCCATTTTTACTGTCGTCTCAACATTATGTTTACAACGTTTCTTTCATCCAGTCCGAAACCCATTCGCCTTTCGAAATCTCCCCTCTCATTTGGCCATCTCTGGCAGTTAAGAATGTGGGTGGGAACGTCCAAAACTACCATGTCCGGTCAGAAACTGCGTCAGGAAGTAGTCTAGTTACTTGAATTTACATTCCCACCACGGAATCAAATTTCTTTCTTTCTGCCACTCTACTATCGTTCTTTTTCTCTGATTCTCATCTATATTTACATCCATCCTCCTCGTATACACCCTCGATCGCTCTTTGCACAACAAAACGATCGGTATTACCGCTCCAATGACATATAGAACCTTATTTGAAACTGTCCTATATGCGCTAGATGCCTTGAGGAGCATTCGCCTTTGCAAAGTCTCCATCAGCTTAGCGTGTTTTGCAGTGTTTAGTACGTTACATCACACGGAGGCAGCATAGGTTACCACTGACTGGAAAACTCCGTTTAACACCTTTCTTTTGGTGCTACCTGGGCCTCCAATGTTTGGCATCAGCCGTATCAATGCTTCCAGATTTCGGTTCGCCTTCTCTACCGTCTTTTTAAGTGTACTCCGAACCTTAGTCCTTTTGACAACCAGACTCCCAGATACTAAATCGATTTAACCGGTGCAACCTCCACACCTTCCACTATAAATCGAACAGAGGATTTTTCCCGGTCTCCTTTAAGAACCAACACCTCAGTTTTCTGAGGGGCTAGCTGTAGATCGTTCTTTCTGATCTACGTACTAATGCGACACAGGGCTCTCTTTAGCTGCATAAGCCATGTCCGTTTTCTCCGACTCTCCTTCGCAACCAGTGCTAGATCCGGCATAAGCTACAAAAGTGCATCCCCTTGGCATCTGTAGCCTCAACACCCCGTTGTACAGGACATTTCACAGGATGGGACCTAGTACTGAACCCTGCAAAACATCCTGCGACAAACTGATGTTGGTATCTTTTTCTCTTATGGACCTGTCACTAAATTATCTGTCAATTACATTGACCAGATACTCACTAACGCCAATTTTCTCAGCCTGGACGTGTTTTTTTTCCCATGATGCCGTATTATTGGCATTCTTGACATCAAGCAGGATGAGAGCCACTCATCTCTTTGTATCCTGCGTAACTAAAGAGGTTACTTCTGTGGCCGCATCTATTGTAGACCTTTTGGCCCTAAAACCATATTGGCGGTCGCGCATGCTTTTCTTCTAGCTCTCGCTCAAGGCGGCCTTTTACGAGCTATTCATACAATTTAGCTATCGAACTAAGAAGACAAATTTGCCGAAATCGTACCTCTTCTTCTTCACGTCTACCTTTTGGGATAAACACAACCTTAGCTTTTTTCAACATTGTTGGAAACTGCTGTTGTTCAAACAGTTTGTTTAGCAATGACTCCATCCATACCTTTCGGCACTTTATCCGTCCAACAGCCTCGCCGAGTTCCAACTCAGTAAAAGGTTTCGCAATCTACGAAACCAATAACCCTTTCACTCCTATCCTCCACCTGAGGAAAAAGTTCCTGTATTAAAGGGGCTGTTTCTCCTTCTCAGGCAGGAGTTAGGGTGTCTTTTTCTCCTTCAATTCGGTATAGACAATCTTGAAGGATTGGCCCAGATATCCCTTTCGAGATTCTGAAGCAGATTATTCCACCTTTCTTTCTTAGATCTTCCTATTTATTCATGAATTTATTTATTCTCTATTTCAAATATCCTGCTTGTACTCTTCTTAACTTCTTACATCCCCTTCTTACTCTCATGCAATTTGTCCTCAGATTTTCAAGCTGCTCGTTCCACCAGTATGGATGTTTTCTTTCATACTTTCCATTTGATCTTACACAAGCCAACTCCTGTGCATCACTTAAACCCTCTTTAAGTCACGCACATTCTCATATCCCGGACCAATCAAGCCAAAAGCATTTACACAAACCTCCTCATTTAAACATCTCTTTGAATTGATATCCCCATTTTTACGTTTCTGTGTTTTGCTAGCTATTTCAAAACTCACATACTTGTGTAAGCTAAGCGATTCTTCTTCCAAAACAGTCCAGCTTACGACCTGTTTAGAAATGTCGTTGAAACCAGTGTCATGTCCAGAAAGGATCAACTATTACCTCTCACGAATGTAGCTGCCTTACCGTCATTCAACACGGTAAGCCCCATGGCGTGAATCCATTCTGATAGGTATTTTCGTCTCCCATCTTGCACTCGTGGATTCCACGATCCTTCGCATTTAGGTCACCAGCTATGAAGATTGGTGCAGGGGCATTCTAGCCTCTTGCATAATCGAGTCAATGTACTCTTCATATACTCGAAGCGAGATATTCGGTGAATATATTTATACACTACCAGGTTTCCGACATATACCTTAACATAACCATTCTTAACGGAGTGTCTGGTAATGCCAGCTCCTCATTTCACCACGTTAATATAAATAACTTACAGATGTAACCAAATTTTGCGTTTTGTCAGAGTTAAGTCTTAGTTTGTTTGCTGCAAACCACGTGATAGATTTAGTAGAAACTTTCTCATGATACATTTTTAAATCACCATTATTTTTTCCAGATATAACTTATGTCGTATCATCTGCGAATTGTATGGATTTGTACGGAGATATGAATTTAGGCAAATCGTTGACATAAATAATAAACAAAAGAGGTCCTAAGCCCGAACCTTGTGGGATTCCATGTTTTACGGAGAGAAAATCGATGACCTGTAGACACTACCGCCTGCTGTTTGCCACAGAGATAAGAATTTATAAGCTTAAGAGGGATACCTCTGATTTTATAGTGATTTAATTTGTGGAGCAAATTGTCTTGTGAAACGAAATCAAAAGCCTTCAAAAAGTCGCAAAGACAAATTGCTATGCGATTACCGCGTTCAAGCATGCCAATCTCTTTTCTCACAACATAAAATACGTTCTTCTACAATCGTAGTACAACGAGAACTTCTAAATCCACATTGTGAGTTTCTAAAGTTATTATTTGACTTAAAATAGGAATAAAATGGTTGTTTGATAACTTTTTCAATCACTTTCTCAAAAGTAGAAACAATGCTTATGGGTCTGTAATTGTCAGTTTTTGAGGAGTCACCTTTTTTGTAGATAGGTAGTACTTTTAACTCCTTTAGTACTTCCGGAAATGCTCCAGTTGATAAAATGAAATTAAAAAGATGAATGAAAGGTGTAAAAACTATTTGGTAAGTTTCTTTTAAAATTTTGCTATTGATTTCGTGAACGTCATTACAATTAGAATTACTAAGAGACTTTATTATTTGAGAGACCTCTTCCACCCCTTACTCGGAGAATTACAATCCTAAAATTCCACGTAGAATTCGAAAATAAAATGAAAAATATGAGGTTCTATTTAAAATACCAATAACTGTTTAAAAAATATATTAAAGATTGCCCTCATATATGAATTACAGAAGAAGATATAATTCATTTTTAATAAAATTCATTATATCATATTATAATGTAGTGCTCAACTACAAAAAGAGGTGCTAAAATTTTATTAACACGATATTTACCAGACCGGGAGATATTTCTTCCTTCCTTCCTTTTACGATTTGCCAATAACAAGCCAATTTTCGTGAAAAACTTTGCATATTTCACCAAATGAATTCCGCAAATTTTCATTATTTCGTAGTCACTGAAATAAAAGTTCAGAGGCGTCTCTTTTCTTTTTGTGGATTCTTGTGGAAGGTAGCTCCATGTCCATTTATAGTACCATTATTGTGGAAAGTTCTGAATCTTACCACAATTTATTTGGGTAACGGAGAAATGGTTGTAAATTTAACTGGATGATGTTCCAGTAAGTGTTTGATAAATCAAATGGTTTTGTTTCTGGAGCTATATCAACTTTTTCTGCCAAAGTTATTGCAGATGTGTTGGAAACAAGGTCTATAAGCTGAGGGTATTGTTTTTATCTGTAAAATCCTTCTCGTACAATCGATTGTACATGATTTATTTATTTTTATCTTATCTGCTATTTCGGCATTTCTTAGGAAAGTATTTAAAGTATATAGCATACTATTTAATTAAGTTGTAACAGTAAATAATCAAATAAAAGTGAAAATACCAAAAACTTACTAATTTATTTGGTGGCGCTGGGTCTTCTGAACCCGACATATCCTTTTTCAATAAACAAAAGATTGTAGTACCCTGTTCAAACGCCTGAGTTGTACTGTCGGCGAAGATAGAAACATAGTTGCATGGTTTTATTCACATTGCTGTTGCCAACGGATTTCTGTGCAGTTAAAAGTAGGTTCGGGTTTCACAGACCCGGCTCTACCACCGCGGGGTTAATTTGTTTACTTTTAATAAACAAAACCCTATGAAAGTAAAGATTCTTAACACTAATAATAATAAGAAAAAGAAAGCACGAATTTTGTAAAACTTGTATCTTGTTTAGATTTAACGAAAGCTTTTTCCTATTATTAGTACTACTGTTTGAGTTTTTATAATCTTATAAATTTACTCATTTGCTCCAACATTTCATAAATCGGTTATAAATGATTGCATGTTAAATCCATATACAACTTTACAAGAATTACATTTCGATAAAACAATTAGGCATGTAAAATAAGAATTATATTATTTCGTTTACGTTTATTGTAATCAGTGAAATATTCGACATGCACGCATTTGTGGGCACGTGTTAATTCATGTGATTGTTCCTCATGATTTTACATTTATGGCATTACACGATTTTTCCATTACCTACCTAAAATCAAATGGCACCGGCCATTTTTTGGAAACTTTTCTACATTTTGTTTAAATTTGAAGTAAAATGATTGATTTTAAATAAAGCTTTCAAATATTTTATATTTTGGAAAATTATCTTTCAAGTCAATATAACGTTAACAAATAATATTATTTATAGTACTTAAACTTAAATAAATATATAATTATTACCGTAAAAATTGATGATAAGTTAAGAAAAGCTACTATTAAACATTTTGTTGTAATTTATTTTGATTATTCTACCACCACGTTCGTAATGGTATGCGATTCTCTGTAAGATGTAATCAAATAGTCCATAACATTTTTTCTTATATTACTTGTCAACTATCAATAATTAATGAACGAACTGTTTAATAATTTAATTAATTAATTAATTAAGCGCTTTATTAATTACCGCTTATTAACCGCTTAATTAATTAAGCGAACTGTTTAATAAATGCTTACATGCGGGTACGATTCCTAAAGACTGGAACAATGCGGTGATAGTCTTGTTACACAAAAAAGGTGATATTACTAAATTAGAAAATTATAGACCCATCAGCCTCTTGACACATATGTATAAACTCTTTATGAAAATCTTAACAAAGAGACTAACACCTAAACTAGATTTCTATCAGCCCAAAGAACAGGCAGGCTTTAGGAGAGGATATGGCACAAATGACCATTTGCACACCATAAAGATCTTAATTGAAAAATGCATCGAGTACAACATACCACTGGTTCTTGCATTTGTCGATTACGAGAAGGCTTTTGATACTGTAGAGTTTGAAACCGTACTGGAAGCCCTAAATCAAAGCCGAATAGATTACAGGTACACGTCACTAATCAAAAACATCTACGAGAACGCTACATCAAGTATACGACTACCCGAAGACACAGAAAAATTCAGCTTAGGTCGAGGAGTAAGACAAAGAGACAATATTTCACCAAAATTGTTCACGGCAGCTCTAGAGTCAATATTTAAGAACACCCAATGGCAAGATATGGGCATCAATATAGATGGAGAAAGATTAAATCATCTGAGGTTTGCAGATGAGGTCGTATTAATCGCAGATAACTTACAGGATACGGTTTCTATGCTACATTCGCTTAAAAGTCTGTCTGAAAGAGCAGGATTAAAGATAAACTTTGAGAAAACTAAACTTATGACAAATCTCGTAATGAGTGGAAATATAACTATCGACAATAATACCATACAACAAACAGACACTTACAAATATCTGGGACACGAGATCAAAATAAACAGAGACAATCAAACAAATGAAATACAGAGGCGAATAGGCCTGACATGGGCAGCATTTGGCAAACTAAGCCATATTCTAAAAAGTTCAATTCCCATGTGTCTCAAGCGAAAAGTTTATAACCAATGTGTTTTGCCTGTACAAACTTATGGAGCAGAGACTTTAACACTCACGCAGAAATCTGCGAATAAACTAAGAGTTACACAACGAGCCATGGAACGTGCAATGCTGAATGTGAGCCTCCGAGACCACATAACAAACCGACAAATCAGGCAAAGATCAGGAGTTCAAGACGTCATCGAAAGAACCACGAGACTTAAGTGGAACTGGGCAGGACACTTAGCCAGAACACAAGATGGACGATGGACAAGACGAATTATGGAATGGAGGCCCAGAAATTATAAAAGAAGCCGAGGACGACCACCGACTAGATGGACCGACGACATAAAAAGAGTAGCGGGAAACTGGCTACAAGCGGCCCAGTGTAGAGAACACTGGAAAGAACTGAGGGAGGCCTATGTCCAGCAGTGGACGGGATTGGCTGATTGATGATCAATAATTAAATGATGACAAAAAGAAAATTTCCAAGAAAGACAATTAAAAAAGAAAATTTCCTAAAATCGAGGACTTGCTGTAGGTTGGTTAGAAAGAGTTCGTCGTTTTATATCACTTTTAATATTACTGTAATTACTATTTTATTGGGAATAAGCCTTAATTAAAGATTAAAATAATTCTATTGACGTTTCAATGGAAATTGCAACGTTACAACATCTAGTTACATCATCTGTAAAGGTATGTGCAACCCATTTTTATTCATAAATACAAGAAAAGCGTGTATTTAGGTATATAAAATTGAATTGTTTCCCTTTTCCGAACCATTTTTAGGTTAGGAGTCGTTTATTTACATAAAAAGTTAGTTTGTACCACGCCGAGTTGCCTTTATTGTACCAGTACACTTACAGATACCATTGGGTATTTAAGACGTACTTATTTTTAAAAATAAATAAATAAAACACACTGTTATTGTGCGTTCTAGATTCCCAAAGAAAAATATGGGACTCTTCAAACATTTTGTAGTGGGATTAAATGAATGCTGCAGGTAGCATGGAGTCCTTAAGCTTACCTTACTCCAAGTAAGGGGACCAATGTCAAAGCAAATGAAGAATCGAAGGCTTTTGGCTGAGGTAGTCTGTTACCAACAGTAGTGGAGAAGGAGCTAGTTGATCACGGTCAATATAATCGCGCTCAATAGTTGATAAGCTGTCAACACCTCCTTTAGTTGTATTGTAATAAGCGATTATTTCAGGCTTACCAGTAGAGTTATCGACTTCATCGTAATGATGCATCGAAGAAACCAGTATAACAGCTAATAAATAACAAAATGCATATCATTTGCTTTAATTGAACTGTTCTCTCTTACGTGACAGTCGTCTTTAGTGACCAGCTTTTGATTCCCTAAGGGTGGTCGCTATTACAACGTAATCAAGACAAATACAAACAGATACACAAAGAAATTCGCCAGAAAATTAAGAAAGCAAAAGAACGTTGGATGGTGGAAAGGTGCAACGAAATAGAACAATTGCAGGAAAAAGGAGATAGTTTTGGACTACATAAGAAGATCAAAGAAATATCGAATATACACAAAAGCCACCACAGAACAAGAATACGCAACGACAGAAACGAATACATAGAGTCAGAAGAGGAGATAGCAATGGCGTGGAAAGAATACGCAGAAAGACTTTTTAATGAGAAGAGACCAACACAACCAACGCGCCAACTTCCTTCCAAAAACTTATCAGGGCCATCAATAATGCGAAGTGAAATAGAATATGCAGTTAGAACCACAAAGATGCATAAAGCAACAGGTCCAGATGAAATTAATATAGAAGCAATAAAACTACTAGACGAGGAGAATATCGAAATCTTGGTAAAGCTGTTCAATAGAATTTATGATACTGGTTACATTCCGCGAGAATGGCTGCAGTCATCCTTTGTGATGATCCCAAAAACAGCTAATGCCACAAAATGCAATGAACACCGCTTAATCAGTTTAATGAGTCACTTGCTGAAACTCTTCCTTAGGATATTACACTCAAGAATGTACAAGATACTAGAAGAACTTAGCGGGTCAACACAATTCGGTTTTAAGGGAGGACTAGGAACAAGAGAGGCAATTTTATGTTTGAACACCTTAATACAAAACTGTTTAGATCAACGAAAAGATGTCTACCTCACCTTCATCGACTACGAGAAGGCATTTGACAATGTTAAACATGATATTATGATGGAACTACTACATAGGGCCAACATGGACCAGAAGGAGATCAGAATTATTCAGAATCTATACTGGAACCAAATGGCAAAGGTGAGGACTGATCAAGACCAATATACGGATGAATTTGAATTCCGGAAAGAAGACACGGAATTAGGCATTAAGGTGAACGGCATACCAATTAGCAACCTACGCTATGCGGACGACACAGTGATTATAACTGATAATTTGGAAGATCAGCAGTTATTACTTGATAGGGTGAATAGCATAGGTAAAAAATATGGCCTCAAAATCAACATTTTGAAAACGAAATATATGGTCATTAGCAGAAACCCTCCAGAAAACCCGATAATATGCATAGGTGACGATCGCATAAAACGCGTGAAAACTTTTAAATACCTTGGCACCACAATGATTGACCAATCGGATCCGCAACAAGAGATAAAAACCCGAATACAAATGGCAAGACAAGCTTTTGTGAAATTCAGACCGCTCCTATGTAATCAAAACCTAAATTTCGAAATACGCTACAGAATGGTCAAGTGCTACATATGGTCCATCTTGCTTTATGGCATGGAAACGTGGACTTTGAAAAAAACATCTATCAACAAACTTGAAGCATTTAAAATGTGGTCATTGAGAAGAATGATGCGCATACCTTGGGTGGATAGAGTTCGAAACGATGACGTCCTTAAGAGAGCCGGCGTGGAAAGAGAACTCTTTGAATTAATTAAAAAACGCAAGATTGGTTACCTTGGGCACATATTGAGAGGAGCAAAATATGAAATACCACAGTTAATCCTACAAGGGAAGATCGAAGGTAGGAGAGGAGCCGGCCGCAAACAATTATCCTGGTTAAGGAATATTAAAGAATGGACAGGAATACACAATACAGGCGAGCTGTGTCACGCCGCCAAGAACAGAATTCTAGTAATGAGATAGTCGCCTACGCACTTTGGTGTATGGCATTTTAAGAAGAAGAGGTCGCTATTGGAAAGTTTTACTATAATTCCTCAATTGTCTAAAAGAAAAGACAGGATTCTAAAAATATAAAACGTATGGGTAGCTGAAAAAAACATTATTAAAAAAGATCCAGAAAAACTAAAATATATATTTTTTATTTTTTTATTATTTTTGAAGTCTGAAATGATATTTTCTTTTTATAAAACAATATAAACTCTAAAACTAATACAATAGTAGCAATCATATACCCATAAAAAACAAAATAGAACACGTACGTCAAATCTGCCAATTTTAGTTTAGTAATTTTGAATGTATGATGATTTTTTTTATGAGTGGCCGTTATATTTTTGATCAATTTTTGAATTAATCCAAACGAGTGATACATATTTATAAGGCTATTATATTTGTTTATCAGCAAAAACCCTTTTCTATAAATCAAAGTTATGCTCATGGCATCTACATAGGGAAAACAGTATATCTTGTTTTTGTCAATATTTTCAACTTCAAGTAAATAGTCTACAATACCGCGTGCTACTGTCAAACTAGAATTTCCAGATTCAACATGTCTCAAACATTCCGATATATTATTGCAGTCGATGTATTTGTATCTTATTTCTTTAAGTGGTACTCCGTCTATGTATTCATCTACAAAGAACTTTATGGAATTAACAGCAAAATAAGTGGTAAGATTGTGTCTGTATATTTCTTTCATAGACCCATACTTTTGATGTAAAGGGGTTCCTATTAAACTACTGGTGATATTACTAGTGAACATAACATTAGAGAGAAATGCAAAAAGTATCATAAGTCCAAGCAGAAATCTAAGCATAGGCGTTTTGGGTAATCTAGGAATTCCAATTCCTAAAAAGATAGAAAATGCAGCGTAAACTATACCTCCAAATGACCGACGGTATTTCGTTTTCGTCGATCTTTTTCGGTTCACTAACCAAGTCAACACTGCCAATAGTATCGATGTTAACAAAACTAATGCAATGACTCCATTGTTAACGCCTGCAGAGTACCCAAAAACGTGTTCATTTGGAACACACCATATCAGACTCTCTTGATGGGTGGGAAAACTTGTACTAAAATACAGCATTCGTTCGTATGATAAGGTATAGCTACCAATTAAAATGTCGTATTCTTTTTCATAAAGATCATAAAATTCCCGAGTGAAAGTTCCGTTGGAGAAACAATCTCCTCGCGGCTGGTCGATTCCTGTGGGTTGAAAAGAAGTATGCACATTCATAGATTCCGACAAGCCCTTTAATAAGTCCACTTCAAAACCAGGACAGTTTTTATTTAAGGTGTTGTTTTTATCAGATACAATAGCATAAGGAGGCCATGGAAAATATCTAACTCTAACTGCCCAATCACTCTTTCTGCTGGGTAAAAAATTATGATAGAGTTTTCTGCCTTCAGTAAAGGCACCTTCTCTGCATATATCAGACACCGGACTTTTTCTTGTTTGACTTAAAAATGGTGATTTGGAATAAACATTAAACGAAAAATTAGCTTGTGTATTTGGAAGTATGATTACCACTTTATTAATATCTTCGCCCCAAAGTATCTTAAAAATCTCATCAGCCTTTTCGTTTGTTCTATTAAAACTTTGCTGAGAAATTATTAAAAAATATGCTTTTGGATCCCAACTGTATATTTTCTTTAATTTCTTTATTGAAGTAGTAAATTCCTTAAGTGTGTTCATTTCTATAATAATATGTTTAAAGTCTCGCTGTGTATTTATGTCAACCAAAAATTCATCACTAAGTTTTAAGAGATAAAAGGCGCTTCCTTCATATTTGAACAGCGCTTTAGTAAAAATATGTTGAAATTGTGACACTTGCGTGTAATTCTCAAAAGCTACTATAGTACTTCGAAACAGTGAGTGATCAAAGTATCTCTTGCAGATCTCAACAACACAAGCACTTAACGATGTATGGATTTGCATTTGCTCCATGAACTCTAATGTTATATTTGCATTTATATTAACCACGATCGTAAAACAACAAACCGTGAAAAATAACATACTGTCGATAGAAAGGCGACGAAATTATTGTAGATATTCGATTTAATTGACGGTAACTCCGTGAGCAAAAATCAAATTTATCATAACATAAATCTGCTTTTAACGATATTGGCCTCCAAGATAAAAAGTGTAAAGGAAGCAATACACGCATAGAAAAGCCTAAGTTTGGTTTGCACGATACGAGTATTAAATAATTTTTATTTTAATCAGTTTGCAGCGATACATTTTAATACTAGAAGGGTGTTTAAAATTAAATACAACTTATTATAATGTATAAAATATTCAAATGTGTTTATGTGTGTGTGTGTGAAAGATATGACACGGAAACAAGTCCATCAGCCACAGAATGTTTTATTTATGTTTAAAGATATTTTTTTTAAGAAAAAAGACAGTTAAGATTTGATTTCACGTATATTGCGTCTGTATATCCGCTATTTATTTCATCCTTATAGGGATTATCAGAGACGGCTATTCACAGACGCTCTGAACGCGAAAATATATCTTTCCTGTCTTGGGAAGCAACTCTAACATGCCTTCGTATGGACACAAATGACGATATCTGATAATAAATCCGTAAACTAATTTGTTCTTGTTTGTTACTTTTTGTTAGATATATGTATAAATCAGTAAAGTTTTACTAATTTATATTTCTAGCAGTTGACAAAATGTGTGATAGACTTAACGGAAGCAAATATTTCATTTCAATACGAGTTTGAATTCATTTACTAGATTTTTCGAAATATTTGTCTTGTTTATTAAGCTTGGCATATTACCGGCACCATCAAAACTGCAGGATGGTGCCGGTAATATGCCAAGCTTAAATAAATGCGACGGGAATCGACCATGATTCATTTTTAGGTAAAATTCACTTGCTGAGAAGAAGTTTTTTTTTGTTTGTTTAAATGGCATAGGCAAGTGCCATACAGCCAGTCACAACATGAAAATATTCTACCCAGAAAGAAGATTGTGTAGTACAATATAAAAAGATAATATAAATTTCAAATTTAAGTAGCACTACAAATTTTAAGCATTAAAATTATTATTAAGGATAGGATAGAGATAAAACATGGACACTCGTTTCTCGTCTAGGGACCCATCAACATTGCTTTTAAGACAAACTAGATTGGGTCACGGATAAAAGGTAATAACAAATGGGGTAAAACAGAGGTAAGGATTCTAATTACAGTTAAATATTAAGCTTACTTTTGCAAATAAATTCCATCAAACATTCATTTACAACTCTTATATTTAGAGATAGTAGATAGCACATATTGTACGGAGGAAAAATTTTGATGTTGACTAAATTTTTTATTAGAATTTCAGTTCGTTTTGTGTATTTTTTACATTCGATGAAGATGTGATCTAGATCACCTTCTTTTTGACAGTCTGGACATAAATTTGAATTTACGATTTTTAGTTTGGACAGATGACTAGGATAGCAGGCGTATCCAAATTTTATTCTAATTATGGATGTTATATACCTTCGTGAAACAGAATAATTTTTAAATCAATAATCACTTGGGATTAAAGGCTGTATAGAAGCATATTGCGAGGAAGACTGCGTACTATATATATGCCAAGATTGTTTCCATTTACTATTGATATTATTTTTAATTATTGTTAATGCGTCTTGTCTACAGATTTGGTGACCAGCTTGCGTTCCGGTATAAATGGCCGTTTAAGCTAATAGGTCAACATGTTCGTTGTATTTAAGACCTATATGTGCTTTAACGCACAAAAAATGAACAACTTTTCTGTTTTTATAAATGTCATAAACAAGTTTTTTAATTTAAAAGACATATATATTTGAGTTATTATTAGGAAAATTTAAAGTTTCAATGGCTAACATAACAGACAATGAATCAGATACTATTGTAACAGATGTATTCTGAGTGTTTTCAAAGTATCTTAATGCTTCATATATTGCTACAGCTTCAGCACTAAAGATTGAAAAACTAGGATTTAGCTGACAAAGTTTTTCTGTATTAGTTGATGGAATGTAGAAAGCACACCCAGTACCAACAATAGACTTTGAGGCATCCGTATAAATAACTAAAGAGTCTGACAGACTAGATAAACAGGACCTCAAAATATTCGAGCTAACAGAAGAATTTACATGGTAATTCGGTTGTATCACAGTTAAAGGGTTGCAAGCACGAATAAAAAAAAAACGAGAAGAAGTTGGTAGTCGAGTAATTGAATTATGTATTTTGGTGGAAGTGGTAAAGTGGGGTGTATCTGGAAATACGTATTTTGCGGGTTTTCAACAATATTCTCCCAAAGCTGTTACCATTTCAGCCTTATTTTATTTTTTATTGAGATAAATATTTTCCTTACTGTATAATTATTGAAAAAGACTGCACTGCTTCCTTAGCTAGAGTATCAGCGGTTTTAGTTCCTGGTATACCTACATGGCCTCTTACCCAAATATATGTTATATAGGCAATCATGTTTTTTAAACAACATAACATAGGACACTTCATTCCTTCAATTTTTTTATTTTTTATAGAGTCTACAATACTACAAACAGGTAGTAATTTATATATCAATGATTCATGTGTATTTTGGATAAATACACTACAACCAACACCTTCCTTCGTCTTGGATCCATCTGTAAATATAAGAGTTTTGTTATAGAAATCACCTAGTATTTATCACCTAGATTTTAGAAAGATGTGATTTATTTGATGAGATTCAGTACACTTAAGAATTATAATTCTGTGTTTTGATTAAAGATTTAAAAGGTATGGTGTACATATAATGTAGTTTGCTACTACCAAACAAATTTTGGACTCCATTGGTCTCAGTGAATGCTTCTACGAGCGGGAAAGAATTGTTTAGTTTCCAACACTGGTTTGTTAACTCTTCTTTCACAATCTGACTTAATATGTTGATAATTTTTGACTCGCGGGCTTGAAGTTTTAACAAATTTTTGTGCGATAATAACTGACGGCGTAAATCCAAAGGAAATTCATCTTCTCCAGTATTGCATTTACTGGCGAGGATATCATCTCACCGATTTAAGTTCTAAAACATTTAGATTGAACTCTATCTATTTTTTTAAGGTTGTTATAACTTGAAGATCCATATAAACAACATCCATAGTCAATGATAGATCGCACATAGGCTCTATAGAACATTAAAGCTATACCAGCTGTTGCGCCCCAACTTCGATTTGTTATGCAATTGAGTAAATTAAAACCTTTCTGGCATTTGCTTATTAGGTAACGTATATGACTGGACCATAGGCGCTTAAATATTTATATTTCTTAACTACCGACATGGTACGCCCACAAAGGGTAAGGTTTCCCGGTGAACGTAGCCTATGCCGGGTAAAAAACATAATAGAACACTTTTGTGTAGAGAGGGTCATAGCTATTTCTTCTGTCCATGCAACCATTCTATTCATAACATTCTCTAGAGTCCCAATGCAAGCATCATAATTATCTTGAATTTAGTATATACAGATCTCGTATATACTAAATTCAAGAATGTAATCTAGGATTAGAGGACCACAATATATCTGAAAAGGTCACAGTGGAATGGGCCAAATATCACCTAACTTAATTTATTTATCTATAATTAGATATTCTAGTATATAAGGAAAAAGAGCTTTTTAAACCCAAAATCCAACATAACTGACACTTTTAATACTGTTGCCGAAAAATATCCCAAATTAGTTCTATAGGACCCCTTGTTACGGAAGTGAAGTTCAGAGAGCCCGGTTACAGAGATATTGAATCATTCTAGTTCCTTCTCTAGAATAGTTTTTGTTGCCAATTGTCAAAAAAACCACGGGCATTCCATGTAGTTATGTTGTGTGGTTTGCGGCTATTGAGCTTATGTTTTTCACCAGTAGCACATTGTAATGTATCAGCCACATACTCAAGGGAAACAACCCCACCCCACAAACGCAATGGTTAATCAGTTAGCTGGTATGTAACAAGTCAACATAGCAAGAAAATAAAAGAAACAAAATAAGGGGTAGTTAGCCTAGAAAATAATAATTAAAATTAATTAAATAATCTTTTCATACTCCAAATTAATAAGAATAAATTCGACACAGTTTAACGTATACATTTCAAATTAAACAGAGAATAACAATTTGACCTAGTTTTGACACAAGCCTGAATGTTTAAAAAATTAAAACACTTTAGACCTTCGTTGGAAAATAATACAAGGTACGAATTGTTAAACAGTGATAAAAATTGAGCTGAGTAAGAAGTTTTACATGGCGTAATCCAGTTTAACACATGGAGTAGATGGCATAATCAGCGAAAACGTAGAAACAAAGATCCACTTCGGACTGTGACGAAAGAATCTAGGGTACGAGTTGGCAGGACATAAAAACAAAAATGATGTCTTGACATAAATCAAGATGTATTCATGTGTTTCATAGATTACAACAAGGCCTTTGATAAAGTGCGGCATGATCACCTAATCAGACTCCTGACAGAAAAGAATTTAGATAAACGAGACATCCGACTAATAGCAAATATGTACTACAATCAGAAAGCAGTAGTGAGAGTAGAGAATAATACCACTGAAGAAATTGAAATAAAGCGAGGTGTGAGACAAGGGTGTATACTGTCACCAACCCTGTTTAATCTCTATTCCGAAGACGTAATGAATAGAACACTCTCTGAGCAATCTGTAGGTATTAAAATAAATGGTGTTAGATTAAACAATCTGAGATTTGCCGACGACACCGTTCTGATCGCAGAAACACTTGAAGAGCTACAGACATTGGTAAATAAGATAGCAGACTGCAGCGAAGAATATGGACTATCTTTGAACATAAAGAAAACTAAATTTATGGTAATATCGAAATCAACACAAAATGTTCAAAATTTATATTTACACAATGAAATTATCGATCGAGTTAGCAAATACAAATATTTAGGCACTTTTATAAATGAAGACAACGATAGCTCAGCAGAAATCAAAATAAGAATAGAAAAAGCCAGATCCATATTCACTAAAATGAAGAGAGTGTTCTGCGGAAGAGATTTGAGCCTTGAAATGAAACTTCGCCTGATGAGATGTTACGTACTTTCTGTGCTGTTCTACGGAATGGAGTCATGGACGTTGAAGAAGATTGATACCAAAAAATTAGAGGCATTTGAACTGTGGATGTATCGCAGAATCCTGAGAATATCATGGACCGAGAGAGTCACAAATGTCGAGGTCTTGAGAAGAATGAATAAAGAAAAGGAAGTCATATTTACGATCAAAAAACGAAAACTGCAATACTTGGGACACATTACAAGAGGCGAAAGATATGAACTGCTTCGAATAATTATGCAAGGGAAAATAGCAGGAAAAAGGTCCATAGGAAGAAGACGAAACTCCTGGCTAAAGAATCTACGGGAATGGTATAGCTGTAGCAGCAACGAATTGTTTCGGTCAGCAGTTTCGAAAATACGTATAGCCCTGATGATCGCCAACCTTCGGAACGAAGATGGCACTTGAAGAAGAAAAACAAAAAGAAGTTGGTCAAGCAGGCAGTAAGGTTCTGGCGACCGAGCCAGGCAGTAGCGTTTTGGCAACCGAGCCAGAGAGTCAGTGCCCGGCGACGACGCCAGGGGTACTTCGTCAGTCAGTCAGTCAGCGCGGCAGGGCGACCTAGGGTGTTACTCGGCCAGCCGTTACGGTGTGTTTCAGCTCAATTATCGTGATATCGTGTCCGACGGAAGGTAGAGAATCGAAAATACGAATTTTCGTCTCGCTCAGTACCGCCATAATGTACAGTAAATTCCAGCGTTGATCCAGACTGTTCCTGAGTTTCAGTTTGGACTACAAGGCGTATTCGTGAGCTAGGGCCTAAGTGCGTTAAGGTAACGAACAATATATACTAACCATTGAGAGAAACAATTAATAGTGGGTTGTCCGCCTTTAAGCTCCCTTAGTAAAATCTCTTCTCGTCTCCCTTCGCAAACTTTGATAACCACTACTAGCTTTCTTGTACATCTTGTGTAGTAGTTGTAATTTTACGATTTGTTAAATACATAGTAAGTTGAAAGGGGCTTGTTTTTTTTTACCGTTAGATAGAGACAAGAAGGGAACACATTTTTGCTTTGTACATCTTTTTGGCTTCTAACGCAAGCCCATAACCTCTGACTCTTTACAGGGCCTGCATCGGAGTATCCTTCAGCGCCTATCCCGGTTTTTTTTACCCTCTTGTAAATCCACGAGGGCGAAAACACGACCTATTCGACTAGTGGACCAGTATGCCTCAAATTTGCTCGGACAGCTAAATC
Organism: Diabrotica undecimpunctata; assembly: GCF_040954645.1. NCBI lineage: Eukaryota > Metazoa > Arthropoda > Insecta > Coleoptera > Chrysomelidae > Diabrotica > Diabrotica undecimpunctata. The sequence continues at coordinate 15,342,353 of NC_092810.1, forward strand.
TCCTTTAAACACAGGGGATATTACAGTGGTGACAGTGCTAAGCATCCCTTAGCCACAATCCTCTTTTAATACAGAGGTCAGCGGTCACTACCCGCTTTTCCTACCCGTTTTAAATGTGGTACCCTTTTTTATTACAGTGGTGACAGCGGTGACCACTATTTACCTACCCTCTTGTGCCCAGTTATTAAAAAGCCTCATTTATTACAACATTTCGCATGTAGAGCCCGAGGAGTCACGTCTACATGCCCAGTAACTGATTTTACACATTGCTCCCAGAACGAGAATATGCGCCGGGTGTCATCCGGATCGCGAAGCACGTCATCCGAGGCCTCGCAGCTATTGGTTATACCATCAACTTTCATGGGTGAAATAAAAGGGTGGTTTCAGAATGTTAATAAGGAACTGTGCTTAGACATGTGTAGTAGAAATCTGCAGTATCATAAAAACTGTGCTATGAATAACTTTAAAACCTGGTATAAATGTTTATTTTACTAAAAAATATTTTATTTGTCTTCCTGTATAAATATTGTACTATATATTTGTAGATTAAAAATATTAGTACAATTTTAATTAGAAATAATAATATTTATCGCAATTTACCACCTTGTGTACCTATTAAACACATATTTTCAATAATTCTACTGTTCTTACTAACTACTTATGATAAAGTAGATCCAATAAAGGTCACAACTTTTTGTTTCTCATACCTCGATTAACTTTTTGCGAGAACAAAGCAGCGAGGGTTGGAAATAGAATCTTTTAGGGTTGACGCCAGTTCGTCGAAAAATATTGTTCAGCAATATTAGAGAACTTTTTTTTGCGGTTAGTTAGGTAACGTTTTTGAGGTAGTAAATTTAAAACAGTTGGTAATAGCGATTTTCAGTACAGTATTCAGGAAAATAATAATGATACAAGATCATATACAGGCTATAAATATTTTCATATCTTCACTTTTAATACAACTGTTAGTCAATATTATCGCGGCGTATTTTTTTTCCATTTAATTTAAATGTAGTCATTTGATTGACGACAAGTAAACATCATATCGATAACAAATGAATTAAGACATAATTAAGATGAATTAAGAACCCATTAAAATTTAAAATTTTTTACTTTCAAAATTAATAACTTCAATGCAAAGAAAAACAATACCTACAAATTTTATCCTCAGAAGTAAAGAATGCCCTACAGAATGCAAAACAAGGAAAAGCACAGGGTCCTGATCAAATTCCAATTGAACTGTTAAAAGCCTTAGATGACGGTAATATAAAGAGACTCACCCGAATTCTCAACCACATATATGTAGAGGGCAACATCCCGGAAGAATGGCTTAAATCGATATTTTTACCTCTACCAATAAACAACAATCCCAAATCATGTAATGACTATAGATTGATAAGCCTAAAGTGCCACCCTTTAAAGATTCTCTTGAAAATTGTTCAAAACCGAATATAAGAAATGTGAGGAGCAGATAGATGAAACTCAGTTTGGCTTCAGAGGAGGCATGGGTACAAGAGAAGCATTATTTGCGTTGACGGTACTCTTGCAGAAATGTCGGGAATATAACAAGAGTGCATATGTATGCTTCATAGACGTTAGGAAGGCCTTTGACCGAGTGCAGCATATGAAGTTAATAGATGAATTAAAAAACATAAATTTAGACAAAAAAGACATTGAGTTTATTAAGGCTATATACTGGAACCAGAAAGCAGTAGTAAAGGTGAACGATATAGAAACAAATAATATACCGATTGCGAGAGGGGTTAGGCAAGAATGCGTCTTGTCTCCGACGCTTTTCAACGTGTACTCACAGGTCATATTCAGAAAAGCCTTATGGGAAAGAAAAGAGGAAATAAGAATTTGTGGAGAAATCATAAACACCATGAGATTTGCAGATGACACGGTAATTATGGCTGAGAGTATAGAAGAACTACAAACTTTACTAGATGCAATAAATAGTGAATGCATTCAAATGGGACTTGACATCAACACAGATAGGACCAAATTTATGATAGTACCAAGGAGTCCAATAAATAATGAACAACTAACTCTTGGTGGACAGCAAATAGAGAGAGTGACAAAATATAAATATCTGTGAGCTTACATCAACACAGAATTAGATCCAGACCAAGAGATCCGGGTACGAATAGAAATGGCAAGGGCAGCGTTCTTAAAATTCAAACAATTGTTCTGTGACAAAAATCTGAATACTGCGCTGAGACTGAGGTTTGTTGAATGTTACGTCTGGTCGCAACTATTGTACGGGGTAGAAACATGGACACTAAAAGCGCACATAGTTAAAAAGATTGAAGCCTTTGAACTTTGGATATACCGGAGAATGTTGAGAATTCCATGGACTGCCAGGGTCACCAATGAGGAAGTGCTGAGAAGGATGGGTCGAGACAAAAAATTGTTGAGAACGATAAAAGTACGCAAGACTGCATACCTTGGACACATACTAAGAAATAATAAATATAGTCTTCTGCATGTCATCATGCAGGGTAGAGTCGATGGCAAAAAGGGAATAGGTAGGAAGAGGAAGTCATGGCTGCGAAATAGGCTGCGAAATATATAGGCATGCGAAATATTTCCATGCCTATATATATATATATATATATATATATATATATATATATATATATATATATATATATATATATATATATATGTTGGGTATATTTCAGTCTAGTTGTGTGATGGAAGTTTCCGTTATGGGTTTCTTACTAATATAAGCACACAAAAAAAGTTTGCTTTAAATACTTTATTAAGTAATAACAGAGTACCTTCTACACAGTTTACAGAGCCAAACAGATTTTTGACTGACATGCTTAATGAGCTCTATCAACAAAAATATTTATAACTGGCGCTGTGCAACCACATGAAGATCCTTCATTCTGATAAGAAACTACTTTCTCACACACCGGAATTAATTTGACATCGCAAGAATCGTCGTTCCATAAGGATTTAGCGCCAGATTTAAAGACTGTCAGACAATTTTCATTACCCTTTGCATTGTTTGGTTCTCCAGTGTTCCAGTTAGTGAATACGAATGGTTCTCCTTTTAGCCAGAACCAACTGTTTCCAATCTTTTGACCTGATGTCCAGAAGATATTTGCTAAATCTACAATAAAATAAAAAGTCATAAAGTCATAATATTTTAGATGCGGTAGACTCAATCTTATGTATGGTCTGCGTCATGTGAAAATTGCGTAAGTCCACTTTTTAAGAAATCCCGTATTTTAACCCTTTCTTTACTAGACCTGATCAGCGACGCAGTCGCACCGTTCCCAGGGTTTTTGAAGTGCCAGCGACGTATATATACGGTTGCTCATTTAATGCAAAGAAAAACTCAGAAAATGCTTTTTAATGTTCTAAAAATATAAAACGAAAGTATTTTTAATAACTAACTATAAACTAAATATGAAATGAATACGAAAGTAGTCATTAGAATTGTTCCTGGGTATGGTAAATGCCAAAGCAAGGATGTGCGCAGAGACCCACGTCACATTCCCGACACATGTACCTTGATTCGCGCCGTTTCTTTGCTTGAGTCTTTGTTGTTGAGCAAACAGTGCATCTACGAACTTTGTTATTGGGGACAATATCAGGAAAATGTCTACCTACAAGACGAAAAACGTTTCGCACAGGCACTACAGTTGTATGTTTTGGTAAATGATACCTAAAAATAACATCTCATTGTAACAAGATAATTTCAAGATTAGATCCACATACCTGTCTAGAAGCTGACGAATAAGATTCAAGTGAAACTGGGCCAATGGTGTTTTCTCTGGGTGTTGTGTAAGGTATATTGCATGTGTATTTAGAATAGCAAGGTCCAATATGTGAAAGAAGAGCTTTTTATACCATTTGACAGTTTTCCTGACGCTTTCTGTGGAACTAAGTAACCTGTCAGTCCTCTCCACTGCTCCCATATTCATATTGTAATCTACTACACAAGCTGGTTTTTTAATGAATTCGTTTGTCTTTCTGTTTTTTAGCAAATTCTACCATTTTGTCTTGGTGTATGGTAGTAAGCATAGTGACCTCTCTTCGATCCTTCCATTTTAGTGCCAACATATTGCAACTTGACATTGAGGAAGTTGCAACTTTTTGTAGTTTTTCTGCTAAATTAGGCATGTGTTTTCTGTTGACCCTGACTGTTCCACAAGAGTTAGTTTTATGGTCAAACAGGTAACTTAACAAACTAGGAGACGTGTACCAGTTATCAGTAAAGAGCGAGTGACCTTTGTCCAAATAGGGTTTCATAAGAGTGGCAACCACAAAAATCCTGACATAAACGATAAAGTCTAACACATAACTCGTTTCACAGTCACACAGAAGAAACAATTTTATTCCAGATGGCGTTTGGTTTTTATAAACTGTTTAAACTGCAGCCGTCCTTTGAATAGAACCAAACTTTGGTCGATTACCAGATTTTGGAATGGCCTAAAATTATTAGCAAATGAGTTTTTTACCTGCAAAAAACGCCTCGCACCTTGTAATAAAAATCCGCTTGAGGTTGATTAGCATTTTCAGCGAAGTGTAACATTCTCAGTAAGGACTGAAAGCGATTCCGGGACATTACATTAGAAAATATGGTTGTATATGACAAATCGTTTGTTGACCAATTTTCTGTAAGTTTGGCTTTTCTATGGCGTGCTGCGAGTAATAGCACAGCGATAAATGTAAAAAATTCATTTTCTTTAAGAGGCGACCAAGCAATCTTTTTATTTTTGCAAGCTTCCGCTATGGCAAAATTATTTTTTTCATGTATAATTAAATTAACGGTACCTGGATTTAGAAAGGAATCAATCTATTTCCCTGGCAGAATTCTCAATATTGTCTAAATGGGCACCTGAATTTGTTGTGCACCAAACTCGTACACGACAGGAACAAATTGCTGTTTATCCCACTGTATACTAAAATCATCCGCTAAAGCGCTTTTGCTTTCATTTCTCGATGTATTTGCAACCACTACTTAGGCTTCGTCCTTATTAGCACCTTCATTTTCAGAAATAGCTTCATCATTCCCATAAATAATATTAACAATATCCTCCTCTTCTGAATCATCGCTATCTGATACATAATTGCTTTCACTTTCTACAAAAGGCTCTTCATCGGAATCCAAGCATGCCAGTATATCATCATACACTTTTTGCGTTAGTCCACACAAACTACCTGTATCGCATGAGCGGCTTCTTTTTCTCGAATCAGACATTTTCTTGAAATTTCACAATACATTGGCACTGCAACAGTAAGAGCAGAATACTGCGTAGTCAGTGCTAACGTGATATTTGCGGTACAAGATGCATGCTAAACATAGATCAGAAACCCGACCATACCCGCCAGTTACCAAAACGCCGTGTATCAGAAGCTGCCGTATCAATACGGCAGTGGGTTCATCACAATGCATGTTCGAACGTAGCAATACGGGATTGGGGCTGATGGCACTGTAACAATGCCGGATAGATGCGGCAATGGGGCTGGCAGAGGTGCAAAAAAAAATTTGATGCCGTATACAAACGGCATAGTATTAGAAACGTTTTTACTCGAAAACGTATATATACGTCACTGGGAACAGTGGCACTTTTCCCCAAACCGTATATATACGTCGCTGGTAAAGAAAGGGTTAATGCCACCTTGTTAAACAGTTTGGACTGCTTAACATTAAAAAATATCTCAGCTATTACTTACTAGATGGTGCTACATAATATGGATTTGAATGTTGCCTACATCCGTTCATTTTGCGTAAGTCTGCACATTCTAGATTGTGAATATCATTTAATAACGTGCATCCATAATTATTGCAAAATTATAGTGAAATAGTAATTGTAATTAGCTGTCAAATAGTCCAGGTAAGTAAGTTTAGAAAAAAAGTCCATGCTGGTGTGTTTTTTTAATAAATTCTTTTATAATTAGACATTTGACTTAGGTAATTTTCAGTTTTCATGGCAAATGGAGTTACGCTAATTTCATATTAAAATTTGCTTTGTTGGTTTCGTGCACATGTTGTGATTTTAGAATATAGCCGACGACCAATAAGAAAACTGTTGGCCATTGTTGTGGCAACAGGACTTAGAATTAGAGTTTATTGAAAAATACAAGGTACGGTACAAAGGTCTTACGACCAAGTACCAGAGATTAACGAGCCTCGTCTGAACTAAGCAGAAGAAGAAGAAGAAAAGTTTGTTCTTATATAAGAAAATAAGATATTTTAATGTTTGCTAAATTGACCTCAAGATATATCGCAAAAAAAAAGCTATTATTAAAACTTGGTCCTTTAATATTTTATAGAATTAAAAAGACTTACGGTTGGCTTGAATTGCAGTATTGACAGCGTCGCTTTTTTCTTTGGTCTGGATGCTAACTAACGACATTCCAATTGCCTGGCATGCAGCAATAGCGTCTTTGTGACTAACCTATAAAAATTATTTTTTGTTTAGAAATTAAACTAATAAGTAGTGATTGTTTCGATACTATAATTTTTTAACTTTCTTAACTTGTTATGTTAAATGTTAACTACATGTGTGGATATTTCATAAGCTTCACAATACGTGCTTTAGTTTTGTACTTGATTAACATAATATTTGAAGACATGGGTACAAAAAGGAAGCAGATCCATATTTTTATAATTTTTTTCAATTAATTTTTAATCAATGTACGTTAATTTAAAGACCCTCTATCGATCGGTGTCAAGTGAAATATAATGAATATTCAGATGTTTACTGATTGGATTCTCTGCAAAAAGAAGACAGCTCCGGATCTCTCTCCATGCGTTGGACCTACTGCCTTACGATTCTTCATCCTGTTGAACGCCTCAATACCTTCATCTCTTCCTATCGCCGGTATTACATTCTTATTTGGGATCCTGCATCCTCTTTTTTTTCTCTGCTGTACTTTATTTTGCAACTTTTTAAAGTACTTATACCATCTTTGCTTAATTTCAACAACGGTTCTTAACACTCTTCCATCCGCACCCTTAAGTACTGCCGTATGTGAGTTAAGTCCTTTGATGACTTATTCTTTGCTTTAGCGATGCTGTGTAACCTTTTTTTTTGTGCAGACAATATTTTCATAGCAGCAGCTACAGCAAGCTTTACATCCCTATTTGCTACCTTATATGTATCCTTATCTTCCTCTCTTCTAGACCTATCACGCCTTTTTCTAGCCTCTTTTTTCTTTCTAACGTTCTGTTGAACTGCATCTTTTCACCTCCAAGTTTTTTTGTATCTAACAGGCCCAGATGTTAAGATTTCATTCTGTTATCTTCAACAACTGTGTTGTTATTTCGATATTGTAGCTACAGAAGTTGTGATCAGGTTCATCATTGTTTCGATTTGTATTATAAGATCTCTCATCTTAACTTTTAACTCAGAGAAATCAGAGTGCTAAGTACCGTAAGCGCACAAGCGAGTGCTTATGCGTAAGTGAACTCTGGATTTATATGTGTTTGTGTTTAGGTTTGTTGTAGTTTTGTCTCTTAGTGTGGGATATATTTTTTAGCGCATTTGTTATAAATCTTGCAACCTATGTAGTTTGCTTAATATTTTCCCGAACAATTTACGTATTTAACCATGTATCTTTTACGTTTCTTGGACACTGACTAGTTTGGTGTAGTTTCGTGGATTTTATACATCTTAAGATACGGTGACATTCACCTAGACTTTGTCCTTGAAATCCTCCAGTGTATATTTAAATAAAAACTCGGAATAAGGAATAAAATGCTCGGGTGAGATTCCTGTTTAACATATCTCGTAATTGTTATAGTTTGCGGACGTGGAACTTTAGATCTTAACAATTGCGTTTTGGTTCCACTAAAAGTTTATCAGAATTTCAAGCTCATTATTTAACTTTACCTGAACTTGACCATCTAACTTCGCTCAAACCTGACACCTGTATTGCTAAACATTTTATCTCTTGGCATGCGAGTTTTCTCGTTTCAAGCAGACTTCTAACATTCCATATTGCAATTATAAAGTTTATATTTACAATATTAAAATATTTAGACGATTTCTCTTAGGGATTCTTCGCACTTCTTGATCATATAAGTTCTGCCAGGACCTGTCTTTTTCCAGATTTTTTGAGAAATAGTTACCAGAGTGGTTTTTCATTACTTTCTATAGTTTGCATATTAACCGATACTTTGGACAAAGACCCTATTTTCTGTCGTTCACTCTGGATCAGATGCTAGTTTTGGTCCACTTCGATTTTTCCACTTCCCCGGTATCTATAAATATAGGAGGAGATTTGAGCTCATTTTTTCTTTCGGTGGTTGCATCAATTGGTTTATCTTCATCTTTAGAGTTATTATTGTTAAATATGTTGCTGTTTGTTTTATTTGTAGCTAACCAGTAATCCTTACCAATATTGATTCAGATCATTTTCTAGTTGGCACAACAATTCGGGCTAGAATCTCAAATGTGAAGAAGAAGAGAAGTACCAAAACAAGGCGCCTTAATATTGAACTCCTCAAAAACCCGCAAACGGTAGAAAGGTTTCAAAACTATATCGAAACGAAATACATAACTAAAGAGAATCTAACAATTAGTGAACAATGGGAAATGTGTAAAAATTATATTAAAGACGCAGCAAATAACATTTTAGGGCCGCAAAGACCACCACTACGCAATAAGTTTCGATGCTAAGTGCGAGGACATTACAAGAAGAAAGAACAATGCATATAAACTGATGCAGCAAAGAAAAACCCGAGAAAAAGAACAAAAATATAGAGATCTCAGAAGAGAATAGAAGTAGATCCATCGGAGAAAAAAGCGAACTTATGAAAATAGAATATTGGAAGAACATGAGGCATTAAAAAAGGAAAATCAAACAAGAAAATTCTTTAAAAATCTAAATAAAGCAAGAAAAGAATTTAAATCAAGGATCGGACTATGTAAGGATAAGGAGGGGCATATACTCAATACAAAAGAAGAAGTATTGGAAAGGTGGGTAGAACACTATAAAGAACTACTTACTATCGAAGTAGAAGATCCAAATCAACCACCCCCAGGAGCAAACAGCAATACACCATTGGAGCCTTCATCAATTCAGGAAATACGGGATGCAATAAAACACCTAAAAAATAATAAATCTCCAGGAAGTGATGGTATACCCGCGGAACTTATTAAATGTGGAGGTGCTACTCTCATATATATAAAATCATACTGAGAACCTGGAATAAGGAACAAATCCCAGAAGAGTGGTGTAATGGGATCGTGTGCCCGCTACACAAAAAAGGCGATCAATTGGAATGTAGAAACTATAGGGGAATAACCCTATTTAATACAGCAGACAAAATATTTTCGAGTATTTTATATGGTCGCCTGAGTGCATATTTAGAGGAGCTTCTTGGTGAATATCAAAGTGGTTTTAGACCAAGGTCAATTAACAACAGACCAGATCTTTGTGCTTAGGCAAATACTGGAAAAACCCAATGAATTCAATATCGACACATACCATCTTTTCGTAGATTTTAAATCGGCCTATGATAGTGTGCTAAGAAATAAATTGTATGAAGCCATGGATGAATTCCACATCCCTGATAAACTTATAAGATTGGTTAAGGCTACAATGCGTAAAGTTGTTTGCAAAGTCGAAATACAGGGCGAACAATCACAGGCATTTGAAACGCATGTTGGGCTGCGACAGGGAGATGCGCTGGCGTGTCTCCTTTTCAACATAGCTCTGAAAAAGGCGGCCAGGGATACCCAAATAGGCAACAGAGGAAACATTTTTAATAAATCATCCCAAATTTTGGCATACGCAGATAATGTTGACCTAGTTGCCTGCACAACACGCAAGCTAGAAAAAATGTATACCACCTTGTCAAACGGCCTTAAAAAATATGGGCCTGCAAGTAAATGAGAAGAAAACTAAGATAATGGCATCAACACCCAACAACAGAGCCAGAAACATCGGCCACCAATTTACGGTTGATAACTCTACCTTTGAAGTGGTGGACAAATTTACATACTTAGGCTCCCTGATCACCAAGGAGAATGTCATGATGGAAGAAATCAAGCGAAGAATATTCCTAGCAAACAAATGCTATTTTGGACTGAGTAGACATATGAGAAGCAGAAACTTAAGCCAAAAAACAAAAATAACCATATACAAGACCCTTCTACAACCAGTGTTAACGTATGGGTCTGAGACATGGACCATTTCCAAGGCAGATGAAAATCTCCTGCTTAAACTTGAACGAAGGATCCTTAGAAGAATATTCGGTGGCATCTGTGAAAATGGTGTTTGGAGAAGGAGGTACAACTACGAGATATATCACAGATATAAACATATATTTGGTGGTAAAGACGAAGTATCCTTTATAAAAATAGGAAGACTAAGATGGTCAGGACATATGGCAACATCACAGCAGAACAACCCTCCTAGAAGAATCCTTATGTTACAACCTGTGGGAAGTAGAAGTAGAGGTAGGCCAAAACTCAGATGGAAGGATGGTGTAGATGAGGATGATAGACAAATGGGCCCAACAAACTAGCAACAGTTGGCAATGGATAGAACCTACTGGCGTAATAGACTTGGGAAAGTTAAGGACATGATGATGAACCAGTAATCCTTAATTGTAGTTTGTTTTAGTTTTTTTAACGCTTTCTTTCGGGCTTCATAATATTTTTCAATTTAAAATTGATAATTAGCTTGCGTGGAATTTTGTGTTGTGCTTATAGTAGATGAAGATTCTGCTAAAAGTATAAATGTTTGATGTGTTTATTCACCTGACATTGATTGAAAGTTTGATGTAAATGTTTGCTGTTGTTAATAAGCCATCGTGGAAGGGATTAGATGGGTGTTTGTTGCTATTAGCTGTTAATAGGATGTCAGCGTTTTATTTATCATCAAGTGACCGTTTTGGTCGTAGCATATAGTAAGGTTAATTTGCATAAGTTGCATTTTATTATAATTAATAATATTTTTCATTTACTTGAAGTACCATGTATGTCTTAGTTAAACATTTTAATATTTTTATACTTATAGTAAGTAAACTGATTGAAGGACTGTTATTCATTGGATATTTTTAGCACTTCTTAATTACCCGATTAAGGAATCTGAAGCTGAATCTAATAGTCTTTAATAGAAAAAACAATTCTTGTTTAAATTTGACAGCCTAGTTTATTATGTTGTAGGCCTGTAACATTGTAGGTTGTAAATTAAAATTAATATTGTTATAGTTTAGTTATACTTACCGGAGTAGTCAATACTTGATAGGATGTGACTGGAGAGGGTATTACATCTCTTGTATTACCTTCGCAACATCCACAATTTCCATTTCCATTGGCTAGAACAAGTATATTTAAATGGTAAATATAAAGAACTTTTATTTTCTGTAATAAAAAACTGTTATAATACTGTTATAAAAAATATAGTATAATACAATTACAAAAATATAAATAATACAAAAAAAATACAAAAAAAATAAAAATACAAACAGAAAAAATAGAACAGGTAAATGAGTATATCTATCTAGGACAAGCAATCAGAGCTAACAGAGAAAATTATTTTTTTTTTTTTTTTTTTTTTGTGGCTTTAGCACTTAGCTATTTAGCCAATTACATATTGAGATATAATAAAAGAAAAATATAATTAATACTAAAGAAAAAAAAAAAGTGTATGCATATACACATAAGTGCATACATAAGTGTACATTATACAGTGTATACATACATAAGTGTATAATCTATACTATTAATTGCTAGTGCAAAAAGTGTATCTATTCGAGTCAAAAAACCTCATAAAATCCCTATAACTAAATCAAACAAAAAGAGAAAATTATATCAAGAAAAAAACAAATATAAGGAACAACAGGGATACTCACTTCTCGTCCAGGGACCCATCAGGACATTTGTTTAAGACATTACTAGCAATAGGTCACGGAAAGAAAGGTAAATAAACAATTGGGTTAGAACAAAGGTTAACGAGCTTAGCTGAGATTGACTACAGACACACATTTGCACTATGTATAAATTTAATCAAACAATCATAAACTTTTTTATTATTAGTAGCCAACAGGTTATTTATTTGATATGGAGGGAATATTTTCAGAGTTTGCAAGTTGTTTAAAAGAATTCCTGAATGCTGAAGATATTTGGAACACTTAAAAAAGATGTGGTTAAGATCTCCTTGTTCTTGACAAGTTTCGCATAAGTCTGAATTATATATTTTGATTTGAGCAAGGTGAACAGGATAACAAGCGTGGCCAAATCTCAATCTTATTAAAGTTGTTGTATATTTACGAGCGGTATTGAAATTCTTGAACCATCTGGAATTAGGGATGTGTGGTTGTATATGCACGTATTGTGTTGTTGAGTGGTCGCAAAAAGTTTGCCAAGCGGTATTCCAACGATCTCTTTGATTTCTTTTAGAGATGAGAAAAGCATCAGGAACGCAAATTCTCTCATCTGGTAAAATTTCAGCTGTCGAGGTTATTGCAGCTTTTGCAATGTAATCAACATGCTCATTATGTTTTATACCAACATGAGCCTTTACCCAAATAAAATTCGTAGTTTTATTTTTATTTTTAAGGTTAACAAGTATGTTCTTAATTTGGTAAATAAAAGGATTAGAATTATAATTGGGTAATTTTGTATTTTTGAGAGATAATAAGACTGATAATGAATCGGATATTATTAAAACTGCATTATTGTTTAAACTGTCGAAATATTTCAAGGCTTCAAGAATTGCAAGAGCTTCAGCACTAAAAATTGAGCAATTGAGAGGTAGTTTGAACATTTTTTCTATTGACTTGGATGGAATGTAGAAAGCACATCCGGTCCCTTCCGATGTTTTGGATGCATCTGTATAGATTACAGTTGCCATGGGCCATTTTTTTATGTAAGAATTTAAGATGCATGAATCTAATGATGGAATACTATAATATGTTGGTATGTGTATATAAGCTTCATTAAAAAATGCGAAATAGTCGTTAATCTCAAGGTTGCTAATACTGTTGGTATACTTATTGTTACACATGGCTCTAAAGGCCGTGCAAAGGGTTGGTGAATTTTTATGAATCCAGTAACTGTTTGTTAGATCCTCGGTATTTAGCGAGCTTATGCCAGAATATAAAGAATTGTTGATATATGAAATTTTCACTACAAATTTTTCACTTAGATTATCTCGTCTAAAATTTAAAGGAGGTTCTAAAGCTTCAACATGCAATGGAGCTATTGGAGTAGACTTCATTGCTCCCATACAAGTACGTAGAACAGTCCGTTGAAATACATCAATTTTATTTAAAATTTGTTTGCTTGCTGATCCATAAAGTATACATCCATAGTCCAGAATGGATCTGATATAAGATTTGTAAAAAAGCAAAGCTGTTTCTACGTCAGCACCCCACCAAGTTTTAGAAATTGATTTTAAAAAATTGAGACCTTTATTGCTTTTGTCAAGCATATACTCGATGTGTACTTTCCATGTTAACTTTTGATCTAGAAACATACCTAGATATTTTATTGACTTACAGAAATTTAAACTTTGGCCATTTAATAAAATAGTATTTATGTTTGGAATATTATGTCGTGAAAAAATGCACACGTTTGATTTATTAGTGGATAAATTAAAACCATTTTTACAAAACCAGTTTGAGAAATGTGCATGTAATTTTCTTAAAATTGTAAGGGAAGGTTCATATTTACTCCTTTCTGTATAGACTAGAAAGTCATCAGCATATTGGATTGTTTTGTAAGTGATACTTGGTATATTAAGACTATGAAAATCGGCAGTATACAGATTAAAAAGAAAAGGGCTTAAGACTGATCCCTGAGGTAATCCCCAACTATTATAACGTGGTCCAAGAAATTCATTTTTATAGTTTCTAACGTATAAGCGTCTATTAGTGTAGAAATTAATTATGGTTTGTGCCAGATTTGTGGGTATTTGAAATTGATTGATCATTTTGTCTTTTAATCGAGGTAAACACACACTGTCATAAGCACCTTCTATATCTAGAGATAAAGTAGGCAAATAGTTATTTCTGGAAAAGTTACTCTGTATGTCCGTTACAAGTGTAGCTAGTGCATCTAAAGTTCCACATCCTCGTTTGTATCCAAACTGATTATTTGGTAGTAATTTTTTGGTATGGACCCACCATTCTAGTCTATGTTTTAACATTCGTTCCAAAGTTTTAAATACACAAGAAAAGAGAGAAATCGGTCGATAAGATTCTGCTGAATTTGGATCTTTTGCAGGCTTTAGAATCGGAATAACAATGATGTCTTTAAAAAAATCTACCTCAGAATTGTCTTGAATGATTCGATTTAAAAAGTCTAATAGAAAATGTTTTGCTACTTCTGGGAGGTTAATAAGCATGGAGTATTTGATATGATCGTATCCTGGACAATTATCTTTACGATCATTTATAGCGAAAATTAGTTCATTATAAGTGAAAGGTTTTAGTAGAAAATGATTTTTTTCAGATGGGGTTGAATCTATGTAGCTGGATTTTTGAGGGTTCGCAGTTGGTGGTGCAACTTTAATAAGAAAGTCATCAATCCATTTTTGATCGAAAGATTTTATTTTTGATATTGGTTTTCTGTAAATTTTTCTAGCTTGATTCCAAAGAGTTGTAGCTGGTGTATTTTTATTCAGGGAAGAGACCCATTCAATCCAATGTTTCTTTGCTATATTTTTTAATGTTTTTTTGGTTCTAGCCGAGATCTCCTGGTATTGAACGTAATTTTCAAAATTAGTGTTTTTTTTGTAATTTATTAAAGCCAATTTTCGTTGTTTGATAATATTGTCACAATCAATATTCCACCAAGGGGGTGGGTGCCGTTTACATTTATAAGGTTTATATTGGGGTATAGCTGCTTCTGCGGCCGTATTTATATTATTAATGAAGGAGGAGTACTGTTCAGTTAGATTATCCGAGTGACTGTTATTCGTATCGTGCAAAATCTGAATCGTCGAGGTATATAACGCCCAATTGGCTTTTTTAATATTCCATTTATTTTTAGGAGATATTTCATTTTCATTAATTGCAAAAATTAATTCTATAGAAATGACATAGTGATTTGATCCTAGGGTATCAGAGATGACATTCCAAGATGTTTTGTTAACTAGTTCAGGTGAACAAAAGGTTACATCAATAGCTGAATCCCGTTGATCAGGACGCCTTAAAATCGTAGGTTCTCCATTGTTTAAAACAGTTAAATTTAAATCATCTGCGACATTTATTAGTTGTGATCCTGTGGTATCATTATTATGACAGCCCCATATAGAGTGGTGTGCATTAAAATCACCACCTATAATTAAAGGCCCATCAAACTGTTCAAAAATTTTTACCCAATCTTCATATATTGTTTGTATTTTTGGAGGTTTATAAATAGATACAAAATTTAAAGACAAAGTTCCATATTTAACTTGTACAGCACACACTAAAATATTTTCATTGTAATTTATATTGATCTTATGTTCCACAAATTGAAGAGATTTGTGTACTAAAATTGCCACACCAGCATAGCCATCGTTTCTGTCATTGCGTATTATATTGTAACCACTAAAACTATATTGTTGATTTTTTTTAAACCAAGTTTCGCTTATAAGCGCAATGTCGATATTTTTATCAAAAAGAAATTGTACCAGACTATTTTTGTTAGCTATAGCAGAACGTGCATTCCATTGCATTATATTTAAATTGCGTGTTTTACGATTAAATTTTATTGGTTTTTCAAAGTATCCTCCAATACTTGTTCTATACTACTTGTAATTACGTTAATATCAACAGGTTGTCTGTTGTTACTTGAAATTATTTTATTAATAAAGTCCATGATAAAAATTGATAAATTGCTAGCTATACTGCTTTTTTTGATTTCCAAACTAGAGTAGTTTGGTTTATTTGAATTTATTGTCAAAGGTTGTGAAGGTCCAAAGGTGAATGGAAATAATGGTTTTTGAACAGGTGATTGGATAGTGGGAGAGTTTGATTTTCTCTTTTTTTTGGTTGGAGGTCTATCCCTCGCATGAGTTTGTTGGGAAAAGGAATTATTTTGATTGCCATTGAAATTTGTAGAGATTTGATTACGATTTGGATGAGATAACGATATACGATCGTTGTTAGGAAGTTCTGGAAAATGTTTGTCATAATTTGTTAGCGGTGAAAAGGAATTGTGACTTACTAAACTGGATAAGGAATTCTCAGATATTTCTTTGGCTTCCTTAAATGAGGTTTTTTGCTCTATCATTATATTTTTAATTTTTTTTTGATTGTCATAAGAGGGACACTTTTTTGAGATAGATACGTGATCTCTGCTTTTACAGTGTATACAAAAAGTCAAATTTTTATCACAATTGTGTTTATCATCTTTAATCTCACCGCAATTTATACACCTTTTCTGAGTACTGTTACATTGTTTAGATACATGCCCATATCTCAAACATTTGTAACACTGGGTTATTCTACCTACAAATTGTTCAACCGAAAAAAAAACTCGATTAAAAGCTACGCGATTTGGTAAAATATTTCCCTCAAAAGTAACGACAATAGATTTTTTAGGTACAAATTCGACTGTTTTGTCTTCTTTTTGGACTTTTCTATTTAACCTATATATGTTAGTAACGCGTGAGTCTGATTCGATATTTTCCATAAGATAGTTGATATCATAACGAGTATCCACGTCTCTTATTAACCCTTTAATTTCTAGTAAATGGTTCGGTATAAATGCTCTTAAATTTTCTGATTTCAGTAGTGGATGTTTTACTAAATTATTTGCCTCTAGAAGTGATTTTAATAACACTTTAATCCGGTTTCGGCCTATACTTTTAATTTCAAGAATGCTTTTAAGATTAAATTTTTTAAAAAGAATATGACCAACAGTCATTGGATGCAATCTACCTAAATTGTTATTGTCGGTACTTTCTATATATACCCAAATATTTTGCACGTTGTACTTATCTGAGAGGAGATTGAATGTTTTCGGTTCCAACTGCTTCGCTGTTTTCTGGACATCACTATCCTCACTAGATTTATTATTAATATTATTAACACTTAAATCACTGTTATTCATGTCAGTATCTGTCGTCATAAAGGACGTCCCTTGTATTTTTTTGTCCCCCATCGGGGACCGATATTATTTCGTATTAATTATCAGTTTACACTTTTTAATTATTGTCTTATATGTAAAAAGTTAAATCCAAACACCAAGTAATTAGGAACCGGCTCGGCCTTTAACGAAATTAACGACTGACTCGGTCAAAGGAACTATCGATACTGAACAGAGAAAATTAAACAGCCGAAATATCGAGACGAGTAAGAATGGGATGGGCAGCGTTCGGCAAAGGTATATAACTCCTGTATAATACCGGTGCTTACCTACGGAGCACAGACATGGACATTTACACAGGTCAATTTGGACAAGATAAGGAAGGCACAAAGAGCGATGGAGAGACAAATGTTGGGTATATCACTTAAAGATAGAAAACGTATCCAGTGGATTAGAACCAGTACAAAGACAGTAGACGCGATAGAACAAGCACCTAAACTGAAATGAAAATGGGCTGGACACAGTGATCGTCTCCAAGACGGACGACGGAACAATGCCATCGGAAAGTGGCATTCATACAATGCAAAGAGATCAAGAGGCAGACCACAGATGAGGTGGAAAGATGACATCAGGAAACAAGGAGGTCCCACATGGTAGAGAACAGCTCAAGATAGGGAAAGATGTAGAGAACTGAGGGAGACCTACATCCAACAATGGAAGGATAGAGAATAGGTTAAAAAAAAATATAGTATAATATCTCGTTTTATCCGCCGGGATAACCAATCCACTATTTACTGTCCAACGGATTCGGGCGGATGACCTGGTAACTGGAAGGGCACTCTATTGTCCTGAGATTGAGAAATTGGTCACGAAGGCGGAAGAACCAAGAAAGTGGTCAACGGCATCAGAATACAATATTCAATAAAATCTAGGATAGGGACAGCAAGATATGCATTTCAAAAAATAGCTAAGCTATTTAAATGCCACGATTTATCCGTACCCATAAAAATCAGGTTATTACGATGTTACATATTATCTATACTATTGTACGAAGTTGAGTCGTAGACTTTCACAGACGGTACCTGTAAGAAAATTGAGGGTTCTGAAATGTGACTCTATCGTAGAATAGCTAAAGATATCCTATACCGACCACGTTACTAATCAGAACATTTTATTAAGAATGCAAAAAGGAAAAGAGTTCCTAACAACAATAAAAACAGCCAAAATTGAATAATACGGTCACATCATGAAGAACAGCAAGAGATATGAATTGTTGCAAATAATTCTTCAGGAAGGTGAAGAATTTCCTGGCTAAAAAAACTACGTACATGGTTTAATCCAACAACCAGAGACAACCTCTGAAACTTTTTCAGAGCCGCAGTCTGCAAAATATAGATTGCCATGATGGTCCTTAATATCCAAAATGGATGAGCACTACAAGAAAAGGAAGAACAAATAACTTATTTATGAAGACTTTAGTTCTAATTAACCTAACGTAGGTGTATGCCCAACAGCTTAACAACTTGAGGAAGTGGTTTAAATGCAGTAATGCAGAACGTTTTAGATCGGCAAGCAACAGGGTCCGCATAACTATGATGATTGCCAACCTTCGATAGAAGATGGAACTTGGAGAAAAAGTACAAGTATGCGAAATGAAGTGGCCTGTGTTAGACATTTTAGAGAGTAATGGATACAATATGTTTGACTTGGAATCTACCTAGTGGATCCAGTTGGCTCTTGGGGTATTTTTCTTTGATGGAAATTTTCAGTCGGCTCTTATTGATTATGCCTCCTTTTTTATGTATTGGTGGTATTGTAGATTGTGATTAGTCGTCAGGCCATTGCTTGGAGTGCCATATTTTGTTACAGAGTAGGTGTAGCAATTTTTTTAGTTTCTTCTGTAGCTTTGAGCATTTATTGTGTTATTATATCTGGACCTTGTGCTTTGTTATACTTAAGTTTACTAATTGCCAGTCATTCATTATTTTCGAGTATATAAGATTCTTTTTCGATTTCTTTAAGAGTTTGGTGTACAAGTTATTGGCGATGATCTTCTTTATATAGATCCCAGTAATTTATTCCCCATGTCTACGATATATCTTCTCTGTTGGTTTTCAGAGTTCCCGTGTGGACGTTAATAAGCCAAGTTCTGGCTATAAAGTCTCTTTTTATGTATCTTATTTTTCTGAATAGATCTCTTAGCTGATTGTTCTAATCGTGGCTCTCAATTTCTTTGCATATATTGTGATAGTATTGTTGTTTATCAGCCTTGCATCTTTGTTTCATTTCTTCGTTGAGGTCACTTAAACTAGCTTTTTCCCTTTCACTATGTTCACCACTTTAAGAAAACTTTCTTCTATTCCTAAGTATATAAAGGAATGAATTCATCTATGATCCAGTGTTTTTGTTATTCACAAAAAAAATATGGACACAGCAATCCCTCCCCAGTGATAACAATACTTTGGAGTATTGTGCAGTGGAATATTATAAGTATTGGTATACTTTGCACCATACACAAAAAATTGAATATCTTTGAATTCTCTAACCACAGAAGAATGACGCTTCTAAATACAGTTCTCCTGTATTTTGTTCAAGTTGGCTCTGGAAAAAGTAATACGTATGTCACAAATAACAACCATTGATTCAATATATAATAAATTAGTGCAAATCTTGGCCTATGCTGATGATAACAATATCTTTATATAAGTTATGAAAACGTGTTTGCATATTTTAAAGTAAAAAT
The DNA here is from genome assembly GCF_040954645.1 of Diabrotica undecimpunctata. Classification (NCBI taxonomy): domain Eukaryota; kingdom Metazoa; phylum Arthropoda; class Insecta; order Coleoptera; family Chrysomelidae; genus Diabrotica; species Diabrotica undecimpunctata. The sequence goes on from NC_092810.1 coordinate 15,362,093, forward strand.
ACTAAGATGAGTCTATGGAGTGGTGAATGACAAGTAAGTAATGAAAAATATAGAAATATGGTATAGTAGTAAGTATACCAGAAAACAGATATCGTAAAATATGTTACGATAGGAAGTCTGAGATGGATAGATTTAGGGCTACTCTGTATAGATTTAGAGCTTTTTCTAACGATCTATTATTATTTGTAATATACTATTATTAATTTTTGTAACACGTCCATATACGCTAATAACACTGTGACGTTGATACATTATGTAAGGAAAACAAATAGTCAAATAAGAGACCTAAATAGAAATAACCGCTTCAAGATAAGATATCATTCAGACCCAATTTAAATGTTAATCAGCTTTTACATAAAAAAAGTCTAAAAAACAATAATTATTTGGCATAAAATATAAAAGAAAGCAGGTAAATAACTTGTTTACAGAAAGATATTTTTAGTATTAAAATATGCAAATCTATGTATATGTATGTATATGTATAACATTTTTTGCATTTATAACGAGAGTTTTAGTATTTGTGATATAATAAAATAAATTAAAAATATTCTGTAATTGTATATAAATTATTGAAAAATAATTTTTTGTTGTATTTAAACAGTGCTTTAAAATTTATGTAAAACTACTGCGATAAAGTGCAATATATTGTTGAGTAGAGAGCTGTTTTTAATTTCGTAAATCATTCATATTTTCGTAATATTAAACTATTTGTAGTAGTATCATACATATCATATCACAAATATTTGGAAATAAAACTAACAAGTACGAGACGAAATAAAGAAAAATCAGTTCCCTCTTGTTACTTAGGTTTCGGCGTGATACTCAGTGAACACTTTCAGCATTGACCATAAATTTTCTATTGGATTTAGATCGGGACTCTCTCTAAGCTAAGGCAGGAGAGTAACGTCGTGGTTTCTTAACCGATAGAAGTCTTACCCGTATGACAAGGAACTCTATCCTGCTGAAAGATGCATTGTTATCCTCTTGAAACAAATCTCTGATAGTCGGCATCAGTGTAGCTTGCAGTATCTCTTTCTAATATTTTTTTGCATTAATATTGCCCTATACTACAGCTAAAGTCCAATCATTAGTGGGTATAGAAGCCCATACCACGACACTTACAGGATGCTTCAGAGTGACCGTAGTTCACTGGGGCAAGAGGTCTTCTTCCGGTCGGCGGCGAACAAACTTTGCTCCGGCACTCCCAAAGATCGAGATTTTGTTGCATCATTCCAAATTACCTTACTTCACTGTTCTTCTGTCCACTCTCTGTGACCCAAAGCCCAATCAATGCACTTTTGCCTCTGATTTTTGTTTAGGAACGGTTTCTTTCTAGGAGAGATAGATATCTAGATAGATTTTACGGATTAGTACCGACTATGAGTGTACTATCGTTTTATGTAAGGGTTTTACATGTTTAAATGGGGAATTGCCCGAGCTGCGATAAAATTTACCGAAATAATATAAACATCTTGAGTTCCAGTGTCAGTTGGTATCGTGTCGTATTTGTAAATAGTGCATAAAATTCTGAACATGAGTTACGTTTCATTTATATCTAGCCGAAAGCAACTAAGTGAAGATGAACTTTTACGTTTTCTTGAAAGTAATGATCCAGAGCTTGATATCAATGAGGATACAGCAAGTGATTTAGAAAATAAAGACAATATAACAGAGATAGAAGTAGAAAATGGCCTTATTGTTGATCAAAGCATAGAGCAAAATAAATCAACAGTTACTAACTCCAAAGGCTTACCGGTATATGTATCTAAAGATGGAACTGAGTGGTCAAGGTTGCCAAAAAACACAAAAGTGAAACGCGCAAAGACCAACATTCGTAGACATGCTCTCGGACTTACAAATTACAGTGATGATCTCAAAAGCGCTTTCTTTCTGTTTTTTTTTTCAGACGAAATTCGAACCATAATTGTCATGGAAACTAATCGGAAGGCTCAAGTGTATTACGATAAATGGAATACTGAAAACCCAAATAAAACTAAAGTGTATGTTTGCGTTGATTCCGTGAAGATTCAAGCCTATATTGAAGTATTGCTTATACTTGGAGGTGGAGGAGATCGATATGCTTTGGTGTGACGATATTACTTACTGCCGTTTTATAATACCAGCTGCGCTATGTCTAGAGATATATTCAAACAAATAACTTCATTTCTACGTTTTCAAAAATTTTGAAACCACACAAGAACGAAAATCAGTAGATAAACTGGCCCCAATAAATGATCCAGGTGACCATATGTGTGTAGGCGATCAATCCAGGCGACCATATATGTGTAGATAAGCAGCTCGTGTCTTTTAGAGGTAAAGCACCATTCCGATTTTATATGAAGAGAAAACATGACAAGTACGGATTAAAAATATGGGTCCTTGTGGACTGCACTGCTTCTTTTATTGTAAACGTGCAAATTTATTTGGATAAGTTTTTGAATTGTCAATAAGAAAACAAGAAAATTTTTAAATTTATTACTTTTTAGGAAAACAAGGTCCTAAGGAAAAGCTCAAGGCCAAAGAGTTGTCCTAGATTTGACAGACCATTTGGAAGAAGGGTTTGGAATAACAACTGACCATTTTTTTACGAATTTACAGCTTGCGCAAAAGTTATGGAAGAAGAGTATAACTCTATGTAAATCTCTTCGAAAAAATTAAATGTTTATTCCAAGTGAGCTTCTACCAGTATAATATAAAACAAAATATTAAAGTATGTTTGCTTTTAGAAACCATTGAACGTTAGTCTCTTATGTTCTAAAACCAAGATCTGCAGTCATATTACTTTCAAGTAAACATTATGATGACAAAGTGGCTGGTGAAGAACACTCCTGTTAACCTGAAATTATTCTACATTACAAAAAAAAACGAAAGAAGTTGTCGATACAACCGATAAGTTAGCTAAAGGATATACGGCACAAAGAAAAACAAAAAGTTGGCCGATGGCTATATTCTCTCATCTTATTGATGTCGCAGGTATGAATTTCTAAAAATTGTGGCTACTAAAATATCCTGATTAGAAAAAGCACAATACGAGTAAGCGTAAAATGTATTTTTTGGCACTAGGCAAGGAACTTGTAAAGGAATATGTTTTCAGACATGTTATAACAATAAGCACAGAAAAAAATAAAAAGCGTCATATGGCAGATGTATTCCCAGAACTTTTAAATATTACTGAGCCTAGAGTAGAATAAACAAAAAATACAAGTAGCGATTTCATGTGTTGTACAGACAAATACAGAAAAACTAGTAAAATATGTAAAAAATGTAAAATGCAAAATCAGAGATAGTTTGTGTACATTGTACAAATAGTATGTAGTTGTTATTTAGTCCATTAGCGTCATTAGTAGAATGTATTTTGTAGTAATGTGTATGCTTTAGTCTGATAATTATTAAATACTATAAAAATAATATGTTACTGGTACAGTTTTTTTTTTTCGTATAAGCCTGGTTCATCCATTTAAGAATGAAGTCCGTTAAGACCCCGGCCCGTCTTTTGTGTAATATTTTGAGGGCCGTCCGATGAAGGTTAACAGATTATATACAATAAATAAAATCGTATTCCTAAAAATATGTAAATCATACAATACCTCCAAAAACCACGGGAAAAATAAAAAGCAACAAACTAACACACCAACGGTACATTTTGTTTTTGTGAAGTTTTCATAAAATGCGAAATATATATGTACATTTTTCTGGTGGCAAGGCGTGAACCAAATTACTGCTGATAACAAATACATTAATATTCACATCATTTAGAATAAAGACCGAAGCAAAACAAACTAATTATATTCTTGAAAGGAAAATATTATTTCTACACTCAAGAAAAAAATTTGATCCACGCCTATTTTATATGAAAGAAGACATATTTTTGGAGATACCGCTTAGGTATAGATTGGGCATAGATTTAGAGAGTTACAATTAATATAAATATGAAACATAATTTATGCGAAAAAATTATTGAATTATAAAAACATATGGCATTATTCTAAAAATGAAAAAATGAAAAATAGCTTTGAAGATAAAAAATAGTTATAACAAAATATTCTCATTTACTATTAATATCTATAGTGTATTTTTATGTATGAGAGAGTAATAAAACAATAAATTATGTATGCAAATCCCTAAACTGTTGATACGGGTGTCTCAATGAAAAACAGATATTTGTCAACAAGTTTACAGAAGTATATAGGAAAACAATTTTAAATTGAGTATGACCACCAGGTATAAAGGTTGGAGCAGAATAGAATACAATAGTTGTGAGGGTTACTAATCCCTAAATAAGGTTGCCAGTGTCGGAGTGATGGAGGTTAACAGGTACTAATGAATTTGCAAGAAATGTAAGATGTTTATTTTATTGGTTATATATAACCAATAAAAGTTTAATAAGTACCTACCTATTTGCAAAATAAAGTTTAATTCTTTAGATAAAATAAAACGTTTTATTTTATCTATTTGCAAAATAAAGTTTAATTCTTTGCCTATTTGCAAAATAAAGTTTAATTCTTTAGATGAAATAAAACGTTTTATTTTATCTGAAATGAGTGCATTCCACGAAGTAAGGGTTTCAACAATCAAACATTTAATTCTTTAATTCCAGGAATCTACGACAGTAATTGACTAGATAATTACCTTCTAAACTTATTCCACAGAAAATGTGATAGTGGGTTTTTCCATTTTGTATATAGGAAGGTCCAAGTGGCGTATTCAAAATTCTTAACAGTTCACTAAAAGTAGGTACTTCAGTTGCAAGGTGCAGTTTATTGTGTATACTAGTGTTATGGAAAATTTGGAAGTGCCGTGTAAACGCCGAAAAATTGGTCCTCTAACAGTTAATGAAAAAACATTAATATTTAATTGTTTTAAATCATTTACAGACAAACGTTTATGTGAAAGTGTTGATGAGACCGTTGAGTTAGTTAGCAGTACACTTGGTGTTGGGAAATCTACGATTTACAGAGTTATTAAAGAAGAGAAATGTGGTAGTTTTCAAATGCCACGTAATGCTCCAGGGAAACCAAAATTTCAAATAGAATATCATTTAAAGAAGGACTTCGACGGAAAGTGCATGAATTTTTCTTTAGACAATAATTTCCAACATTGGATAAAGTTCTTGTCTCAGTTCGAGATGATAACGATTACCCAGAAATGAGTCGAAGTACGTTATGAAAACTTTTAAAAGAAATAGGCTTCCGCTGGAAAAAGAATCCCAGAAAGTCTATTTTATTAGAAAGAAGCGATATTGTCATATGGAGAAGACATTTTCTAAGAACCATAAAGAAAATGAGAAACCGAAAAAGAAAAATATTTTATCTTGATGACACAGAACATGATCAACGAGGGTCATACACCAAATAAATTTTGGCAGGATGAAACTGTTGCAACTCAAAGGCACGCTTTTGTAAATAACTTATCTACTGGTTTAAACCCACCATCAGGAAAGGGACGCAGGCTGATAATAGTACACATTGGCAGTTCAGACGGTTTTGTTGAAGGTGGTTTATTAACTTTTGAATCAACTCGTACCGGTGACTACCATGAAGACATGAACGCTGATGTCTTTCAAGAATGGTTCGAACAAATGATAGATCTTCTTCCTAAGAACTGTGTAATAGTAATGGATAATGCAAGTTATCACTCCAGACTTATAGAAGGACTGGCCACAACCAAGTGGTTAAAAAAAGACTTGCAGAATTGGCTGAGTTCAAAAAATATTACGTACCATCCCGGATCTATAAGAAAGGAACTTTATTCGTTGTGTGCCCTTCATAAAGAAAAATTTAAAAAATACGAAATTGATGAAATTGCCAAAAATCGTGGAATGACAGTACTTAGATCCCCACCATATCGTTGTGAATTAAACCCGATTGAACTGGTATGGGCACAGATAAAGAGTGAAGTTTCAAGAAAAAATACCACTTTTAAAATTCATGATGTTAAACAGTTGTTTTTGGAGGCCGTAAATAATGTAAAAGCTGAAAACTGGGAAAAGGCAGTAAATCACACTATTAAAGAAGAGGAAAAAATGTGGAAGCTGGACAATATTACTGATAAAATGATCGAGCCAGTTATTATAAATCTTGGTTCTGAAAGTTCATCTTCTGAATCTGATTTGGATTTGTAACAAGTAGCTGTAAGTTTTATATTAATATTTTTATTCATCTATTTAACATACCTTAGACGGTTTTAAAAACTCTTTTTCTCTTTTGTAATTTTTAAAAATTAAAAAAAATGTGAATTTTTTAAAACCCTTTTTAATGTAGGCCAGTCAGTTCTAATATAGTGTGTGATAAAAGAGGTCACTTTTGTTTACATACACATAACACTTTATAACACTGAAATAATTCATTTATTTTTTACAATTATTCAAAGTAATTTTTCAATTAATCTTGAGCACGCCCATGGAGTGGTCGGAGCTACCAGTTAAAATTATGCTAATTACTCTCTCGTTCATAAAAATAAACTATAGTATAGTTTACTAATGTTCTTATAATAGTCTGCATACGTTTTGGCATTGTAGTAACTAAATTTTGAACATGAAGTTGCATTTTCCCAGTATATCGCATAAATTGTCGATTTTATGGTCGGGGCTGCAAGCTTGTCAATTCACACGTACTACCGACGTCTTCTAAGTATTCATTGACGATTCTAGCACGGTAAGGATGCGCGAATAAAAATAAATGAGTGGCACAAAAGGTATGACATGCTCATCTAAAATATTTGTTATATCCTTTAATCCTGTCATAGAACCTTCATCTATAACAGCTAAGTAATTACGGGCTGCAAGAAGGATACACAGAAGGGCTGCAAAACTTAATGAACAAAATAACGGAAACAAATAGAATATATGAACTATATATAAACACCAGTAAAACCAAGCTAATGATCATCAGCAAGAAAAACATAACTGGAGCAAGTCTGTATATAATCCAAACGAGAATTGAACTTGTCTCACAATACAACTAAATGGGAACTATAATCAATGAGTCGTGGAACAATACCCAAGAAATTAAATGTGCGTCGAAAAGGCAGAAAGTGCATTTTTGACTATGAGCTCTGTGTTCAAGAGCCGTGACCTCACCGTAGAAACATAAATAAGTCTCCTTAAATGTTACGTGTACTCAGTACTTATGTATGGAGTAGAAACGTGAAAAAAGCTTTATTAAACTTCAGGCTTTTGACCTATGGTTATACAAAAGGATTCTGAAGATACCATGGACAGACAATGTCACTTATGAAGAAATACTACGGAGGATGAACACAACCGCGGATTTGGTCAAGATCGTGAAGGGCCGTAAGCAGTACTTGGGACAAATAATGAGAAATCAAGGCAGATATAAGCTACTCCAATGCATTTTGCAAGGTAAAATTAAAGGAAAAAGCGATCCAAGATGAAGAAGAATATCCTGGGCTGCTAACCTAGGAGCATGGTATAGAAAGACCCCAACACAGCTATTCCGTATAGCAACCAACAAAGTCATTATAGCCAGAATGATCGCCAACGTTCGGAATTGACAGGCACCCTAAGAAGAAGATTTACGAGCATCGGAACTTATACCATACGAAACCAGAACTGGGCCTCCTCAATGGGTTATTCTGTCAGCAATATTAAATTGGGCAAATCGTTCTCGTTGTCTTTTAAAGAATCTTTTGCGACTATCTGTTGACTTTAATGAAAACCTGGACGTATCTGAGAACAAAACATTACTCCAATCTGCGTAATTTCATGTCATGCTAGTTTTTTATTGCATTCACAATATAAATATTTTTAAAACTTTAGAAAGTTAGTTGTCAAACCTAAATAATATACATCTGCTGCTGTAAAACCTAAAAAGTGTAAATGTCAAAAGAAGTGAAAATGTGAAATTTATCACCGGATCTTTTCAGAATTGTTTTATGTAGCAAGCAGCCAATTTAATTAAACCCAACCTGAGAGACTTGTAGACTTGTTCACCCCTTGGAATTATGTTCGGGTGTAACAATTCATTGGAGCGATGTGTATTAATTCGTGTATAAACAGGAATCACTTGTTTCAATACTCCAGACTATACTTTTCCCTCCTATATTACTCTGATGCGCAAAAGGGACTCAACATCAGCCAAATGCTGTTCATGTGGGAGCCCTGGGTAATAGAACTCCAACATAGTATCCTAACCGATTCAAATTCAGGGAAGCGTTAAGCGCCTTATTCCACTAAATTCACTAAATTGCAAATTGCATAATAAAACCTTATGAACTAGTTTACAACTAAGTTTAAGCTGCTGCATGTGACACCCAAATATATATAAAAAAATACTTTGTTGCTTGTACCTAAACGTACTGTAATTTCTTAGTTATTCGTTAAGAAACTTTGCCACCAAATAATATGGTCTTTCAGATAGACAGGATTTTGTCAATTTACGAAACCTAAGGAAAGAAGTTGTAGATTTAAGTTGCAAAGGGAGATGGTTGTATAATTTTTTAGCCGAATATAATGTAGATTTCTTTACTTACTCAGTGGACGGCATCGATAAATACACATCAAAGCTTGAATTTCTGGTGGAGTAATCATGATTAGGTCTTGCTGGAAAAACATATAGGTGTTTACGAATTAAGCAAACAGTTTCTAAAATATATAAAGAGGGGGAAGAGTTAAAATCCCGTGATTTTTAAAGTAGCTTTTGCAATGTGTTATTCTACTGAGGCCAAAAAGATACCGTATTGTTCTTTTTTGTTATTTAAAAATAATATCAGATTGGGCAGCTGTACTAGAACCTCAAAAAAGAGGACCATATCAAAGAGATGAAACTCGAACAAAAAAAAAATATGTTATTTTTGAAGATGCTAAATTGATTTCCTTCAAAACAGATCTTATTGCACAGCCGGCTGAGGCTAGTTTCTTACTTAACAAATCGATATGAAGGGGCAATTTAAGGTTGTTTTCTATAAAAATACCAAGAAATTTTACAAAATCAACGATACTGATCTGGCTGTTATTAATAAGCAAGGATTGAAGAGCTCCTTTATAGGATGATGCTACTGTCCTATTAACGTTATAAGAGAGTAAGTTAAAATCAGACCAGGTTTTTATTTTAAGTAGATCAGAAGTTATAATTGCATGAAGAGTTGCAATAATAGAGTTCCTTCAGGTAATACTGGTATCATCAGCAAAAAGAAAAATTTTTCCATCGATTTTTAAGTTAGTAATGTCATTTATAAAAATAAGGGAAAGTAGAGGATACAGTACTAAAACTTGTGGTACTCCACATACAATACTTTTGTGACTAGAGTCAGTATCATTTATACAATATCAAAAACAATAATCTTCGTGTTAAAGGGAACGAAAAAATCACCAAGTACAGGGATCTGGAAATTCAAATACGAAGACAGTGGAGAATGGAAAGTACCCAGACAATACCTATTATTCTTTCTACTACTGGAGTCGTTTCAAAGAACCTCCTAGAAAACACAAAAAAGCTAGGTCTGAATGAACATATCTACAAGACCGTGCAGAAAGCTGTACTACTCGCAACGTCCAGATGTGTACAAATATTTTTGGGAGATACTCCAGCATATCAAATCATCTAGGGCTCGATAACACGGAAAGAGTCCCTTCTTCTTTTTCTTTACGTGCCAATTCTGCGACGGAGGTTGGCAATCATCATGGCTATTCTGATCTTAGATGCTGCTGCTCTGAATAGTTCAATTGATGTGCATCCGTACCATTCCCTCAAGTTACGCAACCATGCGATTCTTCTTCTTCCTACACTTCTCTTGCCCACCAGAAAGAGTCCCACCAGAGCTCAATCCTTTTGATACCGTAGGTATCTGGGATGAGGGAATGTTTCCCTTAAAGGGAGTGTGAGCCGTATGGCTTAATCCGATAACTAGTATAACATAAAGTTCATTATTATGTAGTTAGTAACTTAGTTAATAATAAGTTATAAAAACATAATAATAAATGATTATGACATAAATTAATAAATGTACTTAAAGGGGGGTTTCTTAAATAATTGATGGATTCGACTGTTACTTGATGGAAATTCAGTTTATGTAACAATAAAACACTGAAAACTTTGTTTTCAAAACTTCCACAAAATTTATGACAAAATCTTATCACTACAGCTCTTTCGGCACAGTGCCTTTCTCAAGTCCAGAGTGGTTTCTCAAAATTTATATATGCCTTATAATAAGTCCTAAATTTTAAAACTGACAATAAATGGGAAATATGTCATGGATCTAATTTTTGCAGTTGAGTGTATATGTATTTAGCAGACAACAACATAATTAAAAAGGTTTAATTAAATTCCAGGTAGTTCAACGTACTAAAAAACGAATATGTGCTTAATTATTTAGAGAATTCATTATGGCGCGTGACGTATACGGTTTCCATCCTTTGTTTAACAGTATAAGTTTTGAATAATAATAATGTTTAAAATTTAACTTATTCAAAGCTTGTTGACCTCATTAGAAAAATTTCGTATCGAAGACAGTAACACGTACATCGAAGACGTACGAATATAGACGTATCGAAGAGCTACAGTTTGCTATTATAGTCCAAGCTCCTAGACAAAATTGAATAATTTTGGGCATTAATTACTATATACTAGTATAATAATAGAATAATATACTAGTTCATATCGTTAATGAACAACTTGTTGATCGTTGACTACAAATAGTTTCTAATTTGAGTGGTTTTATTAGTTTTTAATAGTATTGTTTAGTACCAAAATAAAACTAAATTGCATTTAAATATAATTTGAAATATAGACTTTCCTAATTGTGTAAAATAAAAAAAAAACTTAACTGCTCCTCACAAAAAAATATCACTACTTTTATAATTATTATATTTCGAAGATAGGCCAGTAACCGAACATAATTATTTAAATATGTCATGCAATAAATGATAACTGTATTCACGAAATATATAAAGGTCGCCTTACACGAGAATGTCTGAAAGCTACACAAACAAAATACTAAAAGAATTAGATATTATCAAAAAAGAATTAAAAAGCACCATAGAAGAAAGTCAAAACAAAATCTTAGAAATCCTAAACGATAAAATTAAGCGGCTGGAGAATGAAAATTTATCTCTGCAAAAAGCCCTAGAAAGCGTGCCAATAACTTAAATAAAGAAAAATAATGCTGATGATAGCGATTTTTTTATTTGGTATATGATTCCAGCTCGTTGAAAAAAGATTTAGTTGCATCATCATCAGCAGTTGAGGTAGGTGCATATACCTGAACCAAATGAATAATAAAGTATTCATTCAGTCTTTAAGGAAATGATACGATCACTGATAATTCGAGAAATGAGAAGGCAGAAAAGAACGCACCGTTCAATTGTCATCCCTACAGATAGCCTGATAACGCTAAAGACACTTAATTCTGTATAGGTCAATTCTTAACCAGTATGGGATTTTGTGGATGCCCTGAATAAACTAGGAGACCATAGCAAAATTACGGTACCCTGGATACTAGGACAAGAAGATCATAAGGGCAATGAAAAAGCAGATAAAATGGGCAAACAAGGCTCATTAATGCCATATATTGGAGCAGAACAGTTCTGCGGCGTTGCAAAGGCAGTACAAGAAAGTGGCTAGCACACAAATCTCTGGAACGGTTGACGAATTCACTAGAACAAAGATAGGCGAAACAGATCAATATAGAACGTTCACCAAAATTTACAGCAGACCTAATAAGAAATGACAATAGGGGAAACAGTCAAAGCCATAGTAGGTCGGTTAACAGGGCACTGTAAACTGAATAGGCAATTGAAGCTAATGAGATTGGAAAATGACGATATAATATGTCGATACTGTCACTTAGAGGGAGAAACAGCAGAATACATTTTGTGTCGGTCGATAGTCTGGCAAATGTGCGGTTCTTTACATTAGGGAAGAAAAACCACCGACAAAGAGCTACATGGAAGCTAAATCCATACTCTAGATATATGTTGGTTATATAGGCTCAAATTATACAACTGTCTACCAGAGAATTTAAGTCACATTAAAAATTATAAAAAAAAACAGATATACATATGAAATTAAACAATGGATTGAAAAAAAAAACAACACAATTCTACGAAGAACTGATTAATGGATAATAGTAATAAATAATAAATATTTAAATAGACCCTGATTAAAAACTACAACATTTCTTGAATTTACTACAAGTAATATTATGTACTCACTTACATTTATGTACTCACAGTAGTTGTGTCACATGCTATATTCAAATTAAAATTAGTGTATTTAATGTTACTACGCATATGTAATTTACTATTTTTATATTTTTTATATAGCTTTACGTGTCTCGATAGCGTAGGTAGATTTTTGGGAATGTTGGAAGATATAAGGTTTAATAACACTGTTCTGCCTAATACTGTACTTGGGAATCCAACTACCCATTACTCATCTTTACCTTATTTTCCTCAAGTTACTGAGAAACTCGTTAAACTGTACAAACATAACAACGTACCGGTTAAAATTGCTATTAAGAATGCTAAGACTGTCAGGAATTTGTTTTCTAAAACTAAAACACCTCTGTCCCTTCTGGAACAAGTTAATGTAATATATCATATACCTTGTGCTGAGTGTGACTCATGTTACATCGGTCAGACAGGGAGATCACTGAGAGGGCGTCTTACGACACACCGCAGTGATATTAATTTATCTAAGCATACTTGTGCTTTAGCCCAACATGCTATCAACACTAAGCACGAAGTAAACTTTAATGAAGTTAAAATTCTTGGCACTGAACGCAATCTCGTTAAAAGACAGTTTTTAGAAATGTGTTCAATATTAAAACATCCTAATATCCTTAATAAGAGAACCGACATTAGTAATTTGAGTCAAATTTATCATGCATTAATTTTACAGAATTAGGCTTGATATGTTGTTTATTTAAATTTTGTCCCACATTGGGATTTTGTTATTACATTTTCATATATTAAATTTAAATAAAAATAAAATAAAATAAATTATTCCTTCCTTAACTAAGATTTATCAACTTATATTTTATTAATATTTGTCAATATCACTTTTACATAATTAAGTAATTGTTCTTTTTGATGAACTTGTTTGATAAAATTTAAACTGAAATTGATTCATAGAATATTTTTCATTACGGTCCTAAATGTTTGAACCTTTGGACTGTGGAAGTTGTATTAATCTTCACCTGTTAGCTGGCTAACTAGTGACGTCATAATATTATAATATATGATATGTTGGATTGACTTCGCATGCTTTGTTCTTTGTTGACAGATCAATCACTGTTGGGGTAAGTGGTGATTTTAACCACCTTTTCCTTGCATTGTTTGGTTTTTTAACGACAAGCTGTCAACCAAATTTATCACATTTTTTGAATATACCGCCTTATTATATAGAGGTTGGTAGGTTGCCTTGCTGTTTATGTCACTTTGACCTCAAGGCCACTTCTCTTCACGTGTTTGCGTGGGTGTTAAACCTGTAAATTCATTTATCGGCGAGACTCAGTAAGCTAAAGACTGGTAACTTCATTTTATCTTATTACTATTAATCTTAAATAACTTATAATGTTACCTAAAGTTAAAATTAAAATCTAATTTATTAAATAAATTTGTTGGAAGTGCATTCGTATGATCTTTTTAGTTCTTTACATTTTAAAATAAACCTTAATGATTTTTACTTAAGTTTTTATAATAACTTTTTTATACATGTATGTTTATCACATGTTCTTTTGCTGTGCTAATTTTGTTAAATTGCAAACTATACCTAGTTTCAATTAATTATTTTATACAACGTTAACTTTGAATGTCTAGTTTCGTAAGTTTTTTCATATTTTTAACATCATTGACTGCTACATGTCTTTGTAAGGTAACACACTTTTGTTGTAACTTCTCTATGGATGTTTGGTTTCATATTGTTCTTTTTAGATGAACTGATGATGCTTTCTGAGCAGAAAGCGAAATGTCTTCAATAAATAGATGAAGTAGCCACTTTCTTTGTCTTTTATTTCTCCACTTTGACCGAAAAACCCACCACTCTTCGAGTGTACCTTAGTTTATTTTGGATTGACGGTCGTACTCCTTTTCTCGATATATATATATATATATATATATATATATATATATATATATATATATATATATATATATATATAGATATATATATATATATATATATATATATATATATATATATATATATATATATATATATATATATATATATATATATATATTGTGTAAATTTCAGGCTAGTTGTGTGATGGAAATTTCCGATATGGGTTTCTTACTAATATAAGCACAAAAAAACAGTTTGCTTTAAATACTTTATTAAGTAATTATAGAGTACCTTCTATACAGTTTACAGATCGAAACAGATTTTTGACTGACATGCTTAATGAGCTCTACCAATAAAAACATTCACAACTGGCGCTCTGCAACAACATGATGATCCTTCATTATGATAAGAAACTACTTTCTCACACACCGGATAAAATTTGACATCGCAAGATTCGTCGTTCCATAAGGAGCCACCTGCAAAGATTGTAAGACAATTTTCATTACCCTTTGCATTGTTTGGTTCTCCAGCGCTCCAATTAGTAAATCCGAATGGATCTCCTTGTAGCCAGAACCAATTGTTTCCAATTTTATGACCGGATGTCCAGTAGTCACTTGCTAAATCTAAAAAAGAATAAAAAATCGTAATATTTTAGATGCGGTAGACTCAATCTTATATCAAAGAATATATTAAGCGTCTATATTCTTTGCTTATATGGTCGGCGTAATGTGAAAATTGCATAATTCCACTTTTTAAAAAAATCCGTATTTTAATGCCATCTTGTTAAACAGTTTGAACTGCATACTATTACGAAAGATTTTAGCTATTGCTTAATAGATGGTACAACAAGATATGGATTTAAGTTTAAAAAAAAGTCCATACGTATGTGTTTTTTTGTTAAACTATTTTCAAATTAGGCATGGCACATAGGCAATTTTCAGTGTTCACTGCAAATGGAGTTACGCCAGTTTTATATTAAAATCTTCTTTGTTCGTTTCGTGCACGTGTTGTGATTCTAGAAATAAAATAAAGGGACAACAGAACAAATTTCGAGTGTATTGAAGCATTTTTTTCTGTTTTATATTTTACCTCCCGATTAATAAATTTCAATATCATAGGACAAGTTATGCACAAAGCCAAAGATCCTACGTTTTGGGCTGATTTTCACATACCCAGTACCTTTGGGAAGGGGGTTTATTTGAAACCCGTGCATTTAATCCACGCGTGAAATTCGTATAATATATTCGTGAAATACATATAAATGACTTAAATATATATATTTTTGGCAGAATGAATAAAAGCTTTAAAATACTAAGTAAAATGACACTTACAAGTGAAGATAAAGATGATGCTTTCTCGAGCCAACATAAAAACAAGTTAATGGTTATTACTGGATGTCAATAAACCCCTTGGAAAATCCGAGCCAAAAGTTGTCGTTTTAAGCGACCTTAGCAATTTTTCTTTAAATCCAGATTAGTTATTCGATGTAATAAAAAATTTAAAAGAAGAATGTATCCAAGTTAAAAAAACTCTTAATGTATCTAGAAAATATTGATCCCAACGTAACCGGCAATGATCTTGTCCAGTAAATCATAGAACTAGAAAACACTGATATTTTAGATGCCTTTATAGACCTAGATTCTCTAACAACGCCGATGGAATTACTGAAGAGTCTAACTACAAAAACAATCTAAGATAGGATAATAATTTGAATAGCGATGAAGAGAAACTAGAAATAACTAACAGTACAAACCTTAACGATGTTTCTACCTCAACAATGCAACAATGCAAATAAAATAAGATAAGATCAACTGGTTTTGAAAACAATATCGATATAAATGTCGAAAAAAGAGAATTCCTGGTTAAATGATCATCATCATCATTGGTGCTACAGCCTTATAAAAGAGCTTTGACCTTCCCAAATATATTACGCCAGTCAGTTCTATCTATTGCCAACTGTTGCCAGTTTGCTGCGCCTATTTTTCTACCATCCCCATCTACAAACTCCCTCCATCTGAGTTTTGGCCCACCCCTACTTATACTTCCCACAGGTTGTGACATAAGGATTCTTCTTGAAGGGTTGTTCTGCTGTGATCTTGCCAGATGTCCTGCCCATCTTAGTCTTCCTTTTTGTATAAGGGATACTACGTCTTATATCTTATAAGAAAAACAGATTAAGCGACAGTCAAGACTGGAAGTACAATACGAACAAGAAAAAGAGACAAGAAGGGGCAGCATATAAGGGAAGAAAGAATAATAAATTTGTAGTGCAGAAACATGAAAGGCAATTAAAAATTAGGTGTTCATGTGAAAAAAGAACGTCGAAAAACTTTCAAATGTTACAGTTTAAGCGAAGAAAAAAGACAGCAGATATTTCAAAAATTTTGGAGCTTTACATGGGAAGAAAAAAAACTATTTGTCAGTGAAAGACCGATTGCCTCAAGAATCAAAAGAGCCAGAAACCCAAAATCTGAAGGGGAGAGTCAAAGAAAATGTATTTTTTCTAGATAAGAAAAAGGAAAAAGTAAGGGTGTGCAATACCATGTGTTGCAACTGTCTATGAGAATTATTAATGATTGGCAATATATTTTAATTTTTGATAAATTGAGATGTACCGCAAGAAAAAAGCTCTTACTTAAACTTGGTCCTTTAATATTTTATAGAATTAAAATGACTTACGGCTGGCTTGAATTGCAGTTTTGACAGCCTCGCTTTTTTCTTTTGACTGGATGCTAACTAACGACATTCCAATTGCCTGGCATGCAGCAATAGCATCTTTGTAACTAACCTATAAGAATTATTTTTTGTTTAGAAATTCAACTAATAATTAGTGATTGTTTCGATACTATAATTTTTTAACTTTCTTAACTTGTTATGGTAAATGTTAAGTACATGTGTGGATATTTTATACGCTTCACAATCCGTGCTTTAGTTTTGTACTCGATTAACATAATATTTCAAGACATCTGTACAAAAAGGAAGCAGGTCTAGATTTTTTTTCAATTGATTTTTAATTAATATACGTTAATTCAAAGACCCTCTATCGATTGGTGTAAAACTCGCAAGAAAAATATAATAAATATTCGTCTACTTATTGGATTCTCTGCAAAAAGAAGACCGCTCCGGAGCTCTCTCCATGCGTTGGGCCTACTGGCTGCGATCTCATTTGGAATTCTCCCTGGGAACAAAATATCTCCCAATAGGCGCAGAACTATCCAACATTCAGATATACACAACCAAAATTGCATTCTGCACTGAATATACCTACCTAGGAATTGATTTCGACACCACAGGCACAGACAATAGGGAAATTAGAAAACGAATAACCCAGGCCCGTAGAGCAATTGGATGCCTTAACGGAGTTCTTTGGAGCTCAGAAATTGGTAAAAGACGAAAATACAATATATATGAATCTCTCATAAAAACCAGCTTAACCTATGGTACAGAGACATGGAGACTAACAGAAAGCAATAAAAGAAAACTCGAAGCAACAGAAATGGATGTATTTAGACGATCACTTCGAATATCTAGGGCAGACAGAATTAGAAACGATGAAATAAGGAATCGGATGGGGGTAGATGGATCACTGGCAACAGACATAGAAAGGAAACAACTTATATGGTATGGCCATGTTCAAAGAATGCCAGAAACAAGACTACCAAAAATCGCCATGAAATGGATACCAGCAAATCGTAAGAAACGAGGAAGACCAAAAAGAACATGGAAGGAGGGAATAACAAAGGCAATGAGCTCCCGAGAGAATGATAGAAATTCTTGGAAATTAGGCTCGGACAACGACGCAAGACGTTTTGAAACCGATATATATATATATATATATATATATATATATATATATATATATATATATATATATATATATATATATATATATATATATATATATATATATATATATAATTATTTCTTACTCTTAGCCATGTACTTCAACTTTGGTTCTGACACACACAACACAATTGAGCTCGATGTTCTAAACAGTACGGTTTGTGGCACAACGAACAGGCAGAACTCGTTTTTAAATCCTTTTCACGAGGACAAAAGCAGCATCTAACCTGTTTAGGCAAACTAACATCAAAATTATCTCTTTGATGATATCAACTCCTAATATTTCGCTAGTTTTTACACGTAGGGTTGTTGGCAAATTGGTAACTTGTAGTCTTTCCCTTAAGTGCAGTTCAATTAATGCAGTTGAAAGTTCTTTTAAAAATGTTTTCCTATGGTGTTTTTGGTCATCTTTCCATTGGGGATTTGCAATTGAAAATATAACCATAGCATTTATTTCGCTGGCATCTAACATATTGAAAAACATTCTGAGAGGCCAGCGTCTAGTTTTACGGAAAGTCGTGTAAGAGTGGCACATCTGATCAAAGGTGTCTGTGCCACCCTTTGTTTCATTGTAGGAATGTACAAGGTTTGGTTTTTCGGTTAAGGTATTAAGCGATGAATCAGGATGCAAGGTTGATAAAAGTAGTACCACTTTATTTTCCTTTGGAGTGTACGAAACTAGCGTTTTGTTTCTGTCGAAAGCAAATATTGATGTGCCTACCTCTTTTTTTTTTGTGTAAACTTCGGAGATATTTCCCGTTTCTTTTTTCGCAACCTTCCAAGGATTCTTAGCTGATACTGTTCCAACATTTGTTCACTAAGAGGTATTGACGTGAATCAGTTATCCATTGTTATGTTACGGTGAGTACTGTGTATTGGTTCGGAAAGTTTTCTGACTTAATATGTAGGAACTGACTCATTAATCTCAACATCAACTTTTTCAACGTACGGAATGACATTCAGCATATAAAATGTCTTCGAATCATTTATCATCATTACTTTCATCCCATATTTATCAGGTTTGCTGGCCATGTAAATTCGGAATGGACATTTTCCTCGAAAACTCACGAGTTGCTCATCAATTGTACAGTTCTCATAGAGCGTGTAGTATAGCTTGCAATTATTTATAAAAATTTCCCATATTTGGCGAATATGGGACATTGTACAGACACACCATACTTGTCAACCAATTTTCTGGCATTTCTGTCTGTTTTATTGTCGAACCTCAAGCAAAGTGCTGAAAACTAAAATCGTTGTTGGGATATGGTTGCCCGAAATAGCCCATTGCCATATTTTATTGACAAAATCTCATCTAAATTACAATTTGAGACTCGTAATGCACCAGCGAGATACAGCAAACCAATAAATACTTTGACTTCTGTGTTGTTGGTTATTTTTTTCTAACTCTGCGGTAAGCCACTCTGACACTTCCTAAGAATTTCTTGATTTGTATGCAGCAAAATATTGTCTATAATCTCTTGAGAAAATAGTTAATTCCAAGCTTCAACAAAGTTACTAACATTTCTTGCTTCATTTTTAGACAAGGCAAATGTAAAACGATGTTATTTCTTCTTGGGCGTCCTTGTGCTGGTGCCTGTGTGGTCCAACGATGACCATTTTTTCCCAGTATACTGGCGATAATCATTTTCGAGGTATTGGGTTCTGTTTGTTCTTATTTATTATCATCGTCACTTTGTTGTTCGTTACAGTGGCAGACTGATGTTCATGTACATATTCATCGTCTTTATCTGATGAGTCTCCAAAATCATCATCGATGGTGTCCGGTTCATCTTCATTTGCCCAGAGGTTTTCAGCTTCCCATTATAATTCTTTTGTTGTCAGTGGACGCTGATATTTTCTCATAGAATCTGACATACTAGCAAATAACAAAAACCACCATAAATTTTAACACCCTTTAACTGCACACTGGGGTCCGAAGTACCCACAGCTCTACTAAAAGTGTCACAGCAAACTATACAACAAACTTACGCGGCGCAGCGACTGTCTCTCAACGTAGTCGACTTTTAACTGAATTTACGTGCAAGGGATCGCCAAAAGACGCAGACATACGCAGGTTACATTGAACGATTCATGCGCCTGGGTTTTTTAGATCCCAGTGTGCAGTTCTAGGGTTAAACATTTTGATATTTTTATACTCATAGTAAGTAAACCGGTTGAAGAACTGTTATTCAATTGAATATTTTGAACACTTCTTAATTACCTGGTAATGTTTTTATTCTACTTAATCAATTTTAATACTAATCAAACAAAGTATCGGGCTCAGGAAGCTGAATCTTATAGTCTATAATATAAAAAACAATCCTTGTTTAAATTTGACAGCTTTATTTATTATATTGTAGGCAAAATATATTAAAATTATTATTGTTATAGTTTAGTTATACTCACCGGAGTAGTCAATACTCGATAGGATATGATTGGAGAGGGTATTACATCTCTTGTATTACTTTCGCAACATCCACAATTTCCATTGGTAGCTAGAACAAGTATATTTAAATGGTAGATATTAAGAACTTTTATTTTCTGCAATTAAAAACTGTTATATAGTATAATATCTTGGTTTATCTGCCGGAATAACCAATCCACTATTTACTGTCCAACGGATTCGGGCGGATGACCTGGTAATTGAAAGAGCACTTTATTGTCCTAAGATTGAGAAATTGGTCTCGAAGGCGGAAGAACCAAGAAAGTGGTCAACGGCATCAGAATACAATATACAATAAAAATCTAGGATAGAGACAGCAAGATCTGCATTTTAAATCGAATGGCGAAGGTATTTAAATGCCACGATTTATCCTTTCCCATAAAAATCAGGTTATTACGATGTTACATCTTTCCTATACTATTGTACGGAGTTGCGTCGTGGACTTTCACAGACGCTACCTGTAAGAAAATTGAGGCTTTTGAAATGTGGCTCTATCGTAGAATCCTGAAGATATCCTATACCGACCACGTTAGTAACCAGGACGTTTTATAAAGAATGCAAAAAGGAAAAGAGTTGCTAACCATAATAAAAACATCCAAAATTGAATATCTCGGTCACATCATGAGGAACAGCGAGAGATGTGAATTGCTGCAAATGTTTTTTCAGGAAAAAGTAAAAGGAAAAGGGGACCAGGAAGGCTAAGAATTTCTTGGCTAAAAAATCTACGTACATGGTTCAACATAACAACCACAATCCATTTCAGAGCCGCAGATTGCAAAATACAAATTGCCATGATGGTCGCCGATATCCAAAACGGATAGGCACTACAAGAAGAAGAAAAAGAATAAATAACATATTTATGGCTTAACAACTTGAGGAAGTGGTTTAAATGCAGTAATGTAAGTTTCCAACCTTCGATAGAAGATGGAACTTGAGAAAAAGTAGAAGTATGCGAAATGAAGTGGCCTGTGTTAGACATTTTAGAGAGTAATGGATACAATATGTTTGACTTGCAATCTACCTAGTAGATCCAGTTGGCTCTTGGGGTATTTTTCTTTGAAGGAAATTTTCAATGGGTTCTCATTGATTATGCCTCCTTTTTTATGTATTGGTGGTATTGTAGATTGTGATTAGTCGTCAGGCCATTGCTTGGAGTGCCATATTTTGTTACAGAGTAAGTGTAGCAATTTTTTTAGTTTCTTCTGTAGCTTTGAGCATTTATTCTGTTATTATATCTGGACCTTGTGCTTTGTTATACTTAAGTTTACTAATTGCCAGTCATTTTTAATTTTCGAGTATATAAGATTCTTTTTCGATTTCTTTAGGAGTTCGGTGTACAAGTTACTGCCGTTGATCTTCTTTATATAGATCCCAGTAATTGAATCCCCATGTCTACGATATATCTTCTCTGTTGGTTTTCAGAGTTCTCGTGTGGACGTTAATAGGCCAAGTTCTGGCTATAAAGTCTCTTTTTATGTATCGTATTTTTCTGAATAGATCTCTTGGCTGATTGTTCTGATCGTGGCTCTCAATTTCTTTGCATATATCGTGATAGTATTGTTGTTTATCAGCCTTGCGTCTTTGTTTCATTTCTTTGTTAAGGTCACTTAAACTAGCCTTTTCCCTTTCACTATGTTCACCACTTTAAGAAAACTTTCTTCTATTCCTAAGTATATAAAGGACTTTATCTATGATTCAGTGTTTTTGTTATTTACAAAAGAAATATGGACACAGCAATCCCTCCCCAGCGATAAGAATACTTTGGAGTATTGTGCAGTGGAATATTATAAGTATTGGAATACTTTGCACCATACACAAAAAATTGAATATCTTTGAATTCTCTAACCACAGAAGAATTACGCTTCTAAATACAGTTCTCTTATATTTTGTTCAAGTTGGCTCTGGAACAAGTAATATGTATGTCACAAATCACAACCATTGGTTCAATATATAATAAATTAGTGCAAATCTTGGCCTATGCTGATGAAAACTTAAATATTTTAAAGTAAAAATACTAAGATGAGTCTATGGAGTGGTGAATGACAAGTAAGTAGGGAAAAATATAAAAATATAGTATAGTAGTAAGTATACCAGAAAATAGATATCGTAAAATATGTTAGGATATGACATCTGAAATGGATAGATTTAGGGCTACTCTGTATAGATTTAGGGCTTTTTCTAACGATCTATTGTTATTTGTAATATACTATTATTAATTTTTGTAACACATCCATACACGCTAATAACACTGTGTCGTTGATGCATTATGTAAGGAAAACAAATTGTCAAATAAGAGACCTAAATAGACCTAACCACAAATCAAGGAAAACTGAAAAAATAGAGGACGTAAATTCATCTAGAATAATTCCATAAAAACGACCGCTTCAAGATAAGATATCATTCAGACCCAATTAAAATGTTAATCAGCATTTACATAAAAAAAACTCTAAAAAACAATAATTATTTAGCATAAAATATGGAAGAAAGCAGGTAAATAACTTGTTTACATGAAGATATTTTTAGAATTAAAATATGCAAATCTATATATATGTATGTATATGTATAGCATTTTTTGCATTTATAGCGAGAGTTTTAGTATTTGTGATATAATAAAACAAATTAAAAACATTCTGTAATTGTATATCAATTATTGACAAATAATTTTTTATTGTATTTAAACAGTGCTTTAAAATTTATGTAAAATTACTGCGATAAAGTGTTGAGTAGAGAACTGTTTTTAGTTTCGTAAATTATTCGTATTTTCGTAATATTAAACTATTTGTAGTAGTACCATACATACCATATCATAAATATATGGAAATCAAACTAACGAGTACGAGACGAAACAAAGAAAAATCAGCTCTCTCTTGTTGTTTGGGTTTCGGCGTGATACTCAGTGAACACTTTCAGCCTTGACCATAAATTTTCTATTAGATTTAGATCGGGACTCTCTCTAGGCCAAGGCAGGAGAGTAAAGTCATGATTTCTTAACCGATAGAAGTCTTAGCCGTATGAAAAGGCACTCTATCCTGCTGAAAGATGCATTGTTGGGCATCCCCTTCAAACAAATCTCTGATAGTCGGCAGCAGTTTAGCTTGCAGTATCTCTTCCTGATAATTTTTTGCATTAATATTGCCCTCTATTACAGCTAAAGTCCAACCATTAGTGGTTATACAAGCCATGACACTTACAGGATGCTTCAGAGTGACCGTAGTACACTGGGGCAAGAGGTTTTCTCCCGGTCGGCGGCGAACAAACTTTATTCCGTCACTTCCAAAGATCGAGATTCTTGTTGCATCACTCCAAATTACCTTACTTCACTGTTCTTCTGTCCACTCTCTGTGAACCAAAGCGCAATCAATGCATTTTTGCCTCTGTTTTTTGTTTAGGAACTGTTTCTTTCTAGGAGAGATAGATATCTAGATAGATTTTACGGACTAGTACCGACTATAAGTGTACTATCGTTTGATGTAAGGGTTTTACATGTTTAAATGGGGAATTGCCCGAGCTGCGATAAAATTTAACAAAATAATATAAAACATATTGAGTTACAGTCTCAGTTGGTATCTTGTTGTATTTGTGAATAGTGCATAAAATTCTGAACATGCGTCATTTATATCTAGCCGAAAGCAACTAAATGAAGATGAACTTTTACGTTTACTTGAAAGTGATGATCCGTAGCTTGATATCAATGAGGATACAGCAAGTGATTTAGAAAATAAAGACAATGTAACAGAGGTAGAAGGAGAAAATGGCCTTATTATTTATTAAAGCTTAGAGCACAATAAATCAACAGTTACTAACTCCGAAGGCTTACCGGTATATGTATCTAAAGATTGAACTGACTGGTCAAGGTTGCCAAAAAATACAAAAGTGAAACGCGCAAAGACCAATATTCGTAGACATGCTCGAGGACTTACAAATTACAGTGATGATGTATCAAATCTCAAACACGATTTCTTTCTGTTTTTTTTTTCAGACGAAATTCTAACGATAATTGTCATGGAAACTAATCGGAAGGCTCAAGCGTATTACGATAAATGAAATAGTGACAGCAAATAAAACTAAAGTGTATATTTGCCTTGATTCTGTAAAGATTCAAGTCTATATTGAAGTATTGCTTATACTTGGAGGTGGAGGAGATCGATATACTTTGGTGTGACGATATTGCTTACTGCCGTTTTATAATACCATCTGCGCTTTATCTAGAGATATGTTCAAACAAATAACTTCATTTCTACGTTTTCAAAAATTTTGAAACCACACAAGAACGAAAATCAGTAGATAAACTGGCCCCAATAAGAGATCCAGGCGACCATATGTGTGTAGGTGACCAATCCAGGCGACCATATGTGTGTAGATGAGCAGCTCGTGCCTTTTAGAGGTAAAGCACCATTCCGATTTTATATGAAGAGCAAACCTGACAAGTACGGATTAAAAATATGGGTCCTTGTGGACTGTACTACTTCTTTTATAGTAAACATGTAAAGTTATTTGGGTAAGTTTTTGAATTGCTAATAAAGAAACAAGAAAATTTTTAAATTTATTACTTTTTAGGAAATCAAGGTCCTAAGGCGGGAAAAGCTCAAGGCCAAAGAGTTGTCCTAGACTAGACAGACCATTTGGAAGGAGGGTTTGGAATAACACCTGACAATTTTTTTACGAATTTACAACTTGTGGATAAGTTATGGGAGAAGAGTATAACTCAATGTGGAACTCTTCGCAAAAATAAAACGTTTATTCCAAGGGAGCTTCTACTAGTATCATATAAAACAAAATATTAAAGTATGTTTGCTTTTAGAAAACATTGAACGATAGTCTCTTATGTTCTTAAACCAAGAACTGGAGTAATCTTACTTTCAAGTGAGCATGTTGACAACAAAGTGGCTGGTGAAGAACACTTCTATAAACCTGAAACCTGAAATTATTTTACACTACAACAAAACGAAAACTATCTGAAGAATATACGGTAAAAAGAAAAACAAACCCTTGGAGGATGGCTATATTCTCTCATCTTATTGATGTCGCAGGTATTAATTTCTATAAATTGTGGCTACTAATATATCCTGATTGGAAAAAGCATAATCTGAGTAAGCGTAAAATGTATATTTGGCACTAGGCAAGGAACTTGTAAAGGAATATGTTTTCAGACGTTATAACAATAAGCACATCGAAAAGAATAAAACGCGTCATATGGCAGATGTATTCCCAGAACTTTTAAATATTACTGAGCCCAGAGTAGAACAAATAAAAAATACAAGGCTGCGGTGCTATGTGTGTTGTAGAGGTAAAGACAAAAAAACTAGTAAAATATGTGTAAAATGTAACAATTTTGTATGTCTAGAACACGCAAAATAAGAGCTAGTTTGTGTACATTGTACAAATAGTATGTAGTTGTATTTAGTCTATTAGCGTCAGCAGTAGAATGTATTTTGTAGTAATGTGTGTGCTTTAGTCTGATTTAGTCCGTTTTTTTTTTCGTATAAGCATAGATCACCCATTTAAGAATGGGGTCCGTCCCCAATAAGACCCCGTCTTTTGTGTAATATTTTGAGGGTCGTCCGATGAAGGTTAACAGATTATATACAATAAATAAAACCGTAATCCTAAAAATATGGAAATTATACAAAACCTCCAAAAACAACGGGAAAAATAAAAAGCAACAAACTAACACACCAACGGTACATTTTGTTATTGTGAAATTGTTTTAAAATGCGAAATATATATGTACATTTTTCTGGTGGCAAATCGTGAACCAAATTACTGCTGATAACAAATACATTAATATTCACATCATTTAGAATAAAGACCGAAAGAAAACAAACTAATTATATTCTTGCAAGGAAAATATTATTTCTACACTCATGAAAAAAAATTTGATCCACGCCTATTTTATAGGAAAGAAGACATATTTTTGGAGATGCTGCTTAGGTATAGATTGCGCATAGATTTAGGGAGTTACAATAAATATAAATAGGAAGCATAATTTATGCGAAAAAATTATTGAATTATAAAAACATATGGCATTATTCTAAAATTGAAAAAATGAAAAATAGCTTTGAAGATAAAAAATAGTTATAACAAAATATTCTCATTTACTATTAATACCTACTATAGTTTACTTTTGTTCTTATAACAGTCTGTATACGTTTTGGCATTGTAGTAATTAAATTTTGAACATAAAGTTACATTTTTCCAGTGTATCCCATAAATTGTCGATTTTATGGTCGGGGCTGCAAGCTTGCCAATTCACACGATACCTCCGACGTCTTCTAAGTATTCATTGACGATTATAGCATGGTAAGGATTAGGTCCTATGAGGGGCACAAAAGGTATTACATGCTCATCTAAAATGTTTGTTATATTGTTTAATCCTGTCATAGAACCTTCATCTATAACAGCTAAGTAATTACGGGCTACAAGAAGGACTGCAAAACTTAATAAACAAAATAACAGAAAAAAATAGAACATATGAACTGGATATAAACACCAGTAAAACCAAGCTAATGATTATCAGCAAGAAAAACATAAATGGAGCCAATCTGTATATGAACCAAATGAGAATTGAACTTGTCTTACAGTACAACTACTTGGGAACTATAAACAATGAGTCGTGGGACAATACCTAAGAGATTAAAAGTGCATCGGAAAGGCAAAAAGTGCATTTTTGACTGTGAGCTCTGTGTTCAAGAGCTGTGACCTCACCGTAGAAACAAAAATAAGGCTCCTTAAGTGTTACATATACTCAGTGCTTATGTATGGAGTAAAAACGTGAAAGAAAGCTTTATTAAACTTTAGGCTTTTGACCTATGGTTATACAAAAGGATTCTGAAGATACCATGGACAGACAATGTCACTTATGAAGAAATACTACGGAGGATGAACACAATCGCGGATTTGGTCAAGATCGTGAAGGGCCGTAAGCAGTACTTGGGACAAGTAATGAGAAATCAAGGCAGATACAAGCTAGGTACTCCAATGCATTTTGCAAGGTAAAATTAAAGGAAAGAGGGATCCAGGATGAAGAAGAATATTCTGGCTTGCTAACCTGAGAGCATGGTATAGAAAGAACTCAACGCAGCTATTCCGTATAGCAACCAACAAAGTCATCATAGCCAGAATGATCGCCAACATTCGGAATGGACAGGCACCCTAAGAAGAAAAATTACGGGCATCGGTCATTCTGTCAGCAATATTGAATTGGGTAAATCGTTCTCGTTGTCTTTTTAAGAATCTTTTGCGACTATCTGTTGATTTCATCAAAACCTGGACGTATCTGAGAACAAAACATTACTCCAATCTGCATAATTTCAAATTTCGTGATGCCTTGAGAACCAAGTCGAGCTCTGCGGTATTCTAGGAATAGCTGTGGACATGGAGCTGGTCTTCTGGATAATAAATTCGCGTCATGAAATCATCGTCGACGAACTGTCCACCTACTTACATCAACATTTCGCACTTTGCTCAGAAGATTTGCCAGCTCAATTAAAGTCAGACGTCTATTTCTTAACCCTTTACTGGGCAACACATTTTACTTACGTAACCGGGCAACTCGGGTCCATTGGGCCAACCACTGTTCTTGAATGTACTATTCATATTTACCCATATATTTCTAACATTATTTTTTGATTTTTTATTAAAATTAAATTTAAATTGTCTAGAATAAAAAAGGTGCTACTATAGTATGCTACTATAGTACTATAATATAGACTCCTATCCACCATTCTTCTCTATTTAACCATAGGCCTGGAGGGATTTCTCTTTCCTCTAGTTCTTTTTCAATTCCCTCTCTCCAGCTCCTTCTCGACCTTCCTCTTTTTCTTCTTCCTTGTGGTGTCCACGTCAAAATCCGTTTCGAAATCCTGTCATCTGGCATTCTCTGTACATGGCCGTACCATATTAACTGTTTTGTTTTTATGTCATCAACTTTTGTATGCTTGACTCCCATCATTTCTCGTATTCTTTCATTTGGTATCCGATCTCTTCTTGATTTGCCTGCTGCTCTTCTCCAGAAGTTCATTTCTGTTGCTAGTAACAGTTTCTCTTTTCTTTGTTTCATTGGCCAAACTTTACTGCCATATGTGATTACACTTTTAAGTATGGTGTTGTATATGAGTTGTTTGTTCGCTTTAGATATTGTTTGGTCCCACAGAATGCCGTTCATCATGGATATGGCTTCTCTACCCTGTATGTTTTTGTCTTTTATAGGAGCATCGAGTGTTCCACCTTAAGTTATCTTCATACCCAGGTACTTGTATTCATCACTTATTGATCTTTTTTGTTATTTAAAAATAATATCGGATTAGGCAGCTGTACTAGAACCTCAAAAAAAGAAGGCCATATCGAAGATAAGACTCGAACAAAGAAAAGTATGTTATTTTTGAAGATGTTAAATTGATTTCCTTCGAAACAGATCTTATTGCACAGCCGGCTAGTTTCTTACTTTACAAATCGATATGAAGGGGCCATTTAAGGTTGTTTTCTATAAAAATACCAAGAAATTTTACAGAATCAACGATACTGATCTGGCTGTAATTAAGAAGCAAGGGTTGAAGAGCTCCTTTATAGGATAATGCTACTTTTTTATCCACGTTAAAAGAAAGTTAGTTAAAGTCAGACCAGGTTTTTATTTTAAGTAGATTAGAAGTTATAATTGCATGAAGAGTTGCAATATTAGAGTTCCTCCAGGTAATACTGGTATCATCAGCAAAAAGAAAAATTTTTCCATCGATTTTTAAGTTACTGATGTCATTTAAAAAGATAAGGAAAAGTAGAGCACCCAGGACTAAAACTTGTGGTACTGCACATACAATACTTTTGTGATTAGAGTCAGTATCATTTATACAATAGCATTAGTTGATGTAGCGATACCCAAAAACAATAATCTTCGTGTTAAACGAAACGAAAAAATCACCAAGTACATGGATCTGGGAATTCAAATACGAAGACAGTGGAGAATGGTAAGTACCCAGACAATACCTATTATTAATGGACCTTAATTATTCTCTCGACTACTGGAGTCGTTTCAAAGAATCTCCTAGAAAACACAAAAAAGCTAGGTCTGAATGAACATCTTTGTAAGACCATGTAGAAAACCACTACTCTAGACGTCTGATAACTAGTATAACATAAAGTTTATTATTATGTAGTTAGTAACTTAGTTAATAATAAGTTATAAAAACATAACAAATTATTATGACATAAATTGATAATTGTACTTAAAGGGTGGGTTTCTTAAATAATTGATGGATTCGACCGTTACTTGATGAAAATTCATTTTATGTAACAATAAAACAATGAAAACTTTGTTTTCAAAACAAAGAGTGCCTTTCTCAAGTCCAGAGTGGTTTCTCAAAATTTATATATGCCTTATAACAAGTCCCAAATTTTAAAACTGACAATAAACAGGAACTATGTCTTGGATCTATTTTTTTGCAGTTGAGTGTATGTGTATTTAGCAGACAACAACATAATTAAAAAAGTTTAATTAAATTGCAGGTAGTTCAACGTACTAAAAAACGAATATGTGCTTAATTATTTAGAAAATTTATTATGGCGCGTGACGTATACTGTTTCCATCCTTTGTTTAACAGTATAAGTTTTGAATAATAATAATGTTTAAAATTTAACTTATTAAAAGCTTGTTGACCTCATTAGAAAAGTTTCGTATCGAAGACAGTAACACGTACATCGAAGACGTACGACTATAGACGTATCGAAGAGCTACAGTTTGCTATTATAGTCCAAGCTTCTAGACAAAATTAAATAATTTTGGGCATTAATTACTATATACTAGTATAATAATAGAATAATATACTAGTTCATATCGTTAATGAACAACTTGTTGATCGTTGACTACCAATAGTTTCTAATTTGAGTGGTTTTATTAGTTTTTAATAGTATTGTTTAGTACCAAAATAAAACTAAATTGCATTTAAATACAATTTGAAATATAGACTTTCCTGATTATGTGAAATAAAAAAAACTTAACTACTCCTCACAAAAACTTATCAGTACTTTTATAATTATTATATTTCGAAGATAGGCCAGTAACCGAACATATTTATTTAAATATGTCATGCAATAAATGATGACTGTATTCACGAAATATATAAAGGTCACACGAGAATGTCTGAAAGTAACACAAACAAAATACTAAAAGAATTGGATATTATCAAAAAAGAATTAAGAAGCACCGGGGAAGAAAGTCAAAACAAAATCTTAGAAATCCTAAACGATAAAATTAAGCGGCTGGAGAATGAAAATTATCTCTGCAAAATGCTCTGGAGAGCGTGCAAATAACTTGCAAGAAAAATAATGCTGATGATAGCGATTTCTTTATTTGGGATATGATTTCAGCTCGTTGAAAAAAGATTTAGTTGCATCATCATTAGCAGTTGAGGTAGGTGCATATACCTGAACCAAATGAATAATAAAGTATGATTCATTCAGTCTTTAAGGAAATGATACGATCACTGATAATTCGAGAAATGGGAAGGCAGAAAAGAACGCACCGTTCAATTGTCATCTTTACAGATAGCCAGATAACGCTAAAGACACTTAATTCTGTAGAGGTCAATTCTTAACCAGTATGGGATTTTGTGGATGCCCTAAATAAACTAGGAGACCATAGCAAAATTACGGTACCCTGGATACTAGGACAAAAAGATCTTAAGGGCAATGAAAAAGCAGACAAAATGGCCAAACAAGGCTCATTATTGCCATTTATTGGAGCAGAATACTTCTGCGGCGTTGCAAAGGGAGTACCAAGAACAGCTACAAGAAAGTGGGTACCACAAAAATCTCTGGAGCGGTTAAAGAATTCACTAGAACAAAGATAGGCGAAACAGTTCATTATAGAACGTTCAAGCATTCTGTCAGGGACGTATTGATAATAAGGAAGATGGTCGGTTTGGAGAAGTCCCAGTTTGTCAGCTAGTTCTTGGTGGATAATTTTTCCCACTGAGTCATGGCGTTCTTTATAATCAGTACCGACAAATGCCTGGCAGCCACTGGTAAGATGTTGGATGGTACCTCCCTACCCTAGAGATACCTCTATGTATTAGAGGTAAAACATACCATCAAAATAATATGTCATGAAATAAACTAAGTTTTACTATCCTGACCAAAATTTTTAGAATGTATTGTCCATTATTATATTTTAAATTTGTGTTTTTAATGTTAAGTGTCAAAGTTTATTTTAAATAATCTCAACGACTATGTCTTAAAAAAGGAGTAAAATAATTCCGAAAGCTCGACAAAAAGTCAAAAGAGTGTTTCTCTAACATCTCGGTCAACCTTCTGACTGCAGCCCTAATAAACTTGTGGTTTTATTTATATCGACAGTCACTATATATATATATATATATATATATATATATATATATATATATATATATATATATATATATATATATATATACATAGTCTGTCGTATCCATATTTAAAGATGTTTAAAATATTAATATAGCTAAATACAATACCATAAATAGCAAACAACTTTTTTCTAAAATTAAAGACCCAGTACCAACCTTATATAGGAGTAATTTGGTGTATGAAATACCGTGTCTAGGATTTGAAAAAAGCTACATTGGCCATACATCGCAGTGGCTAAAACAACGTATCACACAGCATAAAAGTGATTGCCGCTTAGGAAAAAATTCTTGTGCAGTTGTCGAGCACTACAAAAACACCGGTCATCTGTTACACTACAACAATGCTCGTATTTTGGCACAGACTGAAAATTACAAAAGTAGGTTATTTTTTTATATGTACCACATTAACAAAAATAAACAAACTTTAAATTATAAAACAGACACTGGGCAATTAAGCAACATATATAGCAATATATTAAACAAAATTTAAAACTACACTCACCTTAATGATTAATCAGACTAACTAGCCTTAATTATTAATTAAAGAAATACTATTCCTCTAATGTTTTTCTAACATTGTTATTTTTTGCATTTTGAAATAATTTTTACTTGTTCCATCTTATTTATTTTTAACGAACGTGCTCAAAGATATTTTAAATTTTAACATGCATTTTATTAAATGTACAGTTACATCAGCAATAATGGTATTTTAATATTCAATTTTATTTATGTGTATAATCTTTTAATTTCTGAAAGTATTGTAAATCTAAGTGTACGTCAGTGTTTTGAAATGTTTGTTTTTTACAGTTACTCCCGATGAAGCTATTAAATAAATGGCGAAATATTGAGCTTTAGAACAAACAAAGATTTTTATTTAATATAGACCACATACCCGATATTTCCAACATATTTTTAAATTGTTTTTTGGTCGAAATAATCACGTTAAATATATATATATATATATATATATATATATATATATATATATATATATATATATATATATATATTTCTTTGTAGTACCAATTGACTTCTGGACGAAAAGTATTCCCATTTGGCATCCGTGAATATTCACGGGCCACAATATACAGCGAATTCTGTTGCGGTACCAATTGGCATCAATCGCTGTTGCGGTTTCTTTGGCATCGATTGGCTTTGGACCTTTAGCATCCATTGGTTTATGACTTAAGTCGACAATAATACCTAAAGGTTTCGGTGGAATTCTACCTGAGTCAATTCATCTGTTCAGTCATTGTAATATTTTGTTGTCGAAACGGATGTTTAAAAATTTAACTTGTTAGAGTATATTACTCTATCTATAAATTGTAGGCAGGTAGTTATTGCTTTTTTCGAGATTGAATATTTTTCTTTTAAAATTATGACAGCTTCAAATTTGATTTAATTTGCTAAATACTTTTATTTTACATTTTTTAAGCTCAGTAATTTAAAAATGTTTTATCGTCTTTTAACAACTTCTAGTCTGATTATTCCCTGAGTAAAAGAGCTCTGTTGTAATGAATTATTTGGTATTACTAAAGAAATTCTGGTATAGTAGGATTAAATGTTAAAATTAAATGTTACAATGATTGTAACTTCATGTCTTGGGCTGTTACGTCGCATTATGGGCTATATGGGCTGTATTTTCTCGTTCTTGTTCGTATTTCTCTTCGATTTGCATTTTCGATGACACTTTCCAATATTTTAGCAAATTCAAAGTCCATGAAAAATACTTAGAAAGCAAACAAAAGTACTTATAAGAGTATACGACCATTTGATAACACTCACTGTGAAAATGTTTGCAAGTGAAGATGTTTAAGACAACAGGCACATTATTGCCGAACGCAAAGTGCACATAACTTTCTCCTTTATTTTTTGGTATCTGACTTCTTACAACTGTGTGTATTTTTCTTTCCTCTGCCCATACTTCTCGTACGTCACTGAATCTGGTTTGATGTGGTATTATATAATAATAGATGCACAATCAAAACGAACCAGATTCTTTTACATTAAAAAGAGATAAAATATTATGTCCATATACTATGAAAAGCAATAATTAAAAAAGAGTCGTATTTTAACACATATTTGTTTTTCTTTAACCGTTTGTTAATAAATAATATATCAAAATTTATTCGACATAATGTATGTTTTATTTTAAGGCTGTAACATAAAAATAAGAATTACCTGGTATGAAGGCACTACATAGGTAATTATTATCTGTACCTAACAAAAACCAATTTTATCAAAATCAACCTAGTTTGAAATATATGGAGTCTCGATTATATCTCATGGTTGTGTTTGCCCTACGTAGAAAAAAATAAAATAAAATTACTGAAATCTCTTGGGAATTGAAGTACTCAAGAATTGAAAAGATGTTGAAATTACTGTAACTTTGAAGAAGTTGAAAATCAAATGTTTAAAGGTACACTTCTTTTAAACAAAATTCAGTATCAGTATTTTATCTCTTAACTTCATTAGAAGTGAATAATAAAGAAGTTATATACATACAAAAGGTTTTTGTAAGAAACACAGTTGCAAACATATAATTTACAAAATTTCTTGGTCTCTCTTTTTAAAATGGCGATACATAGCTTTCAACGTAAACAAAGTTTTAGAAGTAGTGTCTACTTAATAGCTTCTAATGGTAATAGTGGGTTAGGGACAATTAAAACCTAGTTAATGTTTAAAATTTGCCAATGTTTTTACTTTATTTTAAGTCTTTATCAAGGCTATACATGGCACATACCTATAATGGTACATAAAATGATCCATTGTGATTTATATACAGTGAGGTCCTAAGGTAACGGATAAATTCAATATTTTTGTAACTAAAAATCTTTTGACGAAATCCTCATGTAGGTCGGTTTTTATTTTTTGTTGTGCATTTTTTTCAATAGAATCTTTTTATACAGGGCGTGTCGTGTAACAGTGGCCAATACCAACTTTCTTATTTTAG